>NC_086444.1:10158093-10474760 GCF_028390025.1 Pseudophryne corroboree | reverse complement strand
AGCTGGGAATACAGGGAGTGTTAGGGAGAGAGCAGGGGTGAGGCAGTTGTTAGCTGGGAATACAGGGAGTGTCAGGGAGAGAGCAGGGGCGAGGCAGCTGTGAGGTGGGAATACAGAGAGTGTCAGGGAGAGAGCAGATGTGAGGCAGCTGTGAGCAGGGGATACAGGGAGTGTTAGGGAGAGAGCAGAGGTGAGGCAGATGTGAGCTGGGGATACAGGGAGTGTTAGGGAGAGAGCAGAGGTGAGGCAGCTGTGAGCTGGGGATACAGGTAGTGTCAGGGAGAGAGCAGAGGTGAGGCAGCTTTGAGCTGGGAATACAGGGAGTGTCAGGGAGAGAGCAGAGGTGAGGCGGCTGTGAGCTGGGGATAAAGGGAGTGTCAGGGAGAGCGCAGAGGCGAGGCAGCTGTGAGCTGGGAATACAGGGAGTGTCAGGGAGAGAGCAGAGGTGAGGCAGCTGTGAGCTGGGGATACAGGGAGTGTTAGGGAGAGAGCAGAGGTGAGGCAGATGTTAGCTGGGGATACAGGGAGGGTTAGGGAGAGAGTAAAGGTGAGGCAGCTGTAAGATGGGGATACAGGGAGTGTCATGGAGAGAGCAGAGGTGAGGCAGCTGTGAGCTGGGGATACAGGGAGTGTTAGGGAGAGAGCAGAGCTGAGGCAGCTGTGAGCTAGGGAAACAGGGAGTGTCAGGGAGAGCGCAGAGGCGAGGCAGCTGTGAGCTGGGAATACAGGTAGTGTCAGGGAGAGAGCAGGGGTGAGGCAGCTGTGAGGTGGGAATACAGGGAGTGTCAGGAAGAGAGCAGAGGTGAGGCGGCTGTGAGTTTGGGATACAGGGAGTGTCAGGGAGAGCGCAGAGGCGAGGCAGCTGTGAGCTGGGAATACAGGGAGTGTCAGGGAGAGAGCGGAGGTGAGGCAGTTGTGAGCTGGGAATACAGGGAGTGTCAGGGAGAGAGCAGAGGTGAGGCAGCTTTGAGCTGGGGATACAGGGATTATCAGGGTAGAGCAGAGGTGAGGCAGTTGTGAGATGGGAATACAGGGAGTGTCAGAGAGAGAGCAGAGGTGAGGCAGCTTTGAGCTGGGGATACAGGGATTATAAGGGAGAGAGCAGAGGTGAGGCAGCTGTGAAATGGGGACACAGGGTTTATCAGTAAGAGAGCAGAGGTGAGACAGCTTTGAGCTGGGGAAACAGGGAGTGTCAGGGAGAGAGCAGATGTGCGGCAGCTGTGAGCTGGGAATACAGGGAGTGCCAGTGAGAGAGCAGGGGTGAGGCAGTTGTTAGCTGGGAATACAGGTAGTGTCAGGGAGAGAGTAGGGGTGAGGCAGCTGTGAGGTGGGAATACAGGGAGTGTCAGGGAGAGAGCAGATGTGAGGCAGCTGTGATCAGGGGATACAGGGAGTGTTAGGGAGAGAGCAGAGGTGAGGCACATGTGAGCTGGGGATACAGGGAGTGTTAGGGAGAGAGCAGATTTGAGGCAGCTGTGAGCTGGGGATACAGGGAGTGTCAGGGAGAGAGCAGAGGTGAGGCAGCTGTGAGCTGGGGATAGAGGGAGTGTCAGGGAGAGAGCAGAGGTGAGGCAGCTTTGAGCTGGGGATACAGGGAGTGTTAGGGAGAGAGCATAGGTGAGACAGATGTGAGCTGGGGATATAGGCAGTGTCAGGGAGAGAGCAGAGGTGAGGCAGCTGTGAGCTGGGGATACAGGGAGTGTCAGGGAGAGAGCAGAGGTGAGGCAGCTTTCAGCTGGGGATACTGGGTGTGTCAGGGAGAGAGCAGAGGTGAGGCGGCTGTGAGCTGGGGATACAGAGAGTGTCAGGGAGAGAGCAGGGGTGAGGCAGTTGTTAGCTGGGAATACAGGGAGTGTCAGGGAGAGAGCAGGGGTGAGGCAGCTCTGAGGTGGGAATACAGAGAGTGTCAGGGAGAGAGCAGATGTGAGGCAGCTGTGAGCAGGGGATACAGGGAGTGTTAGGGAGAGAGCAGAGGTGAGGCAGATGTGAGCTGGGGATACAGGGAGTGTTAGGGAGAGAGCAGAGGTGAGGCAGCTGTGAGCTGGGGATACAGGTAGTGTCCGGGAGAGAGCAGAGGTGAGGCAGCTTTGAGCTGGGGATACAGGGAGTGTCAGGGAGAGAGCAGAGGTGAGGCAGCTTTGAGCTGGGGATACAGGGAGTGTCAGGGAGAGAGCAGAGGTGAGGCAGCTGTAAGCTGGGAATATAGGGGGTGTCAGGGAGAGAGTAGAGGTGAGGCAGCTTTGAGCTGGGGATACAGGGATTATCAGGGTAGAGCAGAGGTGAGGCAGTTGTGAGCTGGGAATACAGGGAGTGTCAGAGAGAGAGCAGTAGTAAGGCAGCTGTGAACCGGGAATATAGGGAATGTCAGGGAGAGAGCAAAGGTGAGGCATCTGTGAGCTGGGAATATAAGGAGTTTCAGGGAGAGAGCAGAGGTGAGGCAGCTGTGAGCTTGGGATACAGGGAGTGTCAGGGAGAGAGCAGAGGTGAGGCGGCTGTGAGCTGGGGATACAGGGAGTGTCAGGGAGAGCGCAGAGGCGAGTCAGCTGTGAGCAGGGAATACAGGGAGTGTCAGAGAGAGAGCCGATGTGAGGCAGCTTTGAGCTGGGGATACAGGGATTATCAGGGAGAGAGCAGAGGTGAGGCAGCTGTGAAAAGGGGATACAGGGAGTGTCAGGGAGAAAGCCGAGGTGAGACAGCTTTGAGCTGGGGATACAGGGAGTGTCAGGGAGAGAGCAGATGTGAGGCAGCTGTGAGCTGGGAATACAGGGAGTGTCAGGGAGAGAGCAGAGGTGAGGCAGTTGTAAACTGGGGATAAAAGTAGTGTCAGGGAGAAAGCAGAGGTGAGACAGCTGTGAGCTGGGAATACAAGGAGTGTCAGGGAGAGAGCAGAGGTGAGGCGGCTGTGAGTTTGGGATACAGGGAGTGTCAGGGAGAGCGCAGAGGCGAGGCAGCTGTGAGCTGGGAATACAGGGAGTGTCAGGGAGAGAGCGGAGGTGAGGCAGTTGTGAGCTGGGAATACAGGGAGTGTCAGTGAGAGAGCAGAGGTGAGGCAGCTTTGAGCTGGGGATACAGGGATTATCAGGGTAGAGCAGAGGTGAGGCAGTTGTGAGATGGGAATACAGGGAGTGTCAGAGAGAGAGCAGAGGTGAGGCAGCTTTGAGCTGGGGATACAGGTATTATAAGGGAGAGAGCAGAGGTGAGGCAGCTGTGAAATGGGGATACAGGGTTTATCAGGGAGAGAGCAGAGGTGAGACAGCTTTGAGCTGGGGAAACAGGGAGTGTCAGGGAGAGAGCAGATGTGAGGCAGCTGTGAGCTGGGAATACAGGGAGTGCCAGTGAGAGAGCAGGGGTGAGGCAGTTGTTAGCTGGGAATACAGGTAGTGTCAGGGAGAGAGTAGGGGTGAGGCAGCTGTGAGGTGGGAATACAGGGAGTGTCAGGGAGAGAGCAGATGTGAGGCAGCTGTGATCAGGGGATACAGGGAGTGTTAGGGAGAGAGCAGAGGTGAGGCATATGTGAGCTGGGGATACAGGGAGTGTTAGGGAGAGAGCAGAGGTGAGGCAGCTGTGAGCTGGGGATACAGGGAGTGTCAGGGAGAGAGCAGAGGTGAGGCAGCTGTGAGCTGGGGATACAGGGAGTGTCAGGGAGAGAGCAGAGGTGAGGCAGCTTTGAGCTGGGGATCCAGGGAGTGTTAGGGAGAGAGCATAGGTGAGGCAGATGTGAGCTGGGGATATAGGCAGTGTCAGGGAGAGAGCAGAGGTGAGGCAGCTGTGAGCTGGGGATACAGGGAGTGTCAGGGAGAGAGAAGAGGTGAGGCGGCTGTGAGCTGGGGATACAGGAAGTGTCAGGGAGAGCGCAGATGTGAGGCAGCTGTGAGCTTGGAATACAGGGAGTGTCAGGGAGAGAGCAGGGGTGAGGCAGTTGTTAGCTGGGAATACAGGGAGTGTCAGGGAGAGAGCAGGGGTGAGGCAGCTGTGAGGTGGGAATACAGAGAGTGTCAGGGAGAGAGCAGATGTGAGGCAGCTGTGAGCAGGGGATACAGGGAGTGTTAGGGAGAGAGCAGAGGTGAGGCAGATGTGAGCTGGGGATACAGGGAGTGTTAGGGAGAGAGCAGAGGTGAGGCAGCTGTGAGCTGGGGATACAGGTAGTGTCAGGGAGAGAGCAGAGGTGAGGCAGCTTTGAGCTGGGGATACAGGGAGTGTCAGGGAGAGAGCAGAGGTGAGGCAGCTGTGAGCTGGGGATACAGGGAGTGTCAGGGAGAGAGCAGAGGTGAGGCAGCTGTAAGCTGGGAATACAGGGAGTGTCAGGGAGAGAGTAGAGGTGAGGCAGCTTTGAGCTGGGGATACAGGGATTATCAGGGTAGAGCAGAGGTGAGGCAGTTGTGAGCTGGGAATACAGGGAGTGTCAGAGAGAGAGAGCAGTAGTAAGGCAGCTGTGAACCGGGAATATAGGGAATGTCAGGGAGAGAGCAAAGGTGAGGCATCTGTGAGCTGGGAATATAAGGAGTTTCAGAGAGAGAGCAGAGGTGAGGCAGCTGCGAGCTTGGGATACAGGGAGTGTCAGGGAGAGAGCAGAGGTGAGGCGGCTGTGAGCTGGGAAAACAGGAAGTGTCAGGGAGAGAGCAGAGGTGAGGCAGCTTTCAGCTGGGGATACTGGGTGTGTCAGGGAGAGAGCAGAGGTGAGGCGGCTGTGAGCTGGGGATACAGGGAGTGTCAGGGAGAGCGCAGAGGCGAGTCAGCTGTGAGCTGGGAATACAGGGAGTGTCAGAGAGAGAGCCGATGTGAGTCAGCTTTGAGCTGGGGATACAGGGATTAACAGGGAGAGAGCAGAGGTGAGGCAGCTGTGAAAAGGGGATACAGGGAGTGTCAGGGAGAAAGCCGAGGTGAGACAGCTTTGAGCTGGGGATACAGGGAGTGTCAGGGAGAGAGCAGATGTGAGGCAGCTGTGAGCTGGGAATACAGGGAGTGTCAGGGAGAGAGCAGAGGTGAGGCAGTTGTAAGCTGGGGATAAAAGTAGTGTCAGGGAGAGAGCAGAGGTGAGGCAGCTGTGAGCTGGGAATACAAGGAGTGTCAGGGAGAGAGCAGAGGTGAGGCAGCTGTGAGCTGGGGATACAGGGAGTGTCAGGGAGAGAGCAGAGGTGGGGCAGCTGTGAGCTGGGATTATAGGGAGTATCAGGGAGAGAGCAGAGGTGAGGCAGCTGTGAGCTGGAGATACAGAGAGTGTAAGGGAGAGAGCAGAGGTGAGGCATCTGTGAGCTGGGGATACAGGCAGTGTCAGGGAGAGAACAGAGGTGAGGCAGCTGTGAGCTGGGGATACAGGGAGTGTCAGGGAGGAGAGCAGAGGTGAGCCAGCTTTGTGCTGGGGAAACAGGGATTATCAGTGAGAGAGCAGAGGTGAGGCAGCTGTGAAATGGGGATACAGGGATTATCAGCGAGAGAGCAAAGGTGAGACAGTTTGAGCTGGGGATACAGGGAGTGTCAGGGAGAGAACAGATGTGAGGCTGCTGTGAGCTGGGAATACAGGGAGTGTCAGGGAGAGAGCAGAGGTGAGGCAGTTGTGAGCTGGGAATAAAGGTAGTGTCAGGGAGAGAGCAGGGGTGATGCAGCTGTGAGGTGGGAATACAGGGAGTGTCAGGAAGAGAGCAGAGGTGAGGCGGCTGTGAGCTGGGGATACAGGGAGTGTCAGGGAGAGCGCAGAGGCGAGGCAGCTGTGAGCTGGGAATACAGGGAGTGTCAGGGAGAGAGCAGAGGTGAGGCAGTTGTGAGCTGGGAATACAGGGAGTGTCAGGGAGAGAGCAGAGGTGAGGCAGCTTTGAGCTGGGGATACAGGGATTATCAGGGTAGAGCAGAGGTGAGGCAGTTGGGAGCTAGGAATACAGGGAGTGTCAGAGAGAGAGCAGAGGTGAGGCAGCTTTGAGCTGGGGATACAGGGATTATAAGGGAGAGAGCAGAGATGAGGCAGCTGTGAAATGGGGATACAGGGTTTATCAGGGAGAGAGCAGAGGTGAGACAGCTTTGAGCTGGGGATACAGGGAGTGTCAGGGAGAGAGCAGATGTGAGGCAGCTGTGAGCTGGGAATACAGGGATTGTCAGGGAGAGAGCAGAGGTGAGGCAGTTGTTAGCTGGGAATACAGGGAGTGTCAGGGAGAGAGCAGGGGTGAGACAGCTGTGAGGTGGGAATACAGGGAGTGTCAGGGAGAGAGCAGAGGTGAGTCAGGGAGAGAGCAGAGGTGAGGCAGCTGTGAGCTGGGAATACAGGGAGTGTCAGGGAGAGAGCAGAGGTGAGGTAGATGTGAGCTGGGGATACAGGGAGTGTCAGGGAGAGAGCAGAGGTGAGGCAGCTGTGAGCTGGGGATACAGGGAGTGTCAGGGAGGAGAGCAGAGGTGAGGCAGCTTTGTGCTGGGGATACAGGGATTATCAGGGAGAGAGCAGAGGTGAGACAGCTGTGAAATGGGGATACAGGGATTATCAGCGAGAGAGCAGAGGTGAGACAGTTTGAGCTGGGGATACAGGGAGTGTCAGGGAGGAGAGCAGAGGTGAGGCAGCTTTTTGCTGGGGATACAGGGATTATCAGGGAGAGAGCAGAGGTGAGGCAGCTGTGAAATGGGGATACAGGGATTATCAGCGAGAGAGCAGAGGTGAGACAGTTTGAGCTGGGGATACAGGGAGTGTCAGGGAGAGAGCAGGGGTGATGCAGCTGTGAGGTGGGAATACAGGGAGTGTCAGGAAGAGAGCAGAGGTGAGGCGGCTGTGAGCTGGGGATACAGGGAGTGTCAGGGAGAGCGCAGAGGCGAGGCAGCTGTGAGCTGGGAATACAGGGAGTGTCAGGGAGAGAGCAGAGGTGAGGCAGTTGTGAGCTGGGAATACAGGGAGTGTCAGGGAGAGAGCAGAGGTGAGGCAGCTTTGAGCTGGGGATACAGGGATTATCAGGGTAGAGCAGAGGTGAGGCAGTTGGGAGCTAGGAATACAGGGAGTGTCAGAGAGAGAGCAGAGGTGAGGCAGCTTTGAGCTGGGGATACAGGGATTATAAGGGAGAGAGCAGAGGTGAGGCAGCTGTGAAATGGGGATACAGGGTTTATCAGGGAGAGAGCAGAGGTGAGACAGCTTTGAGCTGGGGATACAGGGAGTGTCAGGGAGAGAGCAAATGTGAGGCAGCTGTGAGCTGGGAATACAGGGATTGTCAGGGAGAGAGCAGAGGTGAGGCAGTTGTTAGCTGGGAATACAGGGAGTGTCAGGGAGAGAGCAGGGGTGAGACAGCTGTGAGGTGGGAATACAGGGAGTGTCAGGGAGAGAGCAGAGGTGAGTCAGGGAGAGAGCAGAGGTGAGGCAGCTGTGAGCTGGGAATACAGGGAGTGTCAGGGAGAGAGCAGAGGTGAGGTAGATGTGAGCTGGGGATACAGGGAGTGTCAGGGAGAGAGCAGAGGCGAGGCAGCTGTGAGCTGGGGATACAGAGAGTGTCAGGGAGGAGAGCAGAGGTGAGGCAGCTTTGTGCTGGGGATACAGGGATTATCAGGGAGAGAGCAGAGGTGAGGCAGCTGTGAAATGGGGATACAGGGATTATCAGCGAGAGAGCAGAGGTGAGACAGTTTGAGCTGGGGATACAGGGAGTGTCAGGGAGGAGAGCAGAGGTGAGGCAGCTTTGTGCTGGGGATACAGGGATTATCAGGGAGAGAGCAGAGGTGAGGCAGCTGTGAAATGGGGATACAGGGATTATCAGTGAGAGAGCAGAGGTGAGACAGTTTGAGCTGGGGATACAGGGAGTGTCAGGGAGAGAACAGATGTGAGGCTGCTGTGAGCTGGGAATACAGGGAGTGTCAGGGAGAGAGCAGAGGTGAGGCAGTTGTGAGCTGGGAATACAGGTAGTGTCAGGGAGAGAGCAGGGGTGATGCAGCTGTGAGGTGGGAACACAGGGAGTGTCAGCAAGAGAGCAGAGGTGAGGCGGCTGTGAGCTGGGGATACAGGGAGTGTCAGGGAGAGCGCAGAGGCGAGGCAGCTGTGAGCTGGGAATACAGGGAGTGTCAGGGAGAGAGCAGAGGTGAGGCAGTTGTGAGCTGGGAATACAGGGAGTGTCAGGGAGAGAGCAGAGGTGAGGCATCTTTGAGCTGGGGATACAGGGATTATCAGGGTAGAGCAGAGGTGAGGCAGTTGGGAGCTAGGAATACAGGGAGTGTCAGAGAGAGAGCAGAGGTGAGGCAGCTTTGAGCTGGGGATACAGGGATTATAAGGGAGAGAGCAGAGGTGAGGCAGCTGTGAAATGGGGATACAGGGTTTATCAGGGAGAGAGCAGAGGTGAGACAGCTTTGAGCTGGGGATACAGGGAGTGTCAGGGAGAGAGCAGATGTGAGGCAGCTGTGAGCTGGGAATACAGGGATTGTCAGGGAGAGAGCAGAGGTGAGGCAGTTGTTAGCTGCGAATACAGGGAGTGTCAGGGAGAGAGCAGGGGTGAGACAGCTGTGAGGTGGGAATACAGGGAGTGTCAGGGAAAGAGCAGAGGTGAGTCAGAGAGAGAGCAGAGGTGAGGCAGCTGTGAGCTGGGAATACAGGGAGTGTCAGGGAGAGAGCAGAGGTGAGGTAGATGTGAGCTGGGGATACAGGGAGTGTCAGGGAGAGAGCAGAGGTGAGGCAGCTGTGAGCTGGGGATACAGGGAGTGTCAGGGAGAGAGCAGAGGTGAGGCAGCTTTGAGCTGGGGATACAGGGAGTGTTAGGGAGAGAGCAGAGGTGAGGCAGATGTGAGCTGGGGATACAGGGAGTGTCAGGGAGAGAGCAGAGGTGAGGCAGCTGTGAGCTGGGGATACAGGGAGTGTCAGGGAGAGAGCAGAGGTGCGGCAGCTTTGAGCTGGGGATACAGGGATTATCAGGGTAGAGCAGAGGTGAGGCAGTTGTGAGCTGGGAATACAGGGAGTGTCAGAGAGAGAGCAGTATTAAGGCAGCTGTGAGCCGGGAATACAGGGAATGTCAGGGAGAGAGCAAAGGTGAGGCATCTGTGAGTTGGGAATATAAGGAGTTTCAGGGAGAGAGCAGAGGTGAGGCAGCTGTGAGCTTGGGATACAGGGAGTGTCAGGGAGAGAGCAGAGGTGAGGCGGCTGTGAGCTGGGAATACTGGGAGTGTCAGAAAGAGAGCCGATGTGAGGCAGCTTTGAGCTGGGGATACAGGGATTATCAGGGAGAGAGCAGAGGTGAGGCAGCTGTGAAATGGGGATACAGGGAGTGTCAGGGAGAGAGCCGAGGTGAGACAGTTTTGAGCTGGGGATACAGGGATTATCAGGGTAGAGCAGAGGTGAGGCAGTTGTGAGATGGGAATACAGGGAGTGTCAGAGAGAGAGCAGAGGTGAGGCAGATTTGAGCTGGGGATACAGGGATTATAAGGGAGAGAGCAGAGGTGAGGCAGCTGTGAAATGGGGATACAGGGTTTATCAGGGAGAGAGCAGAGGTGAGACAGATTTGAGCTGGGGAAACAGGTAGTGTCAGGGAGAGAGCAGATGTGAGGCAGCTGTGAGCTGGGAATACAGGGAGTGCCAGTGAGAGAGCAGGGGTGAGGCAGTTGTTAGCTGGGAATACAGGTAGTGTCAGGGAGAGAGTAGGGGTGAGGCAGCTGTGAGGTGGGAATACAGGGAGTGTCAGGGAGAGAGCAGATGTGAGGCAGCTGTGATCAGGGGATACAGGGAGTGTTAGGGAGAGAGCAGAGGTGAGGCAGATGTGAGCAGGGGATACAGGGAGTGTTAGGGAGAGAGCAGAGGTGAGGCAGCTGTGAGCTGGGGATACAGGGAGTGTCAGGGAGAGAGCAGAGGTGAGGCAGCTGTGAGCTGGGGATACAGGGAGTGTCAGGGAGAGAGCAGAGGTGAGGCAGCTTTGATCTGGGGATACAGGGAGTGTTAGGGAGAGAGCATAGGTGAGGCAGATGTGAGCTGGGGATATAGGCAGTGTCAGGGAGAGAGCAGAGGTGAGGCAGCTGTGAGCTGGGGATACAGGGAGTGTCAGGGAGAGAGCAGAGGTGAGGCAGCTTTCAGCTGGGGATACTGGGTGTGTCAGGGAGAGAGCAGAGGTGAGGCGGCTGTGAGCTGGGGATACAGGGAGTGTCAGGGAGAGCGCAGATGTGAGGCAGCTGTGAGCTGGGAATACAGGGAGTGTCAGGGAGAGAGCAGGGGTGAGGCAGTTGTTAGCTGGGAATACAGGGAGTGTCAGGGAGAGAGCAGGGGTGAGGCAGCTGTGAGGTGGGAATACAGAGAGTGTCAGGGAGAGAGCAGATGTGAGGCAGCTGTGAGCAGGGGATACAGGGAGTGTTAGGGAGAGAGCAGAGGTGAGGCAGATGTGAGCTGGGTATACAGGGAGTGTTAGGGAGAGAGCAGAGGTGAGGCAGCTGTGAGCTGGGGATACAGGTAGTGTCAGGGAGAGAGCAGAGGTGAGGCAGCTTTGAGCTGGGGATACAGAGAGTGTCAGGGAGAGAGCAGAGGTGAGGCAGCTGTGAGCTGGGGATACAGGGAGTGTCAGGGAGAGAGCAGAGGTGAGGCAGCTGTAAGCTGGGAATACAGGGAGTGTCAGGGAGAGAGTAGAGGTGAGGCAGCTTTGAGCTGGGGATACAGGGATTGTCAGGGTAGAGCAGAGGTGAGGCAGTTGTGAGCTGGGAATACAGGGAGTGTCAGAGAGAGAGCAGTAGTAAGGCAGCTGTGAACCGGGAATATAGGGAATGTCAGGGAGAGAGCAAAGGTGAGGCATCTGTGAGCTGGGAATATAAGGAGTTTCAGGGAGAGAGCAGAGGTGAGGCAGCTGTGAGCTTGGGATACAGGGAGTGTCAGGGAGAGAGCAGAGGTGAGGCGGCTGTGAGCTGGGAAAACAGGAAGTGTCAGGGAGAGAGCAGAGGTGAGGCAGCTTTCAGCTGGGGATACTGGGTGTGTCAGGGAGAGAGCAGAGGTGAGGCGGCTGTGAGCTGGGGATACAGGGAGTGTCAGGGAGAGCGCAGAGGCGAGTCAGCTGTGAGCTGGGAATACAGGGAGTGTCAGAGAGAGAGCCGATGTGAGTCAGCTTTGAGCTGGGGATACAGGGATTATCAGGGAGAGAGCAGAGGTGAGGCAGCTGTGAAAAGGGGATACAGGGAGTGTCAGGGAGAAAGCCGAGGTGAGACAGCTTTGAGCTGGGGATACAGGGAGTGTCAGGGAGAGAGCAGATGTGAGGCAGCTGTGAGCTGGGAATACAGGGAGTGTCAGGGAGAGAGCAGAGGTGAGGCAGTTGTAAGCTGGGGATAAAAGTAGTGTCAGGGAGAGAGCAGAGGTGAGGCAGCTGTGAGCTTGGAATACAAGGAGTGTCAGGGAGAAAGCAGAGGTGAGGCAGCTGTGAGCTGGGGATACAGGGAGTGTCAGGGAGAGAGCAGAGGTGGGGCAGCTGTGAGCTGGGGATATAGGGAGTATCAGGGAGAGAGCAGAGGTGAGGCAGCTGTGAGCTGGAGATACAGAGAGTGTAAGGGAGAGAGCAGAGGTGAGGCATCTGTGAGCTGGGGATACAGGCAGTGTCAGGGAGAGAACAGAGGTGAGGCAGCTGTGAGCTGGGGATACAGGGAGTGTCAGGGAGGAGAGCAGAGGTGAGGCAGCTTTGTGCTGGGGATACAGGGATTATCAGTGAGAGAGCAGATGTGAGGCAGCTGTGAAATGGGGATACAGGGATTATCAGCGAGAGAGCAAAGGTGAGACAGTTTGAGCTGGGGATACAGGGAGTGTCAGGGAGAGAACAGATGTGAGGCTGCTGTGAGCTGGGAATACAGGGAGTGTCAGGGAAAGAGCAGAGGTGAGGCAGTTGTGAGCTGGGAATACAGGTAGTGTCAGGGAGAGAGCAGGGGTGATGCAGCTGTGAGGTGGGAATACAGGGAGTGTCAGGAAGAGAGCAGAGGTGAGGCGGCTGTGAGCTGGGGATACAGGGAGTGTCAGGGAGAGCGCAAAGGCGAGGCAGCTGTGAGCTGGGAATACAGGGAGTGTCAGGGAGAGAGCAGAGGTGAGGCAGTTGTGAGCTGGGAATACAGGGAGTGTCAGGGAGAGAGCAGAGGTGAGGCAGCTTTGAGCTGGGGATACAGGGATTATCAGGGTAGAGCAGAGGTGAGGCAGTTGGGAGCTAGGAATACAGGGAGTGTCAGAGAGAGAGCAGAGGTGAGGCAGCTTTGAGCTTGGGATACAGGGATTATAAGGGAGAGAGCAGAGGTGAGGCAGCTGTGAAATGGGGATACAGGGTTTATCAGGGAGAGAGCAGAGGTGAGACAGCTTTGAGCTGGGGATACAGGGAGTGTCAGGGAGAGAGCAGATGTGAGGCAGCTGTGAGCTGGGAATACAGGGATTGTCAGGGAGAGAGCAGAGGTGAGGCAGTTGTGAGCTGGGAATACAGGGAGTGTCAGGGAGAGAGCAGGGGTGAGACAGCTGTGAGGTGGGAATACAGGGAGTGTCAGGGAGAGAGCAGAGGTGAGTCAGGGAGAGAGCAGAGGTGAGGCAGCTGTGAGCTGGGAATACAGGGAGTGTCAGGGAGAGAGCAGAGGTGAGGTAGATGTGAGCTGGGGATACAGGGAGTGTCAGGGAGAGAGCAGAGGTGAGGCAGCTGTGAGCTGGGGATACAGGGAGTGTCAGGGAGGAGAGCAGAGGTGAGGCAGCTTTGTGCTGGGGATACATGGATTATCAGGGAGAGAGCAAAGGTGAGGCAGCTGTGAAATGGGGATACAGGGATTATCAGCGAGAGAGCAGAGGTGAGACAGTTTGAGCTGGGGATACAGGGAGTGTCAGTGAGGAGAGCAGAGGTGAGGCAGCTTTGTGCTGGGGATACAGGGATTATCAGGGAGAGAGCAGAGGTGAGGCAGCTGTGAAATGGGGATACAGGGATTATCAGCGAGAGAGCAGAGGTGAGACAGTTTGAGCTGGGGATACAGGGAGTGTCAGGGAGAGAACAGATGTGAGGCTGCTGTGAGCTGGGAATACAGGGAGTGTCAGGGAGAGAGCAGAGGTGAGGCAGTTGTGAGCTGGGAATACAGGTAGTGTCAGGGAGAGAGCAGGGGTGATGCAGCTGTGAGGTGGGAATACAGGGAGTGTCAGGGAGAGTGCAGAGGTGAGGCGGCTGTGAGCTGGGGATACAGGGAGTGTCAGGGAGAGCGTAGAGGCGAGGCAGCTGTGAGCTGGGAATACAGGGAGTGTCAGGGAGAGAGCAGAGGTGAGGCAGTTGTGAGCTGGGAATACAGGGAGTGTCAGGTAGAGAGCAGAGGTGAGGCAGCTTTGAGCTGGGGATACAGGGATTATCAGGGTAGAGCAGAGGTGAGGCAGTTGGGAGCTAGGAATACAGGGAGTGTCAGAGAGAGAGCAGAGGTGAGGCAGCTTTGAGCTGGGGATACAGGGATTATAAGGGAGAGAGCAGAGGTGAGGCAGCTGTGAAATGGGGATACAGGGTTTATCAGGGAGAGAGCAGAGGTGAGACAACTTTGAGCTGGGGATACAGGGAGTGTCAGGGAGAGAGCAAATGTGAGGCAGCTGTGAGCTGGGAATACAGGGATTGTCAGGGAGAGAGCAGAGGTGAGGCAGTTGTTAGCTGGGAATACAGGGAGTGTCAGGGAGAGAGCAGGGGTGAGACAGCTGTGAGGTGGGAATACAGGGAGTGTCAGGGAGAGAGCAGAGGTGAGTCAGGGAGAGAGCAGAGGTGAGGCAGCTGTGAAATGGGGATACAGGGATTATCAGCGAGAGAGCAGAGGTGAGACAGTTTGAGCTGGGGATACAGGGAGTGTCAGGGAGGAGGGCAGAGGTGAGGCAGCTTTGTGCTGGGGATACAGGGATTATCAGGGAGAGAGCAGAGGTGAGGCAGCTGTGAAATTGGGATACAGGGATTATCAGCGAGAGAGCAGAGGTGAGACAGTTTGAGCTGGGGATACAGGGAGTGTCAGGGAGAGAACAGATGTGAGGCTGCTGTGAGCTGGGAATACAGGGAGTGTCAGGGAGAGAGCAGAGGTGAGGCAGTTGTGAGCTGGGAATACAGGTAGTGTCAGGGAGAGAGCAGGGGTGATGCAGCTGTGAGGTGGGAACACAGGGAGTGTCAGGAAGAGAGCAGAGGTGAGGCGGCTGTGAGCTGGGGATACAGGGAGTGTCAGGGAGAGCGCAGAGGCGAGGCAGCTGTGAGCTGGGAATACAGGGAGTGTCAGGGAGAGAGCAGAGGTGAGGCAGTTGTGAGCTGGGAATACAGGGAGTGTCAGGGAGAGAGCAGAGGTGAGGCAGCTTTGAGCTGGGGATACAGGGATTATCAGGGTAGAGCAGAGGTGAGGCAGTTGGGAGCTAGGAATACAGGGAGTGTCAGAGAGAGAGCAGAGGTGAGGCAGCTTTGAGCTGGGGATACAGGGATTATAAGGGAGAGAGCAGAGGTGAGGCAGCTGTGAAATGGGGATACAGGGTTTATCAGGGAGAGAGCAGAGGTGAGACAGCTTTGAGCTGGGGATACAGGGAGTGTCAGGGAGAGAGCAGATGTGAGGCAGCTGTGAGCTGGGAATACAGGGATTGTCAGGGAGAGAGCAGAGGTGAGGCAGTTGTTAGCTGGGAATACAGGGAGTGTCAGGGAGAGAGCAGGGGTGAGACAGCTGTGAGGTGGGAATACAGGGAGTGTCAGGGAAAGAGCAGAGGTGAGTCAGGGAGAGAGCAGAGGTGAGGCAGCTGTGAGCTGGGAATACAGGGAGTGTCAGGGAGAGAGCAGAGGTGAGGTAGATGTGAGCTGGGGATACAGGGAGTGTCAGGGAGAGAGCAGAGGTGAGGCAGCTGTGAGCTGGGGATACAGGGAGTGTCAGGGAGAGAGCAGAGGTGAGGCAGCTTTGAGCTGGGGATACAGGGAGTGTTAGGGAGAGAGCAGAGGTGAGGCAGATGTGAGCTGGGGATACAGGGAGTGTCAGGGAGAGAGCAGAGGTGAGGCAGCTGTGAGCTGGGGATACAGGGAGTGTCAGGGAGAGAGCAGAGGTGCTGCAGCTTTGAGCTGGGGATACAGGGATTATCAGGGAGAGAGCAGAGGTGAGGCAGTTGTGAGCTGGGAATACAGGGAGTGTCAGAGAGAGAGCAGTATTAAGGCAGCTGTGAGCCGGGAATACAGGGAATGTCAGGGAGAGAGCAAAGGTGAGGCATCTGTGAGCTGGGAATATAAGGAGTTTCAGGGAGAGAGCAGAGGTGAGGCAGCTGTGAGCTTGGGATACAGGGAGTGTCAGGGAGAGAGCAGAGGTGAGGCGGCTGTGAGCTGGGAATACTGGGAGTGTCAGAGAGAGAGCCGATGTGAGGCAGCTTTGAGCTGGGGATATAGGGATTATCAGGGATAGAGCAGAGGTGAGGCAGCTGTGAGCTGGGGATACAGGGAGTGTAAGGGAGAGAGCAGAGGTGAGGCATCTGTGAGCTGGGGATACAGGCAGTGTCAGGGAGAGAGCAGAGGTGAGGCAGCTGTGAGCTGGGAATACAGGGAGTGTCAGGGAGAGAGCAGAGGTGAGGCGGCTGTGAGTTGGGGATACAGGGAGTGTCAGGGAGAGCGCAGAGGCGAGGCAGCTGTGAGCTGGGAATACAGGGAGTGTCAGAGAGAGAGCAGAGGTGAGGCAGCTTTGAGCTGGGGATACAGGGATTATCAGGGAGAGAGCAGAGGTGAGGCAGCAGTGAAATGGGGATACAGGGATTATCAGGGAGAGAGCAGAGATGAGACAGCTTTGAGCTGGGGATACAGGGAGTGTCAGGGAGAGAGCAGATGTGAGGCAGCTGTGAGCTGGGAATACAGAGAGTGTCAGGGAGAGAGCAGAGGTGAGGCAGTTGTGAGCTGGGAATACAGGGAGTGTCAGGGAGAGAGCAGGGGTGAGGCAGCTGTGAGGTGGGAATACAGGGAGTGTCAGGGAGAGAGCAGAGGTGAGGCAGCTGTGAGCTGGGGATAAAGGGAGTGTTAGGGAGAGAGCAGAGGTGAGGCAGATGTGAGCTGGGGATACAGGGAGTGTCAGGGAGAGAGGAGAGGTGAGGCAGCTGTGAGCTGGGGATACAGGGAGTGTCATGGAGAGAGCAGAGGTGAGGCAGCTGTGAGCTGGGGATACAGGGAGTGTCAGGGAGAGAGCAGAGGTGCGGCAGCTTTGAGCTGGGGATACAGGGATTATCAGGGTAGAGCAGAGGTGAGGCAGTTGTGAGCTGGGAATACAGGGAGTGTCAGAGAGAGAGCAGTATTAAGGCAGCTGTGAGCCGGGAATACAGGGAATGTCAGGGAGAGAGCAAAGGTGAGGCATCTGTGAGCTGGGAATATAAGGAGTTTCAGGGAGAGAGCAGAGGTGAGGCAGCTGTGAGCTTGGGATACAGGGAGTGTCAGGGAGAGAGCAGAGGTGAGGCGGCTGTGAGCTGGGAATACTGGGAGTGTCAGAAAGAGAGCCGATGTGAGGCAGCTTTGAGCTGGGGATACAGGGATTATCAGGGAGAGAGCAGAGGTGAGGCAGCTGTGAAATGGGGATACAGGGAGTGTCAGGGAGAGAGCCGAGGTGAGACAGTTTTGAGCTGGGGATACAGGGATTATCAGGGTAGAGCAGAGGTGAGGCAGTTGTGAGATGGGAATACAGGGAGTGTCAGAGAGAGAGCAGAGGTGAGGCAGATTTGAGCTGGGGATACAGGGATTATAAGGGAGAGAGCAGAGGTGAGGCAGCTGTGAAATGGGGATACAGGGTTTATCAGGGAGAGAGCAGAGGTGAGACAGATTTGAGCTGGGGAAACAGGTAGTGTCAGGGAGAGAGCAGATGTGAGGCAGCTGTGAGCTGGGAATACAGGGAGTGCCAGTGAGAGAGCAGGGGTGAGGCAGTTGTTAGCTGGGAATACAGGTAGTGTCAGGGAGAGAGTAGGGGTGAGGCAGCTGTGAGGTGGGAATACAGGGAGTGTCAGGGAGAGAGCAGATGTGAGGCAGCTGTGATCAGGGGATACAGGGAGTGTTAGGGAGAGAGCAGAGGTGAGGCAGATGTGAGCTGGGGATACAGGGAGTGTTAGGGAGAGAGCAGAGGTGAGGCAGCTGTGAGCTGGGGATACAGGGAGTGTCAGGGAGAGAGCAGAGGTGAGGCAGCTTTCAGCTGGGGATACTGGGTGTGTCAGGGAGAGAGCAGAGGTGAGGCGGCTGTGAGCTGGGGATACAGGGAGTGTCAGGGAGAGCGCAGATGTGAGGCAGCTGTGAGCTGGGAATACAGGGAGTGTCAGGGAGAGAGCAGGGGTGAGGCAGTAGTTAGCTGGGAATACAGGGAGTGTCAGGGAGAGAGCAGGGGTGAGGCAGCTGTGAGGTGGGAATACAGAGAGTGTCAGGGAGAGAGCAGAGGTGAGGCAGCTGTGAGCTGGGGATACAGGTAGTGTCAGGGAGAGAGCAGAGGTGAGGCAGCTTTGAGCTGGGGATACAGAGAGTGTCAGGGAGAGAGCAGAGGTGAGGCAGCTGTGAGCTGGGGATACAGGGAGTGTCAGGGAGAGAGCAGAGGTGAGGCAGCTGTAAGCTGGGAATACAGGGAGTGTCAGGGAGAGAGTAGAGGTGAGGCAGCTTTGAGCTGGGGATACAGGGATTATCAGGGTAGAGCAGAGGTGAGGCAGTTGTGAGCTGGGAATACAGGGAGTGTCAGAGAGAGAGCAGTAGTAAGGCAGCTGTGAACCGGGAATATAGGGAATGTCAGGGAGAGAGCAAAGGTGAGGCATCTGTGAGCTGGGAATATAAGGAGTTTCAGGGAGAGAGCAGAGGTGAGGCAGCTGTGAGCTTGGGATACAGGGAGTGTCAGGGAGAGAGCAGAGGTGAGGCGGCTGTGAGCTGGGAAAACAGGAAGTGTCAGGGAGAGAGCAGAGGTGAGGCAGCTTTCAGCTGGGGACACTGGGTGTGTCAGGGAGAGAGCAGAGGTGAGGCGGCTGTGAGCTGGGGATACAGGGAGTGTCAGGGAGAGCGCAGAGGCGAGTCAGCTGTGAGCTGGGAATACAGGGAGTGTCAGAGAGAGAGCCGATGTGAGTCAGCTTTGAGCTGGGGATACAGGGATTATCAGGGAGAGAGGAGAGGTGAGGCAGCTGTGAAAAGGGGATACAGGGAGTGTCAGGGAGAAAGCCGAGGTGAGACAGCTTTGAGCTGGGGATACAGGGAGTGTCAGGGAGAGAGCAGATGTGAGGCAGCTGTGAGCTGGGAATACAGGGAGTGTCAGGGAGAGAGCAGAGGTGAGGCAGTTGTAAGCTGGGGATAAAAGTAGTGTCAGGGAGAGAGCAGAGGTGAGGCAGCTGTGAGCTGGGAATACAAGGAGTGTCAGGGAGAGAGCAGAGGTGAGGCAGCTGTGAGCTGGGGATACAGGGAGTGTCAGGGAGAGAGCAGAGGTGGGGCAGCTGTGAGCTGGGGATATAGGGAGTATCAGGGAGAGAGCAGAGGTGAGGCAGCTGTGAGCTGGAGATACAGAGAGTGTAAGGGAGAGAGCAGAGGTGAGGCATCTGTGAGCTGGGGATACAGGCAGTGTCAGGGAGAGAACAGAGGTGAGGCAGCTGTGAGCTGGGGATACAGGGAGTGTCAGGGAGGAGAGCAGAGGTGAGGCAGCTTTGTGCTGGGGATACAGGGATTATCAGTGAGAGAGCAGATGTGAGGCAGCTGTGAAATGGGGATACAGGGATTATCAGCGAGAGAGCAAAGGTGAGACAGTTTGAGCTGGGGATACAGGGAGTGTCAGGGAGAGAACAGATGTGAGGCTGCTGTGAGCTGGGAATACAGGGAGTGTCAGGGAAAGAGCAGAGGTGAGGCAGTTGTGAGCTGGGAATACAGGTAGTGTCAGGGAGAGAGCAGGGGTGATGCAGCTGTGAGGTGGGAATACAGGGAGTGTCAGGAAGAGAGCAGAGGTGAGGCGGCTGTGAGCTGGGGATACAGGGAGTGTCAGGGAGAGCGCAAAGGCGAGGCAGCTGTGAGCTGGGAATACAGGGAGTGTCAGGGAGAGAGCAGAGGTGAGGCAGTTGTGAGCTGGGAATACAGGGAGTGTCAGGGAGAGAGCAGAGGTGAGGCAGCTTTGAGCTGGGGATACAGGGATTATCAGGGTAGAGCAGAGGTGAGGCAGTTGGGAGCTAGGAATACAGGGAGTGTCAGAGAGAGAGCAGAGGTGAGGCAGCTTTGAGCTGGGGATACAGGGATTATAAGGGAGAGAGCAGAGGTGAGGCAGCTGTGAAATGGGGATACAGGGTTTATCAGGGAGAGAGCAGAGGTGAGACAGCTTTGAGCTGGGGATACAGGGAGTATCATGGAGAGAGCAGATGTGAGGCAGCTGTGAGCTGGGAATACAGGGATTGTCAGGGAGAGAGCAGAGGTGAGGCAGTTGTGAGCTGGGAATACAGGGAGTGTCAGGGAGAGAGCAGGGGTGAGACAGCTGTGAGGTGGGAATACAGGGAGTGTCAGGGAGAGAGCAGAGGTGAGTCAGGGAGAGAGCAGAGGTGAGGCAGCTGTGAGCTGGGAATACAGGGAGTGTCAGGGAGAGAGCAGAGGTGAGGTAGATGTGAGCTGGGGATACAGGGAGTGTCAGGGAGAGAGCAGAGGTGAGGCAGCTGTGAGCTGGGGATACAGGGAGTGTCAGGGAGGAGAGCAGAGGTGAGGCAGCTTTGTGCTGGGGATACAGGGATTATCAGGGAGAGAGCAGAGGTGAGGCAGCTGTGAAATGGGGATACAGGGATTATCAGCGAGAGAGCAGAGGTGAGACAGTTTGAGCTGGGGATACAGGGAGTGTCAGGGAGGAGAGCAGAGGTGAGGCAGCTTTGTGCTGGGGATACAGGGATTATCAGGGAGAGAGCAGAGGTGAGGCAGCTGTGAAATGGGGATACAGGGATTATCAGCGAGAGAGCAGAGGTGAGACAGTTTGAGCTGGGGATACAGGGAGTGTCAGGGAGAGAACAGATGTGAGGCTGCTGTGAGCTGGGAATACAGGGAGTGTCAGGGAGAGAGCAGAGGTGAGGCAGTTGTGAGCTGGGAATACAGGTAGTGTCAGGGAGAGAGCAGGGGTGATGCAGCTGTGAGGTGGGAATACAGGGAGTGTCAGGAAGAGAGCAGAGGTGAGGCGGCTGTGAGCTGGGGATACAGGGAGTGTCAGGGAGAGCGCAGAGGCGAGGCAGCTGTGAGCTGGGAATACAGGGAGTGTCAGGGAGAGAGCAGAGGTGAGGCAGTTGTGAGCTGGGAATACAGGGAGTGTCAGGGAGAGAGCAGAGGTGAGGCAGCTTTGAGCTGGGGATACAGGGATTATCAGGGTAGAGCAGAGGTGAGGCAGTTGGGAGCTAGGAATACAGGGAGTGTCAGAGAGAGAGCAGAGGTGAGGCAGCTTTGAGCTGGGGATACAGGGATTATAAGGGAGAGAGCAGAGGTGAGGCAGCTGTGAAATGGGGATACAGGGTTTATCAGGGAGAGAGCAGAGGTGAGACAGCTTTGAGCTGGGGATACAGGGAGTGTCAGGGAGAGAGCAAATGTGAGGCAGCTGTGAGCTGGGAATACAGGGATTGTCAGGGAGAGAGCAGAGGTGAGGCAGTTGTTAGCTGGGAATACAGGGAGTGTCAGGGAGAGAGCAGGGGTGAGACAGCTGTGAGGTGGGAATACAGGGAGTGTCAGGGAGAGAGCAGAGGTGAGTCAGGGAGAGAGCAGAGGTGAGGCAGCTGTGAGCTGGGAATACAGGGAGTGTCAGGGAGAGAGCAGAGGTGAGGTAGATGTGAGCTGGGGATACAGGGAGTGTCAGGGAGAGAGCAGAGGTGAGGCAGCTGTGAGCTGGGGATACAGGGAGTGTCAGGGAGAGAGCAGAGGTGAGGCAGCTTTGAGCTGGGGATACAGGGAGTGTTAGGGAGAGAGCAGAGGTGAGGCAGATGTGAGCTGGGGATACAGGGAGTGTCAGGGAGAGAGCAGAGGTGAGGCAGCTGTGAGCTGGGGATACAGGGAGTGTCAGGGAGAGAGCAGAGGTGCTGCAGCTTTGAGCTGGGGTTACAGGGATTATCAGGGAGAGAGCAGAGGTGAGGCAGTTGTGAGCTGGGAATACAGGGAGTGTCAGAGAGAGAGCAGTATTAAGGCAGCTGTGAGCCGGGAATACAGGGAATGTCAGGGAGAGAGCAAAGGTGAGGCATCTGTGAGCTGGGAATATAAGGAGTTTCAGGGAGAGAGCAGAGGTGAGGCAGCTGTGAGCTTGGGATACAGGGAGTGTCAGGGAGAGAGCAGAGGTGAGGCGGCTGTGAGCTGGGAATACTGGGAGTGTCAGAGAGAGAGCCGATGTGAGGCAGCTTTGAGCTGGGGATACAGGGATTATCAGGGAGAGAGCAGAGGTGAGGCAGCTGTGAAATGGGGATACAGGGAGTGTCAGGGAGAGAGCCGAGGTGAGACAGTTTTGAGCTGGGGATACAGGGAGTGTCAGGGAGAGAGCAGTTGTGAGGCAGCTGTGAGCTGGGAATACAGGGAGTGTCAGGGAGAGAGCAGAGATGAGGCAGTTGTAAGCTGGGGATAAAAGTAGTGTCAGGGAGAGAGTAGAGGTGAGGCAGCTGTGAGCTGGGAATACAGGGAGTGTCAGGGAGAGAGCAGAGGTGAGGCAGCTGTGAGCTGGGGATACAGGGAGTGTCAGGGAGAGAGCAGAGGTGAGGCAGCTGTGAGCTCGGAATACAGGGAGTGTCAGGGAGAGAGCAGAGGTGAGGCAGCTGTGAGCTGGGGATATAGGGAGTGTCAGGGAGAGAGCAGAGGTGAGGCAGCTGTGAGCTGGGGATACAGGGAGTGTAAGGGAGAGAGCAGAGGTGAGGCATCTGTGAGCTGGGGATACAGGCAGTGTCAGGGAGAGAGCAGAGGTGAGGCAGCTGTGAGCTGGGAATACAGGGAGTGTCAGGGAGAGAGCAGATGTGAGGCGGCTGTGAGTTGGGGATACAGGGAGTGTCAGGGAGAGCGCAGAGGCGAGGCAGCTGTGAGCTGGGAATACAGGGAGTGTCAGAGAGAGAGCAGAGGTGAGGCAGCTTTGAGCTGGGGATACAGGGATTATCAGGGAGAGAGCAGAGGTGAGGCAGCAGTGAAATGGGGATACAGGGATTATCAGGGAGAGAGCAGAGATGAGACAGCTTTGAGCTGGGGATACAGGGAGTGTCAGGGAGAGAGCAGATGTGAGGCAGCTGTGAGCTGGGAATACAGAGAGTGTCAGGGAGAGAGCAGAGGTGAGGCAGTTGTGAGCTGGGAATACAGGGAGTGTCAGGGAGAGAGCAGGGGTGAGGCAGCTGTGAGGTGGGAATACAGGGAGTGTCAGGGAGAGAGCAGAGGTGCGGCAGCTTTGAGCTGGGGATAAAGGGAGTGTTAGGGAGAGAGCAGAGGTGAGGCAGATGTGAGCTGGGGATACAGGGAGTGTTAGGGAGAGAGGAGAGGTGAGGCAGCTGTGAGCTGGGGATACAGGGAGTGTCATGGAGAGAGCAGAGGTGAGGCAGCTGTGAGCTGGGGATACAGGGAGTGTCAGGGAGAGAGCAGAGGTGCGGCAGCTTTGAGCTGGGGATACAGGGATTATCAGGGTAGAGCAGAGGTGAGGCAGTTGTGAGCTGGGAATACAGGGAGTGTCAGAGAGAGAGCAGTATTAAGGCAGCTGTGAGCCGGGAATACAGGGAATGTCAGGGAAAGAGCAAAGGTGAGGCATCTGTGAGCTGGGAATATAAGGAGTTTCAGGGAGAGAGCAGAGGTGAGGCAGCTGTGAGCTTGGGATACAGGGAGTGTCAGGGAGAGAGCAGAGGTGAGGCGGCTGTGAGCTGGGAATACAGGGAGTGTTAGGGAGAGAGCAGAGGTGAGGCAGCTGTGAGCTAGGGAAACAGGGAGTGTCAGGGAGAGCGCAGAGGCGAGGCAGTTGTGAGCTGGGGATACAGGGAGTGTTAGGGAGATAGCAGAGGTGAGGCAGCTGTGAGCTAGGGAAACAGGGAGTGTCAGGGAGAGCGCAGAGGCGAGGCAGTTGTGAGCTGGGAATACAGGGATTGTCAGAGAGAGAGCAGAGGTGAGGCAGCTTTGATCTGGGGATACAGGGATTATCAGGGAGAGAGCAGAGGTGAGGCAACTGTGAAATGGGGATACAGGGATTATCAGGAAGAGAGCAGAGGTGAGACAGCTTTGAGCTGGGGATACAGGGAGTGTCAGGGAGAGAGCAGATGTGAGGCAGCTGTGAGTAGGGAATACAGAAAGTGTCAGGGAGAGCGCAGAGTTGAGGCAGTTGTGAGCTGGGAATACAGGGAGTGTCAGGGAGAGAGCAGGGGTGAGGCATATGTGAGCTGGGGATACAGGCAGTGTCATCCAGAGAGCAGAGGTGAGGCAGCTGTGAAATGGGGATACAGGGATTATCAGGGAGAGAGCAGGGGTGAGGCAGCTGTGAGGTGGGAATACAGGAAGTGTCAGGGAGAGAGCAGAGGTGAGGCAGCTGTGAGCTGGGGATACACGGAGTGTTAGGGAGAGAGCAGAGGTGAGGCAGATGTGAGCTGGGGATACAGGGAGTGTTAGGGAGAGAGCAGAGGTGAGGCAGCTGTGAGCTGTGGATACAGGGAGTGTCAGGGAGAGAGCAGAGGTGAGGCAGCTGTGAGCAGGTAATACAGGGAGTGTTAGGGAGAGAGCAGAGGTGAGGCAGCTGTGAGCTGGGGATACAGGGAGTGTCAGGGAGAGAGCAGAGGTGAGGCAGTTGTGAGCTGGGAATACAGGGAGTGTCAGGGAGAGAGCAGGGGTAAGGCAGCTGTGAGGTGGGAATACAGGAAGTGTCAGGGAGAGAGCAGAGGTGAGGCAGCTGTGAAATGGGGATACAGGGATTATCAGGCAGAGAGCAGAGGTGAGACAGCTTTGAGCTGGGGATACAGGGAGTGTCAGTGAGAGAGCAGATGTGAGGCAGCTGTGAGCTGGGAATACAGAGAGTGTCAGGGAGAGAGCTGAGTTGAGGCAGTTGTGAGCTGGGAATACAGGGAGTGTCAGGGAGAGAGCAGGGGTGAGGCATATGTGAGCTGGGGATACAGGCAGTGTCATGGAGAGAGCAGAGGTGAGGCAGCTGTGAAATGGGGATACAGGGATTATCAGGGAGAGAGCAGAGGTTAGACAGCTTTGAGCTGGGGATACAGGGAGTGTCAGGGAGACAGCAGATGTGAGGCAGCTGTGAGCTGGGAATACAGGGAGTGTCAGGGAGAGAGCAGAGGTGAGGCAGTTGTGAGCTGGGAATACAGGGAGTGTCAGGGAGAGAGCAGGGGTGAGGTAGCTGTGAGGTGGGAATACAGGAAGTGTCAGGGAGAGAGCAGAGGTGAGGCAGCTGTGAGCTGGGGATACAGGGAGTGTTAGGGAGAGAGCAGAGGTGAGGCAGATGTGAGCTGGGGATACAGGGAGTGTTAGGGAGAGAGCAGAGGTGAGGCAGCTGTGAGCTGGGGATACAGGGAGTGTCAGGGAGAGAGCAGAGGTGAGGCAGCTGTGAGCTGGGAAAACAGGGTGTGTTAGTGAGAGAGCAGAGCTGAGGCAGCTGTGAGCTGGGGATACAGGGAGTGTCAGGGAGAGAGCAGAGGTGAGGCAGCTGTGAGCTGGGGATATAGGGAGTGTCAGGGAGAGCGCAGAGGCGAGGCAGCTGTGAGCTGGGAATACAGGGAGTGTCAGAGAGAGAGCAGAGGTGAGGCACCTTTGAGCTGGGGATACAGGGATTATCAGGGAGAGAGCAGAGGTGAGGCAGCTGTGAAATGGGGATACAGGGATTATCAGGCAGAGAGCAGAGGTGAGACAGCTTTGAGCTAGGGATACAGGGAGTGTCAGAGAGAGAGCAGATGTGAAGCAGTTGTGAGCTGGGAATACAGGGAGTGTCAGGGAGAGAGCAGGGGTGAGGCAGTTGTGAGCTGGGAATACAGGGAGTGTCAGGGAGAGAGCAGGGGTGAGGCAGCTGTGAGGTGGGAATACAGGGAGTGTCAGGGAGAGAGCAGAGGTGAGGCAGCTGTGAGCTGGGGATACAGGGAGTGTTAGGGAGAGCGCAGAGGCGAGGCAGCTATGAGCTGGGGATACAGGGAGTGTCAGAGAAAGAGCAGAGGTGAGGCAGCTTTGAGCTGGGGATACAGGGATTATCAGGGAGAGAGCAGAGGTGAGACAGCTTTGAGCTGGGGATACAGGGAGTGTCAGGAAGAGAGCAGATGTGAGGCAGCTGTGAGCTGGGAATACAGGGAGTGTCAGGGAGAGAGCAGAGGTGAGGCAGCTGTGAGCTGATACAGGGAGTGTCAGGGAGAGAGCAGATGTGAGGCAGCTGTGAGCTGGGAATACAGAAAGTGTCAGGGAGAGCGCAGAGTTGAGGCAGTTGTGAGCTGGGAATACAGGGAGTGTCAGGGAGAGAGCAGGGGTGAGGCAGCTGTGAGGTGGGAATACAGGAAGTGTCAGGGAGAGAGCAGAGGTGAGGCAGCTGTGAGCTGGGGATACACGGAGTGTTAGGGAGAGAGCAGAGGTGAGGCAGATGTGAGCTGGGGATACAGGGAGTGTTAGGGAGAGAGCAGAGGTGAGGCAGCTGTGAGCTGGGGATACAGGGATTATCAGGGAGAGAGCAGAGGTGAGGCAGCTGTGTAATGGGGATACAGGGATTATCAGGAAGAGAGCAGAGGTGAGACAGCTTTGAGCTGGGGATACAGGGAGTGTCAGGGAGAGAGCAGATGTGAGGCAGCTGTGAGCTGGGAATACAGAAAGTGTCAGGGAGAGCGCAGAGTTGAGGCAGTTGTGAGCTGGGAATACAGGGAGTGTCAGGGAGAGAGCAGAGGTGAGGCAGTTGTGAGCTGGGAATACAGGGAGTGTCAGGGAGAGAGCAGAGGTGAGGCAGCTGTGAGCTGGGGATACAGGGAGTGTTAGGGAGAGCGCAGAGGCGAGGCAGCTATGAGCTGGGGATACAGGGAGTGTCAGAGAAAGAGCAGAGGTGAGGCAGCTTTGAGCTGGGGATACAGGGATTATCAGGGAGAGAGCAGAGGTGAGACAGCTTTGAGCTGGGGATACAGGGAGTGTCAGGGAGAGAGCAGATGTGAGGCAGCTGTGAGCTGGGAATACAGGGAGTGTCAGGGAGAGAGCAGAGGTGAGGCAGCTGTGAGCTGGGGAAACAGGGAGTGTCAGGGAGAGCGCAGAGGCGAGGCAGTTGTGAGCTGGGAATACAGGGATTATCAGGGAGAGAGCAGAGGTGAGGCAGCTGTGAAATGGGGATACAGGGATTATCAGGAAGAGAGCAGAGGTGAGACAGCTTTGAGCTGGGGATACAGGGAGTGTCAGGGAGAGAGCAGATGTGAGGCAGCTGTGAGCTGGGAATACAGAAAGTTTCAGGGAGAGCGCAGAGTTGAGGCAGTTGTGGGCTGGGAATACAGGGAGTGTCAGGGAGAGAGCAGGGGTGAGGCATATGTGAGCTGGGGATACAGGCAGTGTCATGGAGAGAGCAGAGGTTGAGGCAGCTGTGAAATGGGGATACAGGGATTATCAGGGAGAGAGCAGAGGTTAGACAGCTTTGAGCTGGGGATACAGGGAGTGTCAGGGAGACAGCAGATGTGAGGCAGCTGTGAGCTGGGAATACAGGGAGTGTCAGGGAGAGAGCAGAGGTGAGGCAGTTGTGAGCTGGGAATACAGGGAGTGTCAGGGAGAGAGCAGGGGTGAGGCAGCTGTGAGGTGGGAATACAGGAAGTGTCAGGGAGAGAGCAGAGGTGAGGCAGCTGTGAGCTGGGGATACACGGAGTGTTAGGGAGAGAGCAGAGGTGAGGCAGATGTGAGCTGGAGATACAGGGAGTGTTAGGGAGAGAGCAGAGGTGAGGCAGCTGTGAGCTGTGGATACAGGGAGTGTCAGGGAGAGAGCAGAGGTGAGGCAGCTGTGAGCAGGTAATACAGGGAGTGTTAGGGAGAGAGCAGAGGTGAGGCAGCTGTGAGCTGGGGATACAGGGAGTGTCAGGGAGAGAGCAGAGGTGAGGCAGTTGTGAGCTGGGAATACAGGGAGTGTCAGGGAGAGAGCAGGGGTAAGGCAGCTGTGAGGTGGGAATACAGGAAGTGTCAGGGAGAGAGCAGAGGTGAGGCAGCTGTGAAATGGGGATACAGGGATTATCAGGCAGAGAGCAGAGGTGAGACAGCTTTGAGCTGGGGATACAGGGAGTGTCAGTGAGAGAGCAGATGTGAGGCAGCAGTGAGCTGGGAATACAGAGAGTGTCAGGGAGAGAGCAGAGTTGAGGCAGTTGTGAGCTGGGAATACAGGGAGTGTCAGGGAGAGAGCAGGGGTGAGGCATATGTGAGCTGGGGATACAGGCAGTGTCATGGAGAGAGCAGAGGTGAGGCAGCTGTGAAATGGGGATACAGGGATTATCAGGGAGAGAGCAGAGGTTAGACAGCTTTGAGCTGGGGATACAGGGAGTGTCAGGGAGACAGCAGATGTGAGGCAGCTGTGAGCTGGGAATACAGGGAGTGTCAGGGAGAGAGCAGAGGTAAGGCAGTTGTGAGCTGGGAATACAGGGAGTGTCAAGGAGAGAGCAGGGGTGAGGTAGCTGTGAGGTGGGAATACAGGAAGTGTCAGGGAGAGAGCAGAGGTGAGGCAGCTGTGAGCTGGGGATACAGGAAGTGTTAGGGAGAGAGCAGAGGTGAGGCAGATGTGAGCTGGGGATACAGGGAGTGTTAGGGAGAGAGCAGAGGTGAGGCAGCTGTGAGCTGGGGATACAGGGAGTGTCAGGGAGAGAGCAGAGGTGAGGCGGCTGTGTGCTGGGGATACAGGGAGTGTCAGGGAGAGAGCAGAGGTGAGGCAGCTGTGAGCTGGGAATACAGGGAGTGTCATGGAGAGAGCAGAGGTGAGGCAGCTGTGAGCTGGGAATACAGGGAGTGTCAGAGAGAGAGTAGAGGTGAGGCAGCTTTGAGCTGGGGATACAGGGATTATCAGGGAGAGAGCAGAGGTGAGGAAGCTGTGAAATGAGGATACAGGGATTATCAGGGAGAGAGCAGATGTGAGACAGCTGTGAGCTGGGAATACAGAGAGTGTCAGAGAGAGAGCAGAGGTGAGGCAGTTGTGAGCTGGGAATACAGGGAGTGTCAGGGAGAGAGCAGGGGTGATGCAGCTGTGAGGTGGGAATACAGGGAGTGTCAGGAAGAGAGCAGAGGTGAGGCGGCTGTGAGCTGGGGATACAGGGAGTGTCAGGGAGAGAGCAGAGGTGAGGCAGCTTTGAGCTGGGAATACAGGGAGTGTCAGGGAGAGAGCAGAGGTGAGGCGGCTGTGAGCTGGGGATAAAGGGAGTGTCAGGGAGAGCGCAGAGGCGAGGCAGCTGTGAGCTGGGAATACAGGGAGTGTCAGGGAGAGAGCAGAGGTGAGGCAGCTTTGAGCTGGGGATACAGGGATTATCAGGGAGAGAGCAGAGGTGAGGCAGCTGTGAAATGGGGATACAGGGATTATCAGGGAGAGAGCAAAGGCGAGACAGCTTTGAGCTGGGGAAACAGGGAGTGTCAGGGAGAGAGCAGATGTGAGGCAGCTGTGAGCTGGGAATACAGGGAGTGTCAGGGAGAGAGCAGAGGTGAGGCAGTTGTGAGCTGGGAATACAGGGAGTGTCAGGGAGAGAGCAGGGGTGAGGCAGCTGTGAGGTGGGAATACAGGAAGTGTCAGGGAGAGAGCAGAGGTGAGGCAGCTGTGAGCTGGGGATACACGGAGTGTTAGGGAGAGAGCAGAGGTGAGGCATATGTGAGCTGGGGATACAGGGAGTGTTAGGGAGAGAGCAGAGGTGAGGCAGATGTGAGCTGGGGATACAGGCAGTGTCAGGGAGAGAGCAGAGGTGAGGCAGCTGTGAGCTGGGGATACAGGGAATGTCAGGGAGAGAGCAGAGGTGAGGCAGCTGTGAGCTGTGGATACAGGGAGTGTCAGGGAGAGAGCAGAGGTGAGGCAGCTGTGAGCAGGTAATACAGGGAGTGTTAGGGAGAGAGCAGAGGTGAGGCAGCTGTGAGCTGGGGATACAGGGAGTGTCAGGGAGAGAGCAGAGGTGAGGCAGCTGTGAGCTGGGGATACAGGGAGTGTCAGGGAGAGAGCAGAGGTGAGGCAGCTTTGAGCTGGGGATACAGGGAGTGTTAGGGAGAGAGCATAGGTGAGGCAGATGTGAGCTGGGGATATAGGCAGTGTCAGGGAGAGAGCAGAGGTGAGGCAGCTGTGAGCTGCGGATACAGGGAGTGTCAGGGAGAGAGCAGAGGTGAGGCAGCTTTCAGCTGGGGATACTGGGTGTGTCAGGGAGAGAGCAGAGGTGAGGCAACTGTGAGCTGGGGATACAGGGAGTGTCAGGGAGAGAGCAGAGGTGAGGCAATTGTGAGCTGGGAATACAGGGAGTGTCAGGGAGAGAGCAGGGGTAAGGCAGCTGTGAGGTGGGAATACAGGAAGTGTCAGGGAGAGAGCAGAGGTGAGGCAGCTGTGAAATGGGGATACAGGGATTATCAGGCAGAGAGCAGAGGTGAGACAGCTTTGAGCTGGGGATACAGGGAGTGTCAGTGAGAGAGCAGATGTGAGGCAGCTGTGAGCTGGGAATACAGAGAGTGTCAGGGAGAGAGCAGAGTTGAGGCAGTTGTGAGCTGGGAATACAGGGAGTGTCAGGGAGAGAGCAGGGTTGAGGCATATGTGAGCTGGGGATACAGGCAGTGTCATGGAGAGAGCAGAGGTGAGGCAGCTGTGAAATGGGGATACAGGGATTATCAGGGAGAGAGCAGAGGTTAGACAGCTTTGAGCTGGGGATACAGGGAGTGTCAGGGAGACAGCAGATGTGAGGCAGCTGTGAGCTGGGAATACAGGGAGTGTCAGGGAGAGAGCAGAGGTGAGGCAGCTGTGAGCTGGGAATACAGGGAGTGTCAGGGAGAGAGCAGGGGTGAGGTAGCTGTGAGGTGGGAATACAGGAAGTGTCAGGGAGAGAGCAGAGGTGAGGCAGCTGTGAGCTGGGGATACAGGGAGTGTTAGGGAGAGAGCAGAGGTGAGGCAGATGTGAGCTGGGGATACAGGGAGTGTTAGGGAGAGAGCAGAGGTGAGGCGGCTGTGAGCTGGGGATACAGGGAGTGTCAGGGAGAGAGCAGAGGTGAGGCGGCTGTGTGCTGGGGATACAGGGAGTGTCAGGGAGAGAGCAGAGGTGAGGCAGCTGTGAGCTGGGAATACAGGGAGTGTCATGGAGAGAGCAGAGGTGAGGCAGCTGTGAGCTGGGAATACAGGGAGTGTCAGAGAGAGAGCAGAGGTGAGGCAGCTTTGAGCTGGGGATACAGGGATTATCAGGGAGAGAGCAGAGGTGAGGCAGCTGTGAAATGAGGATACAGGGATTATCAGGGAGAGAGCAGATGTGAGACAGCTGTGAGCTGGGAATACAGGGAGTGTCAGAGAGAGAGCAGAGGTGAGGCAGTTGTGAGCTGGGAATACAGGGAGTGTCAGGGAGAGAGCAGGGGTGATGCAGCTGTGAGGTGGGAATACAGGGAGTGTCAGGAAGAGAGCAGAGGTGAGGCGGCTGTGAGCTGGGGATACAGGGAGTGTCAGGGAGAGAGCAGAGGTGAGGCAGCTTTGAGCTGGGAATACAGGGAGTGTCAGGGAGAGAGCAGAGGTGAGGCGGCTGTGATCTGGGGATAAAGGGAGTGTCAGGGAGAGCGCAGAGGCGAGGCAGCTGTGAGCTGGGAATACAGGGAGTGTCAGGGAGAGAGCAGAGGTGAGGCAGCTTTGAGCTGGGGATACAGGGATTATCAGGGAGAGAGCAGAGGTGAGGCAGCTGTGAAATGGGGATACAGGGATTATCAGGGAGAGAGCAAAGGCGAGACAGCTTTGAGCTGGGGAAACAGGGAGTGTCAGGGAGAGAGCAGATGTGAGGCAGCTGTGAGCTGGGAATACAGGGAGTGTCAGGGAGAGAGCAGAGGTGAGGCAGTTGTGAGCTGGGAATACAGGGAGTGTCAGGGAGAGAGCAGGGGTGAGGCAGCTGTGAGGTGGGAATACAGGAAGTGTCAGGGAGAGAGCAGAGGTGAGGCAGCTGTGAGCTGGGGATACACGGAGTGTTAGGGAGAGAGCAGAGGTGAGGCATATGTGAGCTGGGGATACAGGGAGTGTTAGGGAGAGAGCAGAGGTGAGGCAGATGTGAGCTGGGGATACAGGCAGTGTCAGGGAGAGAGCAGAGGTGAGGCAGCTGTGAGCTGGGGATACAGGGAATGTCAGGGAGAGAGCAGAGGTGAGGCAGCTGTGAGCTGTGGATACAGGGAGTGTCAGGGAGAGAGCAGAGGTGAGGCAGCTGTGAGCAGGTAATACAGGGAGTGTTAGGGAGAGAGCAGAGGTGAGGCAGCTGTGAGCTGGGGATACAGGGAGTGTCAGGGAGAGAGCAGAGGTGAGGCAGCTGTGAGCTGGGGATACAGGGAGTGTCAGGGAGAGAGCAGAGGTGAGGCAGCTTTGAGCTGGGGATACAGGGAGTGTCAGGGAGAGAGCATAGGTGAGGCAGCTGTGAGCTGGGGATATAGGCAGTGTCAGGGAGAGAGCAGAGGTGAGGCAGCTGTGAGCTGCGGATACAGGGAGTGTCAGGGAGAGAGCAGAGGTGAGGCAGCTTTCAGCTGGGGATACTGGGTGTGTCAGGGAGAGAGCAGAGGTGAGGCGGCTGTGAGCTGGGGATACAGGGAGTGTCAGGGAGAGCGCAGATGTGAGGCAGCTGTGAGCTGGGAATACAGGGAGTGTCAGGGAGAGAGCAGGGGTGAGGCAGTTGTTAGCTGGGAATACAGGGAGTGTCAGGGAGAGAGCAGGGGTGAGGCAGCTGTGAGGTGGGAATACAGAGAGTGTCAGGGAGAGAGCAGATGTGAGGCAGCTGTGAGGTGGGAATACAGGAAGTGTCAGGGAGAGAGCAGAGGTGAGGCAGCTGTGAGCTGGGGATACACGGAGTGTTAGGGAGAGAGCAGAGGTGAGGCAGATGTGAGCTGGGGATACAGGGAGTGTTAGGGAGAGAGCAGAGGTGAGGCAGCTGTGAGCTGTGGATACAGGGAGTGTCAGGGAGAGAGCAGAGGTGAGGCAGCTGTGAGCAGGTAATACAGGGAGTGTTAGGGAGAGAGCAGAGGTGAGGCAGCTGTGAGCTGGGGATACAGGGAGTGTCAGGGAGAGAGCAGAGGTGAGGCAGTTGTGAGCTGGGAATACAGGGAGTGTCAGGGAGAGAGCAGGGGTGAGTGTTAGGGTCTCCTGTCCTGTGCTGCCACGTCGTCATGGCAACCGGGAGACAAGTGCTAGTGGAGTAACCTGAGCGCAGCTGATACTCCGGTTCGGGTCTTTTGCTGTGCAGTGGTTATAGGCTCTGTGCACGGCATGGGATCCGGTGCTGGTTTTTGTGCTCACAGTCTGTGAGGTCTGAGTGGGGCGTGGACAGCACCTGCTTTATAAGGCCTCTTTTCAGAGTAAGCAGATGCTGCTGAATCTTTGTTGGTTAGTCAGTTCATGAAAGTTAGCCAGTACTGTGTAGCTTTGTATTTGTTTGTTGCTTACTGCAAATAGGCCTGGGGATTTGGTATTACACTCTGCCAATCCAGACCTAGCAGTAAGACTGGAGTCAGTCGTTTAGCTTGCTGGGGTTCTGTTACTACTCTGTGAACTTAGCAAGTTTGCGGCTGTATTCTAAGACTTGCCTGTCTAATCCTGTCTCACTGTGCTAGGTGTCAGGTGTCAGGGGTCAGTTTAGTGGCAGTAAGCTAAAACCTGTGCACTGCAAGTGAGAAATAGGATTGTGGAGACTCTCTTTGTGTCTTTCATTCCATCTCTGACCAAGGAGTTTACTGCCACACCCGTTGGTAACCCTTTAGGGTTTTGCTGTTGCCCTTAGCAACAGCATTTCGGGTTCTCTACGTATTAAAACACAACATCTTGCTTTTTCTATCTGAGCAGTTCTAATACAAGGGAGATACCCAGTTCCTTAGCCTCTGGGCTTCTCTGTTCACTTTGTGTGTATTTTGTTACCCTATCACCTTCTGTGTACGTTATGTCATATTCCCCAGTTTGTCTGTGAGTCCATTTGTTTTGCATAACAGTTCTGACACCAGTACTTTCCTGCAGGCACTGGTGTGCATAACATATTCAGCAGCCCAATACTCCTGTTGAAATTTTGTGGGAATATGGAGCATACCCCTCAAAATACGTTGCAACAGGTGGTCGATCAGGTGCAGGTCCTGACTCGACAATTTAATGATTTGTCCATTAAAATGCACACCTCCCAGGCTGCTGGCGGAGCTCCCGCAGCAGCAGCACCTGCAGGGGTTAAGGAGCCGAAAGTAAATCTCCCGGATCGTTTTTCTGGAGATCGCTCGCAGTTCTTTTGTTTCAAGGAGAGCTGCAAGCTATACTTCCGGCTTAGGCCTCAGTCTTCTGGGTCGGAGATTCAGCGGGTGGGCATAGTGATTTCCTTGCTACAAGGAGACCCACAGGTCTGGGCATATGGGTTGCAGCCTGACTGTCCGTCGCTTAAAAGTGTTGATGTTTTTTTTACGGCACTGGGCATGTTGTATGATGACCCTGACAAGACGGCCTCAGCCGAGGCTCAGATTTCGATCCTTAAGCAAGGGCGAAGGCCAGTTGAGGTTTACTGTACGGAGTTTCGGAGGTTGGCCCATGATACCCAGTGGAATGACCCAGCCCTGAGACACCAGTACCTAAGAGGTCTTTCTAACCAGATAAAGGACCAACTGGTACAATATCCCTTGCCTGATAGCTTGGATCAGCTCATGCAGTTATCCATCCGGGTGGATAGACGGCTGAGAGAGCGTAGGCTTGAAAGGGAGACTGAGATTTCCTTCCTTCCCAAGGGAACCTCAGACTCTGAGGAATTTTCTGAGGAGCCTATGCAGATTGGGGCTACCCGCCTCTCCTCGCGTGAGAAGACGCGGAGGAGACAGCAGGGGTTGTGTTTGTACTGTGGGAATAAAGGTCATGTGGTAGTATCATGCCCAGAAAAGCCGGAAAACTTCAGGGCCTGAGGGTGATGGGAAATATCCTGTCAGGCCAGAAGTCAGAATTTCCCAAGAAGACTTTTATCATTCCGGTGACCTTGAAGATCCTCGGTCAAACTGTCAAGACTGAGGCCTTTGTGGACAGTGGGGCCGACGGGGTTTTTATGGACCGCCAATTCGCCCTGAAACACTCTGTTCCCTTAGTACCCTTGGCATCGGAAATTGAGATTTGTGGGTTAAACGGGGAACCATTATCCCAAGGTAAAATTACCTCTTGCACTAGCCAGATTTCTTTGTTTATTGGAGCCACACACTCTGAAAAATTGTCCTTTTATGTGACTGTCTGTACTTTTGCCCCATTGGTGTTGGGGTTACCCTGGTTAAGGGCCCACAATCCTCAATTTGACTGGGTCTCTGGGGAGATTCTTAGTTGGGGTACTGATTGTTTCAGGAGTTGCTTGAGCCTTCCAGTCAGGCTCTCGCAGCTAAGTTTGCCAGGATTGCCAGGGTGTTATGCAGATTTTGCGGACGTGTTCTCCAAAAAAGTTGCAGAGGTACTACCTCCCCATCGCCCCTATGACTGTGCCATTGATTTGTTGCCAAATGCTAAGCTTCCCAAGAGCAGGTTGTACTCCCTGTCACGTCCTGAGACTCAGGCTATGGCAGAGTACATTCAGGAGAACTTGGCTAAGGGATTTATCAGACCTTCACAGTCTCCAGTTGGGTCGGGGTTCTTCTTCGTGGGTAAAAAGGACGGTTCGTTGCGACCCTGCATCGACTTCAGGGAATTGAACCGTATCACGATTAAAAACTCATACCCACTGCCTCTCATTTTGGTCTTGTTTGACCAGCTTCGTACTGCCACCATTTTTTCTAAGATTGACCTACGCGGTGCGTACAATCTAATCCGAATAAGAGAGGGGGATGAATGGAAGACTGCCTTTAATACCCACTCAGGGCATTATGAATATTTGGTGATGCCTTTTGGGCTCTGTAATGCCCCGGCAGTCTTCCAGGATTTCATGAATGATGTGCTCAGGGAATATTTGGATAGATTCTTAGTTGTATACTTAGATGACATCCTAATCTTCTCCCATTCCCTGGAGGAACATCGGAAGCATGTACGCTTAGTCCTCCAGAAACTCAGAGACCACCGGCTTGGGGCGAAGCTGGAGAAGTGCGAATTTGAAGTTCAGCAAATCGCATTTCTAGGATATATTATCTCCCCAGAAGGTTTCCAAATGGAGGGTTCCAAGGTACAGGCAGTCCTGGATTGGGTGCAGCCCACTAGTTTGAAGGCGCTTCAGCGTTTCCTGGGCTTTGCGAATTTTTATAGACGATTTATCGCTGGATTTTCGTCTATAGTGGCGCCCTTGGTGGCACTCACTAAGAAAGGGGCGGATGTTGCTCACTGGTCTTGTGAGGCTAAAGCGGCTTTTGCCCGTCTCAAAAGGGCATTTGTTTCGGCCAAGGTGCTGCGACACCCAGATCCAGAGCGTCCTTTTGTGGTGGAGGTGGATGCCTCTGAGATGGGTATTGGGGCAGTGCTTTCTCAGATGGGAGTGTCTGATAATCGCCTTCATCCCTGTGCTTACTTTTCCCGTAAATTTTCGCCTGCCGAGATGAATTATGACGTGGGTAACTGGGAATTGTTGGCTATTAAGGATGCACTCGAGGAGTGGAGACACTGGCTTGAGGGGGCTAAGTTTGTGGTCTCAATTCTCACTGACCATAAGAATCTGGCATATTTAGAGTCAGCGAAGCGTCTCAATGCCAGGCAGGCACGATGGGCTTTGTTTTTTGCTCGCTTTAATTTTTTGATAACATATCGCCCTGGGTCAAAAAACATCAAGGCTGATGCGCTCTCGCGGAGTTTTGCTCCAATCCAGGAGACCACCGAGGAGCCGTTGCCCATTGTTTCCCCATCATGTATTAAAGTGGGCATTACCCAGGACCTCTTATCATTAGTCCTTAGAGCATAGGAGCAGGCTCCTCCAGACCTTCCGGTAGGTCTTTTGTTTGTGCCTCCTAGGTTAAGACAGTGAGTGTTCCTGGAATTCCATGCCAAGAAGTCGACAGGTCACCCGGGTATTGCCAGAACTCGGGAGTTGCTATCTAGGGCAGTGTGGTGGCCCTCGGTGGCTAAGGATGTGGATCAGTGGGTTCGGGCATGTGACATCTGTGCCCGAAATAAGACTCCTAGAGGGGTTCCTGTTGGCCCATTACATCCACTCTCTATTCCATCTAAGCCATGGACCCACATTTCAATGGATTTTGTGGTGGACTTGCCCAAATCCTCGGGGATGACAGCCATCTGGGTTGTCGTTGACAGGTTTTCGAAGATGGCGCACTTCGTTCCACTGGTTGGGCTGCCATCAGCCAGACGCCTGTCTGAATTATTTATGCTGCATGTTGTGCGTCTCCACGGGTTGCCACTTGATGTGGTCTCTGACCGCGGATCCCAGTTTGTGGCCAAATTCTGGAGGGCATTTTGTTCCGATCTCCAGATTTCTGTCAGCTTGTCATCAGGCTACCATCCGCAGTCTAATGGGCAGACTGAAAGGGTGAACCAGTCCTTGGAGCAGTTCCTCAGGTGTTATGTCTCCAAGTGTCAGACTGACTGGGTTGCTCATCTGTCCATGGCGGAGTTTGCCTATAACAACGCGGCTCACTCTGCTACAGGGATCTCTCCCTTCCTTTGTGTGTATGGGCATCATCCTAAGGCCAATTCTTTTGACCCCCTGGACTCCACGCCTGGTGGTTCCTCTGTGGTTTCGGTCCTTAGAGGTATTTGGCGGAAAGTGAAGAAAGCCCTTGTGTCTGTGTCATTAGTGACCAAAAGGGTTTTTGATAAGCGGAAAAGACCCTGCAGCTTCAAATTAGGAGACTTCGTCTGGTTGTCTACCAAGATTTTGAAGTTGAGACAGCCATCTCATAAGTTAGGCCCCCGGTTCATCGGCCCTTATAAGATCACCAGGGTTATCAATCCGGTGGCATTTCAGTTAGATCTGCCCCGTTCTTTGGGTATCAATAAAACATTTCATTGTTCCCTTTTAAAACGGGCGATTAGTAATCCTTCTTCCAGTGGAAGACCTTCCCCTCTTCTGATACGTGGCCAGAGGGAGTTTGTTGTTGAAAGGATTCTTGACTCCAAGGTGGTTCGGGGTCGGCTGTCATTTTTGGTGCACTGGAAGGGGTATGGCCCGGAGGAGCGGTCGTGGGTGCGCAGTTGTGATCTTCATGCCCCCAGACTGATACGCTCTTTCTTCTCGCAGTTCCCCGATAAACCCGGTGGTAGGGGTTCTTTGACACCTCGTCAGAGGGGGGGTACTGTTAGGGTCTCCTGCCCTGTGCTGCCACGTCGTCATGGCAACCGGGAGACAAGTGCTAGTGGAGTAACCTGAGCGCAGCTGATACTCCGGTTCGGGTCTTTTGCTGTGCAGTGGTTATAGGCTCTGTGCACGGCAGGGGATCCGGTGCTGGTTTTTGTGCTCACAGTCTGTGAGGTCTGAGTGGGGCGTGGACAGCACCTGCTTTATAAGGCCTCTTTTCAGAGTAAGCAGATGCTGCTGAATCTTTGTTGGTTAGTCAGTTCATGAAAGTTAGCCAGTACTGTGTAGCTTTGTATTTGTTTGTTGCTTACTGCAAATAGGCCTGGGGATTTGGTATTACACTCTGCCAATCCAGACCTAGCAGTAAGACTGGAGTCAGTCGTTTAGCTTGCTGGGGTTCTGTTACTACTCTGTGAACTTAGCAAGTTTGCAGCTGTATTCTAAGACTTGCCTGTCTAATCCTGTCTCACTGTGCTAGGTGTCAGGTGTCAGGGGTCAGTTTAGTGGCAGTAAGCTAAAACCTGTGCACTGCAAGTGAGAAATAGGATTGTGGAGACTCTCTTTGTGTCTATCATTCCATCTCTGACCAAGGAGTTTACTGCCACACCCGTTGGTAACCCTTTAGGGTTTTGCTGTTGCCCTTAGCAACAGCATTTCGGGTTCTCTACGTATTAAAACACAACATCTTGCTTTTTCTATCTGAGCAGTTCTAATACAAGGGAGATACCCAGTTCCTTAGCCTCTGGGCTTCTCTGTTCACTTTGTGTGTATTTTGTTACCCTATCACCTTCTGTGTACATTATGTCATATTCCCCAGTTTGTCTGTGAGTCCATTTGTTTTGTATAACAGTTCTGACACCAGTACTTTCCTGCAGGCACTGGTGTGCATAACAGTGAGGCAGCTGTGAGGTGGGAATACAGGAAGTGTCAGGGAGAGAGCAGAGGTGAGGCTTCTGTGAGCTGGGGATACACGGAGTGTTAAGGAGAGAGCAGAGGTGAGGCAGATGTGAGCTGGGGATACAGGGAGTGTTAGGGAGAGAGCAGAGGTGAGGCAGATGTGAGCTGGGGATACAGGCAGTGTCAGGTAGAGAGCAGAGGTGAGGCAGCTGTGAGCTGGTGATACAGGGAATGTCAGGGAGAGAGCAGAGGTGAGGCAGCTGTGAGCTAGGGAAACAGGGAGTGTCAGGGAGAGCGCAGAGGCGAGGCAGTTGTGAGCTGGGAATACAGGGAGTGTCAGAAAGAGAGCAGAGGTGAGGCAGCTTTGAGCTGGGGATACAGGGATTATCACGGAGAGAGCAGAGGTGAGGCAGCTGTGAAATGGGGATACAGGGATTATCAAGGAGAGAGCAGAGGTGAGACAGCTTTGAGCTGGGGATACAGGGAGTGTCAGGGAGAGAGCAGATGTGAGGCAGCTGTGAGCTGGGAATACAGGGAGTGTCAGAGAGAGAGCAGATGTGAAGCAGTTGTGAGCTGGGAATACAGGGAGTGTCAGGGAGAGAGCAGGGGTGAGGCAGCTGTGAGGTGGGAATACAGGGAGTTTCAGGGAGAGATCAGAGGTGAGGCAGCTTTAAACTGGGGAAACAGGGATTATCAGTGAGAGAGCAGAGGTGAGGCAGCTGTGTGCTGGGAATACAGGGAGTGTCAGGGAGAGAGCAGATGTGAGGCAGCTGTGAGCTGGGAATACACAGAGTGTCAGGGAGAGAGCAGAGTTGAGGCAGTTGTGAGCTGGGAATACAGGGAGTGTCAGGGAGAGAGCAGGGGTGAGGCATATGTGAGCTGGGGATACAGGCAGTGTCATGGAGAGAGCAGAGGTGAGGCAGCTGTGAAATGGGGATACAGGGATTATCAGGGAGAGAGCAGAGGTGAGACAGCTTTGAGCTGGGGATACAGGGAGTGTCAGGGAGACAGCAGATGTGAGGCAGCTGTGAGCTGGGAATACAGGGAGTGTCAGGGAGAGAGCAGAGGTGAGGCAGCTGTGAGCTGGGAATACAGGGAGTGTCAGGGAGAGAGCAGGGGTGAGGCAGCTGTGAGGTGGGAATACAGGGAGTGTCAGGGAGAGAGCAGAGGTGAGGCAGCTGTGAGCTGGGGATATAGGGAGTGTCAGGGAGAGCGCAGAGGCGAGGCAGCTGTGAGTTGGGAATACAGGGAGTGTCAGAGAGAGAGCAGAGGTGAGGCACCTTTGAGCTGGGGATACAGGGATTATCAGGGAGAGAGCAGAGGTGAGGCAGCTGTGAAATGGGGATACAGGGATTATCAGGCAGAGAGCAGAGGTGAGACAGCTTTGAGCTAGGGATACAGGGAGTGTCAGAGAGAGAGCAGATGTGAAGCAGTTGTGAGCTGGGAATACAGGGAGTGTCATGGAGAGAGCAGGGGTGAGGCAGCTGTGAGGTGGGAATACAGGGAGTTTCAGGGAGAGATCAGAGGTGAGGCAGCTTTAATCTGGGGAAACAGGGATTATCAGTGAGAGAGCAGAGGTGAGGCAGCTGTGAGCTGGGGATACAGGGAGTGTTAGGGAAAGAGCAGAGGTGAGGCAGATGTGAGCTGGGGATACAGGGAGTGTTAGTGAGAGAGCAGAGGTGAGGAAGCTGTGAGCTGGGGATACAGGGAGTGTCAGGGAGAGAACAGAGGTGAGGCAGCTGTGAGCTGGGGATACAGGCAGTGTCAGGGAGAGAGCAGAGGTGAGGCAGCTGTGAACTGGGGATACAGGGAGTGTCAGTGAGAGAGCAGAGGTGAGGCAGCTGTGAGCTGGGGATATAGGGAGTGTCAGGGAGAGCACAGAGGCGAGGCAGTTGTGAGCTGGGAATACAGGGAGTTTCAGAGAGAGAGCAGAGGTGAGGCAGCTTTGAGCTGGGGATACAGGGATTATCAGGGAGAGAGCAGAGGTGAGGCAGCTGTGAAATGGGGATACAGGGATTATCAGGCAGAGAGCAGAGGTGAGACAGCTTTGAGCTGGGGATACAGGGAGTGTCAGGGAGAGAGCAGATGTGAGGCAGCTGTGAGCTAGGGAATACATAGAGTGTCAGGGAGAGAGCAGAGTTGAGGCAGTTGTGAGCTGGGAATACAGGGAGTGTCAGGGAGAGAGCAGGGGTGAGGCATATGTGAGCTGGGGATACAGGCAGTGTCATGGAGAGAGCAGAGGTGAGGCAGCTGTGAAATGGGGATACAGGGATTATCGGGGAGAGAGCAGAGGTGAGACAGCTTTGAGCTGGGGATACAGGGAGTGTAAGGGAGACAGCAGATGTGAGGCAGCTGTGAGCTGGGAATACAGGGAGTGTCAAGGAGAGAGCAGAGGTGAGGCAGTTGTGAGCTGGGAATACAGGGAGTGTCAGGGAGAGAGCAGGGGTGAGGCAGCTGTGAGGTGGGAATACAGGAAGTGTCAGGGAGAGAGCAGAGGTGAGGCAGCTGTGAGCTGGGGATACAGGGAGTGTTAGGGAGAGAGCAGAGGTGAGGCAGATGTGAGCTGGGGATACATGGAGTGTTAGGGAGAGAGCAGAGGTGAGGCAGCTCTGAGCTGGGGATACAGGGAGTTTCAGGGAGAGAGCAGAGGTGAGGCAGCTGTGAGCAGGTAATACAGGGAGTGTTAGGGAGAGAGCAGAGGTGAGGCAGCTGTGAGCTGGGGATACAGGGAGTGTTAGGGAGAGAGCAGAGGTGAGGCAGCTGTGAGCTGGGGATACAGGGAGTTTCAGGGAGAGAGCAGAGGTGAGGCAGCTGTGAGCAGGTAATACAGGGAGTGTTAGGGAGAGAGCAGAGGTGAGGCAGCTGTGAGCTGGGGATGCAGGGATTATCAGGGATAGAGCAGAGGTGAGGCAGTTGTGAGCTGGGAATACAGGGAGTGTCAGAGAGAGAGAGCAGTAGTAAGGCAGCTGTGAGTCGGGAATACAGGGAATGTCAGGGAGAGAGCAAAGATGAGACAGCTGTGAGCTGGGGATACAGGGAGTGTTAGGGAGAGAGCAGAGGTGAGGCAGATGTGAGCTGGGGATACAGGCAGTGTCAGGGAGAGAGCAGAGGTGAGGCAGCTGTGAGCTCGGGATACAGGGAGTGTCAGGGAGAGAGCAGAGGTGAGGAAGCTTTGAGCTGGGGATACAGGGATTGTCAGTGAGAGAGCAGAGGTGAGGCAGTTGTGAGCTAGGAATACAGGGAGTGTCAGGGAGAGAGCAGTAGTAAGGCAGCTGTGAGCTGGGAATACAGGGAATGTCAGGGTGAGAGCAAAGGTGAGGCAGCTGTGAGCTGGGAATATAAGGAGTTTCAGGGAGAGAGCAGAGGTGACGCTGCTGTGAGCTAGGGATACAGGGAGTGTTAGGGAGAGATCAGAGGTGAGGCGGCTGTGAGCTGGGTATACAGGAAGTGTCAGGGAGAGAGCAGAGGTGAGGCAGCATTGAGCTGGGGATACTGGGTGTGTCAGGGAGAGAGCAGAGGTGAGGCAGCTGTGAGATGGGAATGCAGGGAGTGTCAGGGAGAGAGCAGAGGTGAGGCAGCTGTGAGCTGGGAATACAGGAAGTGTCAGGGAGAGAGCAGAGGTGAGGCAGCTGTGAGTTGGGGATACAGGGATTATCAGGGAGAGAGCAGAGGTGAGGCAGTTGTGAGCTGGGAATACAGGGAGTGTCATAGAGAGAGCAGTAGTAAGGCAGTTGTGAGCTGGGAATACAGGTAATGTCAGGGAGAGAGCAAAGGTGATGCAGCTGTGAGCTGGGAATATAAGGAGTTTCAGTGAGAGAGCAGAGGTGACGCAGCTGTGAGCTTGGGATACAGGGAGTGTCAGGGAGAGAGCAGAGGTGAGGCGGCTGTGAGAAGGGAATACAGGAAGTGTCAGGGAGAGAGCAGAGGTGAGGCAGCTGTGAGCTGGGGATACTGGGTGTGTCATGAAGAGAGCAGAGGTGAGGCAGCTGTGAGATGGGAATACAGGGAGTGTCAGGGAGAGAGCAGAGGTGAGGCAGCTGTGAGCTGGGAATACAGGAAGTGTCAGGGAGAGAGCAGAGGTGAGGCAGCTGTGAGCTGGGGATACAGTGATTATCAGGGAGAGAGCAGAGGTGAGGCAGTTGTGAGCTGGGTATATAGGAAGTGTCAGAGAGAGAGTAGTAGTAGGGCAGTTGTGAGCTGGGAATACAGGTAATGTCAGGGAGAGAGCAAAGGTGAGGCAGCTGTGAGCTGGGGATACAGGCAGTGTCAGGGAGAGAGCAGAGGTGAGGCAGCTGTGAGCTGGGGATACAGGGAGTGTCAGGTAGAGAGCAGATGTGAAGCAGTTGTGAGCTGGGAATACAGGGAGTGTCAGGGAGAGAGCAGGGGTGAGGCAGCTGTGAGGTGGGAATACAGGGAGTATCAGGGAGAGATCAGAGGTGAGGCAGTTTTAAACTGGGGAAACAGGGATTATCAGTGAGAGAGCAGAGGTGAGGCAGCTGTGAGCTGGGGATACAGGGAGTGTTAGTGAGAGAGCAGAGGTGAGGCAGATGTGAGCTGGGGATACAGGCAGTGTCAGGGAGAGAGCAGAGGTGAGGCAGCTGTGAGCTCGGGATACAGGGAGTGTCAGGGAGAGAGCAGAGGTGAGGAAGCTTTGAGCTGGGGATACAGGGATTGTCAGGGAGAGAGCAGAGGTGAGGCAGTTGTGAGCTGGGAATACAGGGAGTGTCAGGGAGAGAGCAGTAGTAAGGCAGCTGTTAGCTGGGAATACAGGGAATGTCAAGGTGAGAGCAAAGGTGAGGCAGCTGTGAGCTGGGAATATAAGGAGTTTCAGGGAGAGAGCAGAGGTGACGCAGCTGTGAGCTAGGGATACAGGGAGTGTCAGGGAGAGATCAGAGGTGAGGCGGCTGTGAGCTGGGAATACAGGAAGTGTCAGGGAGAGAGCAGAGGTGAGGCAGCATTGAGCTTGGGATACTGGGTGTGTCAGGGAGAGAGCAGAGGTGAGGCAGCTGTGAGATGGGAATGCAGGGAGTGTCAGGGAGAGAGCAGAGGTGAGGCAGCTGTGAGCTGGGAATACAGGAAGTGCAGGGAGAGAGCAGAGGTGAGGCAGCTGTGAGTTGGGGATACAGGGATTATCAGGGAGAGAGCAGAGGTGAGGCAGTTGTGAGCTGGGAATACAGGGAGTGTCATAGAGAGAGCAGTAGTAAGGCAGTTGTGAGCTGGGAATACAGGTAATGTCAGGGAGAGAGCAAAGGTGATGCAGCTGTGAGCTGGGAATATAAGGAGTTTCAGTGAGAGAGCAGAGGTGACGCAGCTGTGAGCTTGGGATACAGGGAGTGTCAGGGAGAGAGCAGAGGTGAGGCGGCTGTGAGAAGGGAATACAGGAAGTGTCAGGGAGAGAGCAAAGGTGAGGCAGCTGTGAGCTGGGGATACTGGGTGTGTCATGAAGAGAGCAGAGGTGAGGCAGCTGTGAGATGGGAATACAGGGAGTGTCAGGGAGAGAGCAGAGGTGAGGCAGCTGTGAGCTGGGAATACAGGAAGTGTCAGGGATAGAGCAGAGGTGAGGCAGCTGTGAGCTGGGGATACAGGGATTATCAGGGAGAGAGCAGAGGTGAGGCAGTTGTGAGCTGGGTATACAGGAAGTGTCAGAGAGAGAGTAGTAGTAGGGCAGTTGTGAGCTGGGAATACAGGTAATGTCAGGGAGAGAGCAAAGGTGAGGCAGCTGTGAGCTGGGGATACAGGCAGTGTCAGGGAGAGAGCAGAGGTGAGGCAGCTGTGAGCTGGGGATACAGGGAGTGTCAGGGAGAGAGCAGAGGTGAGGCAGCTGTGAGCTGGGAATACAGGGAGTGTCAGGGAGAGAGCAGAGGTGAGGCAGCTGTGAGCTGGGAATACAGGGAGTGTCAGGGAGAGAGCAGAGGTGAGGCAGCTGTGAGCTTGGGATACAGGGAGTGTCAGGGAGAGAGCAGAGGTGAGGCTGCTGTGAGAAGGGAATACAGGAAGTGTCAGGGAGAGAGCAGAGGTGAGGCAGCTGTGAGCTGGGGATACTGGGTGTGTCATGAAGAGAGCAGAGGTGAGGCAGCTGTGAGCTGGGAATACAGGAAGTGTCAGGGAGAGAGCAGAGGTGAGGCAGCTGTGAGCTGGGGATACAGGGATTATCAGGGATAGAGCAGAGGTGAGGCAGTTGTGAGCCGGGAATACAGGGAGTGTCAGAGAGAGAGCAGTAGTAGGGCAGTTGTGAGCTGGGAATACAGGTAATGTCAGGGAGAGAGCAAAGGTGAGGCAGCTGTGAGCTGGGGATACAGGCAGTGTCAGGGAGAGAGCAGAGGTGAGGCAGCTGTGAGCTGGGAATACAGGGAGTGTTAGGGAGAAAGCAGGGGTGAGGCATCTGTGAGGTGGGAATACAGGGAGTGTCATAGATAGAGCAGAGGTGAGGCAGCTGTGAGCTGGGAATACAGGGAGTGTCAGGGAGAGAGCAGAGGTGAGGCAGCTGTGAGCTGGGAATACAGGGAGTGTCAGGGAGAGAGCAGAGGTGAGGCAGCTGTGAGCTGGGAATACAGGGAGTGTCAGGGAAAGAGCAGAGGTGAGGCAGTTGTGAGCCGGGAATACAGGGAGTGTCAGAGAGAGAGCAGTAGTAGGGCAGTTGTGAGCTGGGAATACAGGTAATGTCAGGGAGAGAGCAAAGGTGAGGCAGCTGTGAGATGGGGATACAGGCAGTGTCAGGGAGAGAGCAGAGGTGAGGCAGCTGTGAGCTGGGGATACAGGGAGTGTCAGGCAGAGAGCAGAGGTGAGGCAGCTGTGAGCTGGGAATACAGGGAGTGTTAGGGAGAAAGCAGGGGTGAGGCATCTGTGAGGTGGGAATACAGGGAGTGTCATAGATAGAGCAGAGGTGAGGCAGCTGTGAGCTGGGAATACAGGGAGTGTCAGGGAGAGAGCAGAGGTGAGGCAGCTGTGAGCTGGGAATACAGGCAGTGTGAGGGAGAGAGCAAAGGTGAGGCAGCTGTGAGCTGGAGATACAGGGATTGTCAGGGAGAGAGCAGAGGTGAGGCAGTTGTGAGCTGGGTATACAGGGAGTGTCAGAGAGAGAGCAGTAGTAAGGCAGCTGTGAGCTGGGAATACAGGGAATGTCAGGGAGAGAGCAAAGGTGAGGCAGCTGTGAGCTGGGAATATAAGGAGTTTCAGGGAGAGAGCAGAGGTGACGCAGCTGTGAGCTGGGGATACAGGCAGTGTCAGGGAGAGAGCAGAGGTGAGGCAGCTGTGAGCTGGGAATACAGGGAGTGTCAGGGAGATAGCAGAGGTGAGGCGGCTGTGTGCTGGGGATACAGGGAGAGTCAGGGAGAGAGCAGAGGTGAGGCAGCTGTGAGCTGGGAATACAGGGAGTGTCAGGGAGAGAGCAGAGGTGAGGCAGCTGTGAGCTGGGGATACAGGGAGTGTCATGGAGAGAGCAGAGGTGAGGCAGCTGTGAGATGGGAATACAGGGAGTGTCAGAGAGAGAGCAGAGGTGAGACAACTTTGAGCTGGGGATACAGGGATTATCAGGGAGAGAGCAGAGGTGAGGCAGCTGTGAAATGAGGATACAGGTATTATCAGGGAGAGAGCAGAGGTGAGACAGCTTTGAGCTTGGGATACAGGGAGTGTCAGGGAAAGAGCAGATGTGAGACAGCTGTGAGCTGGGAATACAGGGAGTGTCAGAGAGAGAGCAGAGGTGAGGCAGTTGTGAGCTGGGAATACAGGGAGTGTCAGGGAGAGTGCAGGGGTGAGGCAGCTGTGAGGTGGGAATGCAGGGAGTGTCAGGGAGAGAGCAGAGGTGAGGCAGCTGTGAGCTGGGGATACAGTGAGTGTTAGGGAGAGCGCAGAGGCGAGGCAGCTATGAGCTGGGGATACAGGGAGTGTCAGAGAAAGAGCAGAGGTGAGGCAGCTTTGAGCTGGGGATACAGGGATTATTAGGGAGAGAGCAGAGGTGAGACAGCTTTGAGCTGGGGATACAGGGAGTGTCAGGAAGAGAGCAGATGTGAGGCAGCTGTGAGCTGGGAATACAGGGAGATTCAGGGAGAGAGCAGAGGTGAGGCAGCTGTGAGCTGGGAATACAGGGAGTGTCAGGGAGAGAGCAGATGTGAGGCAGCTGTGATCTGGGAATACAGGGAGTGTCAGGGAGAGAGCAGAGGTGAGACAGCTTTGAGCTGGGGATACAGGGAGTGTCAGGGAGAGAGCAGATGTGAGGCAGCTGTAAGCTGGGAATACAGGGAGTGTCAGGGAGAGAGCAGAGGTGAGGCAGTTGTGAGCTGGGAATACAGGGAGTGTCAGGGAGAGAGCAGAGGTGAGGCAGCTGTGAGCTGGGAATACAGGGAGTGTCAGGGAGAGAGCAGATGTGAGGCAGCTGTGATCTGGGAATACAGGGAGTGTCAGGGAGAGAGCAGAGGTGAGACAGCTTTGAGCTGGGGATACAGGGAGTGTCAGGGAGAGAGCAAAGGTGAGGCAGCTGTGAGCTGGGAATATAAGGAGTTTCAGGGAGAGAGCAGAGGTGACGCAGCTGTGAGCTGGGGATACAGGCAGTGTCAGGGAGAGAGCAGAGGTGAGGCAGCTGTGAGCTGGGAATACAGGGAGTGTCAGGGAGATAGCAGAGGTGAGGCGGCTGTGTGCTGGGGATACAGGGAGAGTCAGGGAGAGAGCAGAGGTGAGGCAGCTGTGAGCTGGGAATACAGGGAGTGTCAGGGAGAGAGCAGAGGTGAGGCAGCTGTGAGCTGGGGATACAGGGAGTGTCATGGAGAGAGCAGAGGTGAGGCAGCTGTGAGATGGGAATACAGGGAGTGTCAGAGAGAGAGCAGAGGTGAGACAACTTTGAGCTGGGGATACAGGGATTATCAGGGAGAGAGCAGAGGTGAGGCAGCTGTGAAATGAGGATACAGGTATTATCAGGGAGAGAGCAGAGGTGAGACAGCTTTGAGCTTGGGATACAGGGAGTGTCAGGGAAAGAGCAGATGTGAGACAGCTGTGAGCTGGGAATACAGGGAGTGTCAGAGAGAGAGCAGAGGTGAGGCAGTTGTGAGCTGGGAATACAGGGAGTGTCAGGGAGAGTGCAGGGGTGAGGCAGCTGTGAGGTGGGAATGCAGGGAGTGTCAGGGAGAGAGCAGAGGTGAGGCAGCTGTGAGCTGGGGATACAGTGAGTGTTAGGGAGAGCGCAGAGGCGAGGCAGCTATGAGCTGGGGATACAGGGAGTGTCAGAGAAAGAGCAGAGGTGAGGCAGCTTTGAGCTGGGGATACAGGGATTATTAGGGAGAGAGCAGAGGTGAGACAGCTTTGAGCTGGGGATACAGGGAGTGTCAGGAAGAGAGCAGATGTGAGGCAGCTGTGAGCTGGGAATACAGGGAGATTCAGGGAGAGAGCAGAGGTGAGGCAGCTGTGAGCTGGGAATACAGGGAGTGTCAGGGAGAGAGCAGATGTGAGGCAGCTGTGATCTGGGAATACAGGGAGTGTCAGGGAGAGAGCAGAGGTGAGACAGCTTTGAGCTGGGGATACAGGGAGTGTCAGGGAGAGAGCAGATGTGAGGCAGCTGTAAGCTGGGAATACAGGGAGTGTCAGGGAGAGAGCAGAGGTGAGGCGGCTGTGAGCTGGGAATTCAGGAAGTGTCAGGGAGAGAGCAGAGGTGTGGCAGCTGTGAGTTGGGGATACTGGGTGTGTCAGGGAGAGAGCAGAGGTGAGGCGGCTGTGAGCTGGAGATACTGGGTGTGTCAGGGAGAGAGCAGAGGTGAGGCGGCTGTGAGCTGGGGATACAGGGAGTGTCAGGGAGAGCGCAGAGGCGAGGCAGCTGTGAGCTGGGAATACAGGGAATGTCAGGGAGAGAGCAAAGGTGAGGCAGCTGTGAGCTGGGAATATAAGGAGTTTCAGGGAGAGAGCAGAGGTGACGCAGCTGTGAGCTGGGGATACAGGCAGTGTCAGGGAGAGAGCAGAGGTGAGGCAGCTGTGAGCTGGGAATACAGGGAGTGTCAGGGAGATAGCAGAGGTGAGGCGGCTGTGTGCTGGGGATACAGGGAGTGTCAGGGAGAGAGCAGAGGTGAGGCAGCTGTGAGCAGGGAATACAGGGAGTGTCAGGGAGAGAGCAGAGGTGAGGCAGCTGTGAGCTGGGGATACAGGGAGTGTCATGGAGAGAGCAGAGGTGAGGCAGCTGTGAGCTGGGAATACAGGGAGTGTCAGAGAGAGAGCAGAGGTGAGGCAGCTTTGAGCTGGGGATACAGGGAATATCAGGGAGAGAGCAGAGGTGAGGCAGCTGTGAAATGAGGATACAGGTATTATCAGGGAGAGAGCAGAGGTGAGACAGCTTTGAGCTTGGGATACAGGGAGTGTCAGGGAAAGAGCAGATGTGAGACAGCTGTGAGCTGGGAATACAGGGAGTGTCAGAGAGAGAGCAGAGGTGAGGCAGTTGTGAGCTGGGAATACAGGGAGTGTCAGGGAGAGTGCAGGGGTGAGGCAGCTGTGAGGTGGGAATACAGGGAGTGTCAGGGAGAGAGCAGAGGTGAGGCAGCTGTGAGCTGGGGATACAGTGAGTGTTAGGGAGAGCGCAGAGGCGAGGCAGCTATGAGCTGGGGATACAGGGAGTGTCAGAGAAAGAGCAGAGGTGAGGCAGCTTTGAGCTGGGGATACAGGGATTATTAGGGAGAGAGCAGAGGTGAGACAGCTTTGAGCTGGGGATACAGGGAGTGTCAGGGAGAGAGCAGATGTGAGGCAGCTGTAAGCTGGGAATACAGGGAGTGTCAGGGAGAGAGCAGAGGTGAGGCAGTTGTGAGCTGGGAATACAGGGAGTGTCAGGGAGAGAGCAGGGGTGAGGCAGCTATGAGGTAGGAATACAGGGAGTGTCAGGGAGAGAGCAGAGGTGAGGCAGCTGTGAGCTGGGTATACAGGGAGTGTTAGGGAGAGAGCAGAGGTGAGGCAGATGTGAGCTGGGGATACAGGGAGTGTTAGGGAGAGAGCAGAGGTGAGGCAGCTGTGAGCTGGGGATACAGGGAGTGTCAGGGAGAGAGCAGAGGTGAGGCAGCTGTGAGCTGGGAATACAGGGAGTGTCAGGGAGAGAGCAGAGGTGAGGCAGCTGTGAGCTGGGAATACAGGCAGTGTGAGGGAGAGAGCAAAGGTGAGGCAGCTGTGAGCTGGAGATACAGGGATTGTCAGGGAGAGAGCAGAGGTGAGGCAGTTGTGAGCTGGGTATACAGGGAGTGTCAGAGAGAGAGCAGTAGTAAGGCAGCTGTGAGCTGGGAATACAGGGAATGTCAGGGAGAGAGCAAAGGTGAGGCAGCTGTGAGCTGGGAATATAAGGAGTTTCAGGGAGAGAGCAGAGGTGACGCAGCTGTGAGCTGGGGATACAGGCAGTGTCACGGAGAGAGCAGAGGTGAGGCAGCTGTGAGCTGGGAATACAGGGAGTGTCAGGGAGATAGCAGAGGTGAGGCGGCTGTGTGCTGGGGATACAGGGAGTGTCAGGGAGAGAGCAGAGGTGAGGCAGCTGTGAGCTGGGAATACAGGGAGTGTCAGGGAGAGAGCAGAGGTGAGGCAGCTGTGAGCTGGGGATACAGGGAGTGTCATGGAGAGAGCAGAGGTGAGGCAGCTGTGACCTGGGAATACAGGGAGTGTCAGAGAGAGAGCAGAGGTGAGGCAGCTTTGAGCTGGGGATACAGGGATTATCAGGGAGAGAGCAGAGGTGAGGCAGCTGTGAAATGAGGATACAGGTATTATCAGGGAGAGAGCAGAGGTGAGACAGCTTTGAGCTTGGGATACAGGGAGTGTCAGGGAAAGAGCAGATGTGAGACAGCTGTGAGCTGGGAATACAGGGAGTGTCAGAGAGAGAGCAGAGGTGAGGCAGTTGTGAGCTGGGAATACAGGGAGTGTCAGGGAGAGTGCAGGGGTGAGGCAGCTGTGAGGTGGGAATACAGGGAGTGTCAGGGAGAGAGCAGAGGTGAGGCAGCTGTGAGCTGGGGATACAGTGAGTGTTAGGGAGAGCGCAGAGGCGAGGCAGCTATGAGCTTGGGATACAGGGAGTGTCAGAGAAAGAGCAGAGGTGAGGCAGCTTTGAGCTGGGGATACAGGGATTATTAGGGAGAGAGCAGAGGTGAGACAGCTTTGAGCTGGGGATACAGGGAGTGTCAGGAAGAGAGCAGATGTGAGGCAGCTGTGAGCTGGGAATACAGGGAGAGTCAGGGAGAGAGCAGAGGTGAGGCAGCTGTGAGCTGGGAATTCAGGGAGTGTCAGGGAGAGAGCAGATGTGAGGCAGCTGTGAGCTGGGAATACAGGGAGTGTCAGGGAGAGAGCAGAGGTGAGACAGCTTTGAGCTGGGGATACAGGGAGTGTCAGGGAGAGAGCAGATGTGAGGCAGCTGTAAGCTGGGAATGCAGGGAGTGTCAGGGAGAGAGCAGAGGTGAGGCAGTTGTGAGCTGGGAATACAGGGAGTGTCAGGGAGAGAGCAGGGGTGAGGCAGCTATGAGGTAGGAATACAGGGAGTGTCAGGGAGAGAGCAGAGGTGAGGCAGCTGTGAGCTGGGTATACAGGGAGTGTTAGGGAGAGAGCAGAGGTGAGGCAGATGTGAGCTGGGGATACAGGGAGTGTCAGGGAGAGCGCAGAGGTGAGCCAGCTGTGAGCTGGGAATACAGGTAGTGTCAGGGAGAGAGCAGGGTTGAGGCTACTGTGAGGTGGGAATACAGGGAGTGTCAGGAAGAGAGCAGAGGTGAGGCGGCTGTAAGTTTGGGATACAGGGAGTGTCAGGGAGAGCGCAGAGGCAAGGCAGCTGTGAGCTGGGAATACAGGGAGTGTCAGGGAGAGAGCAGAGGTGAGGCAGCTGTGAGATGGGAATGCATGGAGTGTCAGGGAGAGAGCAGAGGTGAGGCGGCTGTGAGCTGGGAATTCAGGAAGTGTCAGGGAGATAGCAGAGGTGTGGCAGCTGTGAGTTGGGGATACTGGGTGTGTCAGGGAGAGAGCAGAGGTGAGGCGGCTGTGAGCTGGAGATACTGGGTGTGTCAGGGAGAGAGCAGAGGTGAGGCGGCTGTGAGCTGGGGATACAGGGAGTGTCAGGGAGAGCGCAGAGGCGAGGCAGCTGTGAGCTGGGAATACAGGGAGTGTCAGAGAGAGAGAGCAGAGGTAAGGCAGCTGTGAGCTGGGGATACAGGGAGTGTTAGGGAGAGAGCAGAGCTGAGGCAGCTGTGAGCTAGGGAAACAGGGAGTGTCAGGGAGAGCGCAGAGGTGAGCCAGCTGTGAGCTGGGAATACAGGTAGTGTCAGGGAGAGAGCAGGGTTGAGGCTACTGTGAGGTGGGAATACAGGGAGTGTCAGGAAGAGAGCAGAGGTGAGGCGGCTGTAAGTTTGGGATACAGGGAGTGTCAGGGAGAGCGCAGAGGCAAGGCAGCTGTGAGCTGGGAATACAGGGAGTGTCAGGGAGAGAGCGGAGGTGAGGCAGTTGTGAGCTGGGAATACAGGGAGTGTCAGGGAGAGAGCAGAGGTGAGGCAGCTTTGAGCTGGGGATACAGGGATTATCAGGGTAGAGCAGATGTGAGGCAGTTGTGAGATGGGAATACAGGGAGTGTCAGAGAGAGAGCAGAGGTGAGGCAGCTTTGAGCTGGGGATAAATGGATTATCAGGGAGAGAGCAGAGGTGAGGCAGCAGTGAAATGGGGATACAGGGATTATCAGGGAGAGAGCAGAGGTGAGACAGCTTTGAGCTGGGGATACAGGGAGTGTCAGGGAGAGAGCAGATGTGAGGCTGCTGTGAGCTGGGAATACAGAGAGTGTCAGGGAGAGAGCAGAGGTGAGGCAGTTGTGAGCTGGGAATACAGGGAGTGTCAGGGAGAGAGCAGGGGTGAGGCAGCTGTGAGGTGGGAATACAGGGAGTGTCAGGGAGAGAGCAGAGGTGAGGCAGCTGTGAGCTGGGGATACAGGGAGTGTTAGGGAGAGAACAGAGGTAAGGCAGATGTGAGCTGGGGATACAGGGAGTGTTAGGGAGAGAGCAGAGATGAGGCAGCTGTGAGCTGGGGATACAGGGAGTGTCATGGAGAGAGCAGAGGTGAGGCAGCTGTGAGCTGGGGATACAGGGAGTGTTAGGGAGATAGCAGAGGTGAGGCAGCTGTGAGCTAGGGAAACAGGGAGTGTCAGGGAGAGCGCAGAGGCGAGGCAGTTGTGAGCTGGGAATACAGGGAGTGTCAGAGAGAGAGCAGAGGTGAGGCAGCTTTGAGCTGGGGATACAGGGATTATCAGGGAGAGAGCAGAGGTGAGGCAGCTGTGAAATGGGGATACAGGGATTATCAGGCAGAGAGCAGAGGTGAGACAGCTTTGAGCTGGGGATACAGGGAGTGTCAGGGAGAGAGCAGATGTGAGGCAGCTGTGAGCTGGGAATACAGAGAGTGTCAGGGAGAGAGCAGAGTTGAGGCAGTTGTGAGCTGGGAATACAGGGAGTGTCAGGGAGAGAGCAGGGGTGAGGCATATGTGAGCTGGGGATACAGGCAGTGTCATGGAGAGAGCAGAGGTGAGGCAGCTGTGAAATGGGGATACAGGGATTATAAGGGAGAGAGCAGAGGTTAGACAGCTTTGAGCTGGGGATACAGGGAGTGTCAGGGAGACAGCAGATGTGAGGCAGCTGTGAGCTGGGAATACAGGGAGTGTCAGGGAGAGAGCAGAGGTGAGGCATTTGTGAGCTGGGAATACAGGGAGTATCATGGAGAGAGCAGAGGTGAGGCAGCTGTGAGCTGGGGATACAGGGAGTGTTAGGGAGATAGCAGAGGTGAGGCAGCTGTGAGCTAGGGAAACAGGGAGTGTCAGGGAGAGCGCAGAGGCGAGGCAGTTGTGAGCTGGGAATACAGGGAGTGTCAGAGAGAGAGCAGAGGTGAGGCAGCTTTGAGCTGGGGATACAGGGATTATCAGGGAGAGAGCAGAGGTGAGGCAGCTGTGAAATGGGGATACAGGGATTATCAGGCAGAGCAGAGGTGAGACAGCTTTGAGCTGGGGATACAGGGAGTGTCAGGGAGAGAGCAGATGTGAGGCAGCTGTGAGCTGGGAATACAGAGAGTGTCAGGGAGAGAGCAGAGTTGAGGCAGTTGTGAGCTGGGAATACAGGGAGTGTCAGGGAGAGAGCAGGGGTGAGGCATATGTGAGCTGGGGATACAGGCAGTGTCATGGAGAGAGCAGAGGTGAGGCAGCTGTGAAATGGGGATACAGGGATTATCAGGGAGAGAGCAGAGGTTAGACAGCTTTGAGCTGGGGATACAGGGAGTGTCAGGGAGACAGCAGATGTGAGGCAGCTGTGAGCTGGGAATACAGGGAGTGTCAGGGAGAGAGCAGAGGTGAGGCATTTGTGAGCTGGGAATACAGGGAGTGTCATGGAGAGAGCAGAGGTGAGGCAGCTGTGAGCTGGGGATACAGGGAGTGTTAGGGAGATAGCAGAGGTGAGGCAGCTGTGAGCTAGGGAAACAGGGAGTGTCAGGGAGAGCGCAGAGGTGAGGCAGCTGTGAGCTGGGAATACAGGGAGTGTCAGGGAGAGAGCAGAGGTGAGGCAGCTGTGAGGTGGGAATACAGGGAGTGTCAGTGAGAGAGCAGAGGTGAGGTAGATTTGAGCTGGGGATACAGGGATTATCAGTGAGAGAGCAGAGTTGAGGCAGCTGTGAGCTGGGGATACAGGGAGTGTCAGGGAGAGAGCAGAGATGAGGCAGATGTGAGCTGAGGATACAGGCAGTGTGAGGGAGAGAGCAAAGGTGAGGCAGCTGTGAGCTGGAGATACAGGGATTGTCAGGGAGAGAGCAGAGGTGAGGCAGTTGTGAGCTGGGTATACAGGGAGTGTCAGAGAGAGAGCAGTAGCAAGGCAGCTGTGAGCTGGGAATACAGGGAATGTCAGGGAGAGAGCAAAGGTGAGGCAGCTGTGAGCTGGGAATATAAGGAGTTTCAGGGAGAGAGCAGAGGTGACGCAGCTGTGAGCTGGGGATACAGGCAGTGTCAGGGAGAGAGCAGAGGTGAGGCAGCTGTGAGCTGGGAATACAGGGAGTGTCAGGGAGAGAGCAGAGGTGAGGCAGCTGTGAGCTGGGGATACAGGGAGTGTCATGGAGAGAGCAGAGGTGAGGCAGCTGTGAGCTGGGAATACAGGGAGTGTCAGAGAGAGAGCAGAGGTGAGGCAGCTTTGAGCTGGGGATACAGGGATTATCAGGGAGAGAGCAGAGGTGAGGCAGCTGTGAAATGAGGATACAGGTATTATCAGGGAGAGAGCAAAGGTGAGACAGCTTTGAGCTTGGGATACAGGGAGTGTCAGGGAAAGAGCAGATGTGAGACAGCTGTGAGCTGGGAATACAGGGAGTGTCAGAGAGAGAGCAGAGGTGAGGCAGTTGTGAGCTGGGAATACAGGGAGTGTCAGGGAGAGTGCAGGGGTGAGGCAGCTGTGAGGTGGGAATACAGGGAGTGTCAGGGAGAGAGCAGAGGTGAGGCAGCTGTGAGCTGGGGATACAGGGAGTGTTAGGGAGAGCGCAGAGGCGAGGCAGCTATGAGCTGGGGATACAGGGAGTGTCAGAGAAAGAGCAGAGGTGAGGCAGCTTTGAGCTGGGGATACAGGGATTATCAGGGAGAGAGCAGAGGTGAGACAGCTTTGAGCTGGGGATACAGGGAGTGTCAGGAAGAGAGCAGATGTGAGGCAGCTGTGAGCTGGGAATACAGGGAGTGTCAGGGAGAGAGCAGAGGTGAGGCAGCTGTGAGCTGGGAATACAGGGAGTGTCAGGGAGAGAGCAGATGTGAGGCAGCTGTGAGCTGGGAATACAGGGAGTGTCAGGGAGAGAGCAGAGGTGAGACAGCTTTGAGCTGGGGATACAGGGAGTGTCAGGGAGAGAGCAGATGTGAGGCAGCTGTAAGCTGGGAATACAGGGAGTGTCAGGGAGAGAGCAGAGGTGAGGCAGTTGTGAGCTGGTAATACAGGGAGTGTCAGGGAGAGAGCAGGGGTGAGGCAGCTATGAGGTAGGAATACAGGGAGTGTCAGGGAGAGAGCAGAGGTGAGGCAGCTGTGAGCTGGGTATACAGGGAGTGTTAGGGAGAGAGCAGCGGTGAGGCAGATGTGAGCTGGGGATACAGGGAGTGTCAGGGAGAGAGCAGAGGTGAGGCGGCTGTGAGCTGGGAATTCAGGAAGTGTCAGGGAGAGAGCAGAGGTGTGGCAGCTGTGAGTTGGGGATACTGGGTGTGTCAGGGAGAGAGCAGAGGTGAGGTGGCTGTGAGCTGGAGATACTGGGTGTGTCAGGGAGAGAGCAGAGGTGAGGCGGCTGTGAGCTGGGGATACAGGGAGTGTCAGGGAGAGCGCAGAGGCGAGGCAGCTGTGAGCTGGGAATACAGGGAGTGTCAGAGAGAGAGAGAGCAGAGGTGAGGCAGCTGTGAGCTGGGGATACAGGGAGTGTTAGGGAGAGAGCAGAGCTGAGGCAGCTGTGAGCTAGGGAAACAGGGAGTGTCAGGAGAGCGCAGAGGCGAGGCAGCTGTGAGCTGGGAATACAGGTAGTGTCAGGGAGAGAGCAGGGTTGAGGCTGCTGTGAGGTGGGAATACAGGGAGTGTCAGGAAGAGAGCAGAGGTGAGGCGGCTGTAAGTTTGGGATACAATGAGTGTCAGGGAGAGCGCAGAGGCGAGGCAGCTGTGAGCTGGGAATACAGGGAGTGTCAGGGAGAGAGCGGAGGTGAGGCAGTTGTGAGCTGGGAATACAGGGAGTGTCAGAGAGAGAGCAGAGGTGAGGCAGCTTTGAGCTGGGGATACAGGGATTATCAGGGTAGAGCAGATGTGAGGCAGTTGTGAGATGGGAATACAGGGAGTGTCAGAGAGAGAGCAGAGGTGAGGCAGCTTTGAGCTGGGGATAAAGGGATTATCAGGGAGAGAGCAGAGGTGAGGCAGCAGTGAAATGGGGATACAGGGATTATCAGGGAGAGAGCAGAGGTGAGACAGCTTTGAGCTGGGGATACAGGGAGTGTCAGGGAGAGAGCAGATGTGAGGCAGCTGTGAGCTGGGAATACAGAGAGTGTCAGGGAGAGAGCAGAGGTGAGGCAGTTGTGAGCTGGGAATACAGGGAGTGTCAGGGAGAGAGCAGGGGTGAGGCAGCTGTGAGGTGGGAATACAGGGAGTGTCAGGGAGAGAGCAGAGGTGAGGCAGCTATGAGCTGGGGATACAGGGAGTGTTAGGGAGAGAGCAGAGGTGAGGCAGATGTGAGCTGGGGATACAGGAAGTGTTAGGGAGAGAGCAGAGGTGAGGCAGCTGTGAGCTGGGGATACAGGGAGTGTCATGGAGAGAGCAGAGGTGAGGCAGCTGTGAGCTGGGGATACAGGGAGTGTTAGGGAGATAGCAGAGGTGAGGCAGCTGTGAGCTAGGGAAACAGGGAGTGTCAGGGAGAGCGCAAGGCGAGGCAGTTGTGAGCTGGGAATACAGGGAGTGTCAGAGAGAGAGCAGAGGTGAGGCAGCTTTGAGCTGTGGATACAGGGATTATCAGGGAGAGAGCAGAGGTGATGCAGCTGTGAAATGGGGATACAGGGATTATCAGGCAGAGAGCAGAGGTGAGACAGCTTTGAGCTGGGGATACAGGGAGTGTCAGGGAGAGAGCAGATGTGAGGCAGCTGTGAGCTGGGAATACAGAGTGTCAGGGAGAGAGCAGAGTTGAGGCAGTTGTGAGCTGGGAATACAGGGAGTGTCAGGGAGAGAGCAGGGGTGAGGCATATGTGAGCTGGGGATACAGGCAGTGTCATGGAGAGAGCAGAGGTGAGGCAGCTGTGAAATGGGGATACAGGGATTATCAGGGAGAGAGCAGAGGTTAGACAGCTTTGAGCTGGGGATACAGGGAGTGTCAGGGAGACAGCAGATGTGAGGCAGCTGTGAGCTGGGAATACAGGGAGTGTCAGGGAGAGAGCAGAGGTGAGGCATTTGTGAGCTGGGAATACAGGGAGTGTCATGGAGAGAGCAGAGGTGAGGCAGCTGTGAGCTGGGGATACAGGGAGTGTTAGGGAGATAGCAGAGGTGAGGCAGCTGTGAGCTAGGGCATAGGTTCTCAAACTCGGTCCTCAGGACCCCACACAGTGCATGTTTTGCAGGTCTCCTCACAGAATCGCAAGTAAAATAATTAGCTCCACCTGTGGACCTTTTACAATGTGTCAGTGAGTAATTAATACACCTGTGCACCTGCTGGGTTACCTGCAAAACATGCACTGTGTGGGGTCCTGAGGACCGAGTTTGAGAACCTCTGAGCTAGGGAAACAGGGAGTGTCAGGGAGAGCGCAGAGGTGAGGCAGCTGTGAGCTGGGAATACAGGGAGTGTCAGGGAGAGAGCAGAGGTGAGGCAGCTGTGAGGTGGGAATACAGGGAATGTCAGTGAGAGAGCAGAGGTGAGGTAGATTTGAGCTGGGGATACAGGGATTATCAGTGAGAGAGCAGAGTTGAGGCAGCTGTGAGCTGGGGATACAGGGAGTGTCAGGGAGAGAGCAGAGATGAGGCAGATGTGAGCTGAGGATACAGGCAGTGTGAGGGAGAGAGCAAAGGTGAGGCAGCTGTGAGCTGGAGATACAGGGATTGTCAGGGAGAGAGCAGAGGTGAGGCAGTTGTGAGCTGGGTATACAGGGAGTGTCAGAGAGAGAGCAGTAGTAAGGCAGCTGTGAGCTGGGAATACAGGGAATGTCAGGGAGAGAGCAAAGGTGAGGCAGCTGTGAGCTGGGAATATAAGGAGTTTCAGGGAGAGAGCAGAGGTGACGCAGCTGTGAGCTGGGGATACAGGCAGTGTCAGGGAGAGAGCAGAGGTGAGGCAGCTGTGAGCTGGGAATACAGGGAGTGTCAGGGAGAGAGCAGAGGTGAGGCAGCTGTGAGCTGGGGATACAGGGAGTGTCATGGAGAGAGCAGAGGTGAGGCAGCTGTGAGCTGGGAATACAGGGAGTGTCAGAGAGAGAGCAGAGGTGAGGCAGCTTTGAGCTGGGGATACAGGGATTATCAGGGAGAGAGCAGAGGTGAGGCAGCTGTGAAATGAGGATACAGGTATTATCAGGGAGAGAGCAAAGGTGAGACAGCTTTGAGCTTGGGATACAGGGAGTGTCAGGGAAAGAGCAGATGTGAGACAGCTGTGAGCTGGGAATACAGGGAGTGTCAGAGAGAGAGCAGAGGTGAGGCAGTTGTGAGCTGGGAATACAGGGAGTGTCAGGGAGAGTGCAGGGGTGAGGCAGCTGTGAGGTGGGAATACAGGGAGTGTCAGGGAGAGAGCAGAGGTGAGGCAGCTGTGAGCTGGGGATACAGGGAGTGTCAGGGAGAGAGCAGATGTGAGGCAGCTGTAAGCTGGGAATACAGGGAGTGTCAGGGAGAGAGCAGAGGTGAGGCAGTTGTGAGCTGGGAATACAGGGAGTGTCAGGGAGAGAGCAGGGGTGAGGCAGCTATGAGGTAGGAATACAGGGAGTGTCAGGGAGAGAGCAGAGGTGAGGCAGCTGTGAGCTGGGTATACAGGGAGTGTTAGGGAGAGAGCAGCGGTGAGGCAGATGTGAGCTGGGGATACAGGGAGTGTCAGGGAGAGAGCAGAGGTGAGGCGGCTGTGAGCTGGGAATTCAGGAAGTGTCAGGGAGAGAGCAGAGGTGTGGCAGCTGTGAGTTGGGGATACTGGGTGTGTCAGGGAGAGAGCAGAGGTGAGGCGGCTGTGAGCTGGAGATACTGGGTGTGTCAGGGAGAGAGCAGAGGTGAGGCGGCTGTGAGCTGGGGATACAGGGAGTGTCAGGGAGAGCGCAGAGGCGAGGCAGCTGTGAGCTGGGAATACAGGGAGTGTCAGAGAGAGAGAGCAGAGGTGAGGCAGCTGTGAGCTGGGGATACAGGGAGTGTTAGGGAGAGAGCAGAGCTGAGGCAGCTGTGAGCTAGGGAAACAGGGAGTGTCAGGAGAGCGCAGAGGCGAGGCAGCTGTGAGCTGGGAATACAGGTAGTGTCAGGGAGAGAGCAGGGTTGAGGCTGCTGTGAGGTGGGAATACAGGGAGTGTCAGGAAGAGAGCAGAGGTGAGGCGGCTGTAAGTTTGGGATACAATGAGTGTCAGGGAGAGCGCAGAGGCGAGGCAGCTGTGAGCTGGGAATACAGGGAGTGTCAGGGAGAGAGCGGAGGTGAGGCAGTTGTGAGCTGGGAATACAGGGAGTGTCAGGGAGAGAGCAGAGGTGAGGCAGCTTTGAGCTGGGGATACAGGGATTATCAGGGTAGAGCAGATGTGAGGCAGTTGTGAGATGGGAATACAGGGAGTGTCAGAGAGAGAGCAGAGGTGAGGCAGCTTTGAGCTGGGGATAAAGGGATTATCAGGGAGAGAGCAGAGGTGAGGCAGCAGTGAAATGGGGATACAGGGATTATCAGGGAGAGAGCAGAGGTGAGACAGCTTTGAGCTGGGGATACAGGGAGTGTCAGGGAGAGAGCAGATGTGAGGCAGCTGTGAGCTGGGAATACAGAGAGTGTCAGGGAGAGAGCAGAGGTGAGGCAGTTGTGAGCTGGGAATACAGGGAGTGTCAGGGAGAGAGCAGGGGTGAGGCAGCTGTGAGGTGGGAATACAGGGAGTGTCAGGGAGAGAGCAGAGGTGAGGCAGCTATGAGCTGGGGATACAGGGAGTGTTAGGGAGAGAGCAGAGGTGAGGCAGATGTGAGCTGGGGATACAGGAAGTGTTAGGGAGAGAGCAGAGGTGAGGCAGCTGTGAGCTGGGGATACAGGGAGTGTCATGGAGAGAGCAGAGGTGAGGCAGCTGTGAGCTGGGGATACAGGGAGTGTTAGGGAGATAGCAGAGGTGAGGCAGCTGTGAGCTAGGGAAACAGGGAGTGTCAGGGAGAGCGCAAGGCGAGGCAGTTGTGAGCTGGGAATACAGGGAGTGTCAGAGAGAGAGCAGAGGTGAGGCAGCTTTGAGCTGTGGATACAGGGATTATCAGGGAGAGAGCAGAGGTGAGGCAGCTGTGAAATGGGGATACAGGGATTATCAGGCAGAGAGCAGAGGTGAGACAGCTTTGAGCTGGGGATACAGGGAGTGTCAGGGAGAGAGCAGATGTGAGGCAGCTGTGAGCTGGGAATACAGAGAGTGTCAGGGAGAGAGCAGAGTTGAGGCAGTTGTGAGCTGGGAATACAGGGAGTGTCAGGGAGAGAGCAGGGGCGAGGCATATGTGAGCTGGGGATACAGGCAGTGTCATGGAGAGAGCAGAGGTGAGGCAGCTGTGAAATGGGGATACAGGGATTATCAGGGAGAGAGCAGAGGTTAGACAGCTTTGAGCTGGGGATACAGGGAGTGTCAGGGAGACAGCAGATGTGAGGCAGCTGTGAGGTGGGAATACAGGGAATGTCAGTGAGAGAGCAGAGGTGAGGTAGATTTGAGCTGGGGATACAGGGATTATCAGTGAGAGAGCAGAGTTGAGGCAGCTGTGAGCTGGGGATACAGGGAGTGTCAGGGAGAGAGCAGAGATGAGGCAGATGTGAGCTGAGGATACAGGCAGTGTGAGGGAGAGAGCAAAGGTGAGGCAGCTGTGAGCTGGAGATACAGGGATTGTCAGGGAGAGAGCAGAGGTGAGGCAGTTGTGAGCTGGGTATACAGGGAGTGTCAGAGAGAGAGCAGTAGTAAGGCAGCTGTGAGCTGGGAATACAGGGAATGTCAGGGAGAGAGCAAAGGTGAGGCAGCTGTGAGCTGGGAATATAAGGAGTTTCAGGGAGAGAGCAGAGGTGACGCAGCTGTGAGCTGGGGATACAGGCAGTGTCAGGGAGAGAGCAGAGGTGAGGCAGCTGTGAGCTGGGAATACAGGGAGTGTCAGGGAGAGAGCAGAGGTGAGGCAGCTGTGAGCTGGGGATACAGGGAGTGTCATGGAGAGAGCAGAGGTGAGGCAGCTGTGAGCTGGGAATACAGGGAGTGTCAGAGAGAGAGCAGAGGTGAGGCAGCTTTGAGCTGGGGATACAGGGATTATCAGGGAGAGAGCAGAGGTGAGGCAGCTGTGAAATGAGGATACAGGTATTATCAGGGAGAGAGCAAAGGTGAGACAGCTTTGAGCTTGGGATACAGGGAGTGTCAGGGAAAGAGCAGATGTGAGACAGCTGTGAGCTGGGAATACAGGGAGTGTCAGAGAGAGAGCAGAGGTGAGGCAGTTGTGAGCTGGGAATACAGGGAGTGTCAGGGAGAGTGCAGGGGTGAGGCAGCTGTGAGGTGGGAATACAGGGAGTGTCAGGGAGAGAGCAGAGGTGAGGCAGCTGTGAGCTGGGGATACAGGGAGTGTTAGGGAGAGCGCAGAGGCGAGGCAGCTATGAGCTGGGGATACAGGGAGTGTCAGAGAAAGAGCAGAGGTGAGGCAGCTTTGAGCTGGGGATACAGGGATTATCAGGGAGAGAGCAGAGGTGAGACAGCTTTGAGCTGGGGATACAGGGAGTGTCAGGAAGAGAGCAGATGTGAGGCAGCTGTGAGCTGGGAATACAGGGAGTGTCAGGGAGAGAGCAGAGGTGAGGCAGCTGTGAGCTGGGAATACAGGGAGTGTCAGGGAGAGAGCAGATGTGAGGCAGCTGTGAGCTGGGAATACAGGGAGTGTCAGGGAGAGAGCAGAGGTGAGACAGCTTTGAGCTGGGGATACAGGGAGTGTCAGGGAGAGAGCAGATGTGAGGCAGCTGTAAGCTGGGAATACAGGGAGTGTCAGGGAGAGAGCAGAGGTGAGGCAGTTGTGAGCTGGGAATACAGGGAGTGTCAGGGAGAGAGCAGGGGTGAGGCAGCTATGAGGTAGGAATACAGGGAGTGTCAGGGAGAGAGCAGAGGTGAGGCAGCTGTGAGCTGGGTATACAGGGAGTGTTAGGGAGAGAGCAGCGGTGAGGCAGATGTGAGCTGGGGATACAGGGAGTGTCAGGGAGAGAGCAGAGGTGAGGCGGCTGTGAGCTGGGAATTCAGGAAGTGTCAGGGAGAGAGCAGAGGTGTGGCAGCTGTGAGTTGGGGATACTGGGTGTGTCAGGGAGAGAGCAGAGGTGAGGCGGCTGTGAGCTGGAGATACTGGGTGTGTCAGGGAGAGAGCAGAGGTGAGGCGGCTGTGAGCTGGGGATACAGGGAGTGTCAGGGAGAGCGCAGAGGCGAGGCAGCTGTGAGCTGGGAATACAGGGAGTGTCAGAGAGAGAGAGCAGAGGTGAGGCAGCTGTGAGCTGGGGATACAGGGAGTGTTAGGGAGAGAGCAGAGCTGAGGCAGCTGTGAGCTAGGGAAACAGGGAGTGTCAGGAGAGCGCAGAGGCGAGGCAGCTGTGAGCTGGGAATACAGGTAGTGTCAGGGAGAGAGCAGGGTTGAGGCTGCTGTGAGGTGGGAATACAGGGAGTGTCAGGAAGAGAGCAGAGGTGAGGCGGCTGTAAGTTTGGGATACAATGAGTGTCAGGGAGAGCGCAGAGGCGAGGCAGCTGTGAGCTGGGAATACAGGGAGTGTCAGGGAGAGAGCGGAGGTGAGGCAGTTGTGAGCTGGGAATACAGGGAGTGTCAGGGAGAGAGCAGAGGTGAGGCAGCTTTGAGCTGGGGATACAGGGATTATCAGGGTAGAGCAGATGTGAGGCAGTTGTGAGATGGGAATACAGGGAGTGTCAGAGAGAGAGCAGAGGTGAGGCAGCTTTGAGCTGGGGATAAAGGGATTATCAGGGAGAGAGCAGAGGTGAGGCAGCAGTGAAATGGGGATACAGGGATTATCAGGGAGAGAGCAGAGGTGAGACAGCTTTGAGCTGGGGATACAGGGAGTGTCAGGGAGAGAGCAGATGTGAGGCAGCTGTGAGCTGGGAATACAGAGAGTGTCAGGGAGAGAGCAGAGGTGAGGCAGTTGTGAGCTGGGAATACAGGGAGTGTCAGGGAGAGAGCAGGGGTGAGGCAGCTGTGAGGTGGGAATACAGGGAGTGTCAGGGAGAGAGCAGAGGTGAGGCAGCTATGAGCTGGGGATACAGGGAGTGTTAGGGAGAGAGCAGAGGTGAGGCAGATGTGAGCTGGGGATACAGGGAGTGTCAGGGAGAGAGCAGAGGTGAGGCAGCTATGAGCTGGGGATACAGAAAGTGTTAGGGAGAGAGCAGAGGTGAGGCAGCTGTGAGCTGGGGATACAGGGAGTGTCATGGAGAGAGCAGAGGTGAGGCAGCTGTGAGCTGGGGATACAGGGAGTGTTAGGGAGATAGCAGAGGTGAGGCAGCTGTGAGCTAGGGAAACAGGGAGTGTCAGGGAGAGCGCAAGGCGAGGCAGTTGTGAGCTGGGAATACAGGGAGTGTCAGAGAGAGAGCAGAGGTGAGGCAGCTTTGAGCTGTGGATACAGGGATTATCAGGGAGAGAGCAGAGGTGAGGCAGCTGTGAAATGGGGATACAGGGATTATCAGGCAGAGAGCAGAGGTGAGACAGCTTTGAGCTGGGGATACAGGGAGTGTCAGGGAGAGAGCAGATGTGAGGCAGCTGTGAGCTGGGAATACAGAGAGTGTCAGGGAGAGAGCAGAGTTGAGGCAGTTGTGAGCTGGGAATACAGGGAGTGTCAGGGAGAGAGCAGGGGCGAGGCATATGTGAGCTGGGGATACAGGCAGTGTCATGGAGAGAGCAGAGGTGAGGCAGCTGTGAAATGGGGATACAGGGATTATCAGGGAGAGAGCAGAGGTTAGACAGCTTTGAGCTGGGGATACAGGGAGTGTCAGGGAGACAGCAGATGTGAGGCAGCTGTGAGCTGGGAATACATGGAGTGTCAGGGAGAGAGCAGAGGTGAGGCATTTGTGAGCTGGGAATACAGGGAGTGTCAGGGAGAGAGCAGGGGTGAGGCAGCTGTGAGGTGGGAATACAGGAAGTGTCAGGGAGAGAGCAGAGGTGAGGCAGCTGTGAGCTGGGGATACACGGAGTGTTAGGGAGAGAGCAGAGGTGAGGCAGATGTGAGCTGGGGATACAGGGAGTGTTAGGGAGAGAGCAGAGGTGAGGCAGCTGTGAGCTGTGGATACAGGGAGTGTCAGGGAGAGAGCAGAGGTGAGGCAGCTGTGAGCAGGTAATACAGGGAGTGTTAGGGAGAGAGCAGAGGTGAGGCAGCTGTGAGGTGGGGATACAGGGAGTGTCAGGGAGAGAGCAGAGGTGAGGCAGCTGTGAGCTGGGGATGCAGGGATTATCAGGGATAGAGCAGAGGTGAGGCAGTTGTGAGCTGGGAATACAGGGAGTGTCAGAGAGAGAGCAGTAGTAAGGCAGCTGTGAGTCGGGAATACAGGGAATGTCAGGGAAAGAGCAAAGATGAGGCAGCTGTGAGCTGGGAATATAAGGAGTTTCAGGGAGAGAGCAGAGGTGAGGCAGCTGTGAGCTTGGGATACAGGGAGTGTCAGGGAGAGAGCAGAGGTGAGGCGGCTGTGAGCTGGGAATTCAGGAAGTGTCAGGGAGAGAGCAGAGGTGAGGCAGCTGTGAGCTGGGTATACTGGATGTGTCAGGGAGAGAGCAGAGGTGAGGAGGCTGTGAGCTGGAGATACAGGGAGTGTCAGGGAGAGCGCAGAGGTGTGGCAGCTGTGAGTTGGGGATACTGGGTGTGTCAGGGAGAGAGCAGAGGTGAGGCGGCTGTGAGCTGGAGATACTGGGTGTGTCAGGGAGAGAGCAGAGGTGAGGCGGCTGTGAGCTGGGGATACAGGGAGTGTCAGGGAGAGCGCAGAGGCGAGGCAGCTGTGAGCTGGGAATACAGGGAGTGTCAGAGAGAGAGAGCAGAGGTGAGGCAGCTGTGAGATGGGGATACAGGGAGTGTTAGGGAGAGAGCAGAGCTGAGGCAGCTGTGAGCTAGGGAAACAGGGAGTGTCAGGAGAGCGCAGAGGCGAGGCAGCTGTGAGCTGGGAATACAGGTAGTGTCAGGGAGAGAGCAGGGTTGAGGCTGCTGTGAGGTGGGAATACAGGGAGTGTCAGGAAGAGAGCAGAGGTGAGGCGGCTGTAAGTTTGGGATACAATGAGTGTCAGGGAGAGCGCAGAGGCGAGGCAGCTGTGAGCTGGGAATACAGGGAGTGTCAGGGAGAGAGCGGAGGTGAGGCAGTTGTGAGCTGGGAATACAGGGAGTGTCAGGGAGAGAGCAGAGGTGAGGCAGCTTTGAGCTGGGGATACAGGGATTATCAGGGTAGAGCAGATGTGAGGCAGTTGTGAGATGGGAATACAGGGAGTGTCAGAGAGAGAGCAGAGGTGAGGCAGCTTTGAGCTGGGGATAAAGGGATTATCAGGGAGAGAGCAGAGGTGAGGCAGCAGTGAAATGGGGATACAGGGATTATCAGGGAGAGAGCAGAGGTGAGACAGCTTTGAGCTGGGGATACAGGGAGTGTCAGGGAGAGAGCAGATGTGAGGCAGCTGTGAGCTGGGAATACAGAGAGTGTCAGGGAGAGAGCAGAGGTGAGGCAGTTGTGAGCTGGGAATACAGGGAGTGTCAGGGAGAGAGCAGGGGTGAGGCAGCTGTGAGGTGGGAATACAGGGAGTGTCAGGGAGAGAGCAGAGGTGAGGCAGCTATGAGCTGGGGATACAGGGAGTGTTAGGGAGAGAGCAGAGGTGAGGCAGATGTGAGCTGGGGATACAGGAAGTGTTAGGGAGAGAGCAGAGGTGAGGCAGCTGTGAGCTGGGGATACAGGGAGTGTCATGGAGAGAGCAGAGGTGAGGCAGCTGTGAGCTGGGGATACAGGGAGTGTTAGGGAGATAGCAGAGGTGAGGCAGCTGTGAGCTAGGGAAACAGGGAGTGTCAGGGAGAGCGCAAGGCGAGGCAGTTGTGAGCTGGGAATACAGGGAGTGTCAGAGAGAGAGCAGAGGTGAGGCAGCTTTGAGCTGTGGATACAGGGATTATCAGGGAGAGAGCAGAGGTGAGGCAGCTGTGAAATGGGGATACAGGGATTATCAGGCAGAGAGCAGAGGTGAGACAGCTTTGAGCTGGGGATACAGGGAGTGTCAGGGAGAGAGCAGATGTGAGGCAGCTGTGAGCTGGGAATACAGAGAGTGTCAGGGAGAGAGCAGAGTTGAGGCAGTTGTGAGCTGGGAATACAGGGAGTGTCAGGGAGAGAGCAGGGGTGAGGCATATGTGAGCTGGGGATACAGGCAGTGTCATGGAGAGAGCAGAGGTGAGGCAGCTGTGAAATGGGGATACAGGGATTATCAGGGAGAGAGCAGAGGTTAGACAGCTTTGAGCTGGGGATACAGGGAGTGTCAGGGAGACAGCAGATGTGAGGCAGCTGTGAGCTGGGAATACATGGAGTGTCAGGGAGAGAGCAGAGGTGAGGCATTTGTGAGCTGGGAATACAGGGAGTGTCAGGGAGAGAGCAGGGGTGAGGCAGCTGTGAGGTGGGAATACAGGAAGTGTCAGGGAGAGAGCAGAGGTGAGGCAGCTGTGAGCTGGGGATACACGGAGTGTTAGGGAGAGAGCAGAGGTGAGGCAGATGTGAGCTGGGGATACAGGGAGTGTTAGGGAGAGAGCAGAGGTGAGGCAGCTGTGAGCTGTGGATACAGGGAGTGTCAGGGAGAGAGCAGAGGTGAGGCAGCTGTGAGCAGGTAATACAGGGAGTGTTAGGGAGAGAGCAGAGGTGAGGCAGCTGTGAGGTGGGGATACAGGGAGTGTCAGGGAGAGAGCAGAGGTGAGGCAGCTGTGAGCTGGGGATGCAGGGATTATCAGGGATAGAGCAGAGGTGAGGCAGTTGTGAGCTGGGAATACAGGGAGTGTCAGAGAGAGAGCAGTAGTAAGGCAGCTGTGAGTCGGGAATACAGGGAATGTCAGGGAAAGAGCAAAGATGAGGCAGCTGTGAGCTGGGAATATAAGGAGTTTCAGGGAGAGAGCAGAGGTGAGGCAGCTGTGAGCTTGGGATACAGGGAGTGTCAGGGAGAGAGCAGAGGTGAGGCGGCTGTGAGCTGGGAATTCAGGAAGTGTCAGGGAGAGAGCAGAGGTGAGGCAGCTGTGAGCTGGGTATACTGGATGTGTCAGGGAGAGAGCAGAGGTGAGGAGGCTGTGAGCTGGAGATACAGGGAGTGTCAGGGAGAGCGCAGAGGCGAGGCAGCTGTGAGCTGGGAATACAGGGAGTGTCAGAGAGAGAGAGAGCAGATATGAGGCAGCTTTGAGCTGGGGATACAGGGATTATCAGGGAGAGAGCAGAGGTGAGGCAGCATTGAGCTAGGGATACAGGGAGTGTCAGGGAGAGAGCAGATGTGAAGCAGTTGTGAGCTGGGAATACAGGGAGTGTCAGGGAGAGAGCAGGGCTGAGGCAGCTGTGAGGTGGGAATACAGGGAGTATCAGGGAGAGATCAGAGGTGAGGTAGTTTTAAACTGGGGAAACAGGGATTATCAGTGAGAGAGCAGAGGTGAGGCAGCTGTGAGCTGGGGATACAGGGAGTGTTAGGGAGAGAGCAGAGGTGAGGCAGATGTGAGCTGGGGATACAGGCAGTGTCAGGGAGAGAGCAGAGGTGAGGCAGCTGTGAGCTCGGGATACAGGGAGTGTCAGGGAGAGAGCAGAGGTGAGGAAGCTTTGAGCTGGGAATACAGGGATTGTCAGGGAGAGAGCAGAGGTGAGGCAGTTGTGAGCTGGGAATACAGGGAGTGTCAGGGAGAGAGCAGTAGTAAGGCAGCTGTGAGCTGGGAATACAGGGAATGTCAGGGAGAGAGCAAAGGTGAGGCAGCTGTGAGCTGGGAATATAAGGAGTTTCAGGGAGAGAGCAGAGGTGACGCAGCTGTGAGCTAGGGATACAGGGAGTGTCAGGGAGAGATCAGAGGTGAGGCGGCTGTGAGGTGGGAATACAGGAAGTGTCAGGGAGAGAGCAGATGTGAGGCAGCATTGAGCTGGGGATACTGGGTGTGTCAGGGAGAGAGCAGAGGTGAGGCAGCTGTGAGATGGGAATGCAGGGAGTGTCAGGGAGAGAGCAGAGGTGAGGCAGCTGTGAGCTGGGAATACAGGAAGTGTCAGGGAGAGAGCAGAGGTGAGGCAGCTGTGAGTTGGGGATACAGGGATTATCAGGGAGAGAGCAGAGGTGAGGCAGTTGTGAGCTGGGAATACAGGGAGTGTCATAGAGAGAGCAGTAGTAAGGCAGTTGTGAGCTGGGAATACAGGTAATGTCAGGGAGAGAGCAAAGGTGATGCAGCTGTGAGCTGGGAATATAAGGAGTTTCAGTGAGAGAGCAGAGGTGACGCAGCTGTGAGCTTGGGATACAGGGAGTGTCAGGGAGAGAGCAGAGGTGATGCGGCTGTGAGAAGGGAATACAGGAAGTGTCAGGGAGAGAGCAGAGGTGAGGCAGCTGTGAGCTGGGAATACAGGAAGTGTCAGGGAGAGAGCAGAGGTGAGGCAGCTGTGAGCTGGGAATACAGGGAGTGTTAGGGAGAAAGCAGGGGTGAGGCATCTGTGAGGTGGGAATACAGGGAGTGTCATAGATAGAGCAGAGGTGAGGCAGCTGTGAGCTGGGAATACAGGGAGTGTCAGGGAGAGAGCAGAGGTGAGGCAGCTGTGAGCTGGGAATACAGGGAGTGTCAGGGAGAGAGCAGAGGTGAGGCAGCTGTGAGCTGGGAATACAGGGAGTGTCAGGGAGAGAGCAGAGGTGAGACAGCTTTGAGCTTGGGATACAGGGAGTGTCAGGGAAAGAGCAGATGTGAGACAGCTGTGAGCTGGGAATACAGGGAGTGTCAGAGAGAGAGAGCAGAGGTGAGGCAGTTGTGAGCTGGGAATACAGGGAGTGTCAGGGAGAGTGCAGGGGTGAGGCAGCTGTGAGGTGGGAATACAGGGAGTGTCAGGGAGAGAGCAGAGGTGAGGCAGCTGTGAGCTGGGGATACAGGGAGTGTTAGGGAGAGCGCAGAGGCGAGGCAGCTATGAGCTGGGGATACAGGGAGTGTCAGAGAAAGAGCAGAGGTGAGGCAGCTTTGAGCTGGGGATACAGGGATTATCAGGGAGAGAGCAGAGGTGAGACAGCTTTGAGCTGGGGATACAGGGAGTGTCAGGAAGAGAGCAGATGTGAGGCAGCTGTGAGCTGGGAATACAGGGAGTGTCAGGGAGAGAGCAGAGGTGAGGCAGCTGTGAGCTGGGAATACAGGGAGTGTCAGGGAGAGAGCAGATGTGAGGCAGCTGTGAGCTGGGAATACAGGGAGTGTCAGGGAGAGAGCAGAGGTGAGACAGCTTTGAGCTGGGGATACAGGGAGTGTCAGGGAGAGAGCAGATGTGAGGCAGCTGTAAGCTGGGAATACAGGGAGTGTCAGGGAGAGAGCAGAGGTGAGGCAGTTGTGAGCTGGGAATACAGGGAGTGTCAGGGAGAGAGTAGGGGTGAGGCAGCTATGAGGTAGGAATACAGGGAGTGTCAGGGAGAGAGCAGAGGTGAGGCAGCTGTGAGCTGGGTATACAGGGAGTGTTAGGGAGAGAGCAGAGGTGAGGCAGATGTGAGCTGGGGATACAGGGAGTGTCAGGGAGAGAGCAGAGGTGAGGCGGCTGTGAGCTGGGAATTCAGGAAGTGTCAGGGAGAGAGCAGAGGTGTGGCAGCTGTGAGTTGGGGATACTGGGTGTGTCAGGGAGAGAGCAGAGGTGAGGCGGCTGTGAGCTGGAGATACTGGGTGTGTCAGGGAGAGAGCAGAGGTGAGGCGGCTGTGAGCTGGGGATACAGGGAGTGTCAGGGAGAGCGCAGAGGCGAGGCAGCTGTGAGCTGGGAATACAGGGAGTGTCAGAGAGAGAGAGCAGAGGTGAGGCAGCTGTGAGCTGGGGATACAGGGAGTGTTAGGGAGAGAGCAGAGCTGAGGCAGCTGTGAGCTAGGGAAACAGGGAGTGTCAGGAGAGCGCAGAGGCGAGGCAGCTGTGAGCTGGGAATACAGGTAGTGTCAGGGAGAGAGCAGGGTTGAGGCTGCTGTGAGGTGGGAATACAGGGAGTGTCAGGAAGAGAGCAGAGGTGAGGCGGCTGTAAGTTTGGGATACAATGAGTGTCAGGGAGAGCGCAGAGGCGAGGCAGCTGTGAGCTGGGAATACAGGGAGTGTCAGGGAGAGAGCGGAGGTGAGGCAGTTGTGAGCTGGGAATACAGGGAGTGTCAGGGAGAGAGCAGAGGTGAGGCAGCTTTGAGCTGGGGATACAGGGATTATCAGGGTAGAGCAGATGTGAGGCAGTTGTGAGATGGGAATACAGGGAGTGTCAGAGAGAGAGCAGAGGTGAGGCAGCTTTGAGCTGGGGATAAAGGGATTATCAGGGAGAGAGCAGAGGTGAGGCAGCAGTGAAATGGGGATACAGGGATTATCAGGGAGAGAGCAGAGGTGAGACAGCTTTGAGCTGGGGATACAGGGAGTGTCAGGGAGAGAGCAGATGTGAGGCAGCTGTGAGCTGGGAATACAGAGAGTGTCAGGGAGAGAGCAGAGGTGAGGCAGTTGTGAGCTGGGAATACAGGGAGTGTCAGGGAGAGAGCAGGGGTGAGGCAGCTGTGAGGTGGGAATACAGGGAGTGTCAGGGAGAGAGCAGAGGTGAGGCAGCTATGAGCTGGGGATACAGGGAGTGTTAGGGAGAGAGCAGAGGTGAGGCAGATGTGAGCTGGGGATACAGGAAGTGTTAGGGAGAGAGCAGAGGTGAGGCAGCTGTGAGCTGGGGATACAGGGAGTGTCATGGAGAGAGCAGAGGTGAGGCAGCTGTGAGCTGGGGATACAGGGAGTGTTAGGGAGATAGCAGAGGTGAGGCAGCTGTGAGCTAGGGAAACAGGGAGTGTCAGGGAGAGCGCAAGGCGAGGCAGTTGTGAGCTGGGAATACAGGGAGTGTCAGAGAGAGAGCAGAGGTGAGGCAGCTTTGAGCTGGGGATACAGGGATTATCAGGGAGAGAGCAGAGGTGAGGCAGCTGTGAAATGGGGATACAGGGATTATCAGGCAGAGAGCAGAGGTGAGACAGCTTTGAGCTGGGGATACAGGGAGTGTCAGGGAGAGAGCAGATGTGAGGCAGCTGTGAGCTGGGAATACAGAGAGTGTCAGGGAGAGAGCAGAGTTGAGGCAGTTGTGAGCTGGGAATACAGGGAGTGTCAGGGAGAGAGCAGGGGTGAGGCATATGTGAGCTGGGGATACAGGCAGTGTCATGGAGAGAGCAGAGGTGAGGCAGCTGTGAAATGGGGATACAGGGATTATCAGGGAGAGAGCAGAGGTTAGACAGCTTTGAGCTGGGGATACAGGGAGTGTCAGGGAGACAGCAGATGTGAGGCAGCTGTGAGCTGGGAATACATTGAGTGTCAGGGAGAGAGCAGAGGTGAGGCATTTGTGAGCTGGGAATACAGGGAGTGTCAGGGAGAGAGCAGGGGTGAGGCAGCTGTGAGGTGGGAATACAGGAAGTGTCAGGGAGAGAGCAGAGGTGAGGCAGCTGTGAGCTGGGGATACACGGAGTGTTAGGGAGAGAGCAGAGGTGAGGCAGCTGTGAGCTGGGAATACAGGGAGTGTCAGGGAGAGAGCAGAGGTGAGACAGCTTTGAGCTTGGGATACAGGGAGTGTCAGGGAAAGAGCAGATGTGAGACAGCTGTGAGCTGGGAATACAGGGAGTGTCAGAGAGAGAGCAGAGGTGAGGCAGTTGTGAGCTGGGAATACAGGGAGTGTCAGGGAGAGTGCAGGGGTGAGGCAGCTGTGAGGTGGGAATACAGGGAGTGTCAGGGAGAGAGCAGAGGTGAGGCAGCTGTGAGCTGGGAATACAGGGAGTGTTAGGGAGAGCGCAGAGGCGAGGCAGCTATGAGCTGGGGATACAGGGAGTGTCAGAGAAAGAGCAGAGGTGAGGCAGCTTTGAGCTGGGGATACAGGGATTATCAGGGAGAGAGCAGAGGTGAGACAGCTTTGAGCTGGGGATACAGGGAGTGTCAGGAAGAGAGCAGATGTGAGGCAGCTGTGAGCTGGGAATACAGGGAGTGTCAGGGAGAGAGCAGAGGTGAGGCAGCTGTGAGCTGGGAATACAGGGAGTGTCAGGGAGAGAGCAGATGTGAGGCAGCTGTAAGCTGGGAATACAGGGAGTGTCAGGGAGAGAGCAGAGGTGAGGCAGTTGTGAGCTGGGAATACAGGGAGTGTCAGGGAGAGAGCAGATGTGAGGCAGCTGTGAGCTGGGAATACAGGGAGTGTCAGGGAGAGAGCAGAGGTGAGGCAGCTGTGAGCTGGGTATACAGGGAGTGTTAGGGAGAGAGCAGAGGTGAGGCAGATGTGAGCTGGGGATACAGGGAGTGTCAGGGAGAGAGCAGAGGTGAGGCGGCTGTGAGCTGGGAATTCAGGAAGTGTCAGGGAGAGAGCAGAGGTGTGGCAGCTGTGAGTTGGGGATACTGGGTGTGTCAGGGAGAGAGCAGAGGTGAGGCGGCTGTGAGCTGGAGATACTGGGTGTGTCAGGGAGAGAGCAGAGGTGAGGCGGCTGTGAGCTGGGGATACAGGGAGTGTCAGGGAGAGCGCAGAGGCGAGGCAGCTGTGAGCTGGGAATACAGGGAGTGTCAGAGAGAGAGAGCAGAGGTGAGGCATCTGTGAACTGGGGATACAGGGAGTGTTAGGGAGAGAGCAGAGCTGAGGCAGCTGTGAGCTAGGGAAACAGGGAGTGTCAGGAGAGCGCAGAGGCGAGGCAGCTGTGAGCTGGGAATACAGGTAGTGTCAGGGAGAGAGCAGGGTTGAGGCTGCTGTGAGGTGGGAATACAGGGTGTGTCAGGAAGAGAGCAGAGGTGAGGCGGCTGTAAGTTTGGGATACAATGAGTGTCAGGGAGAGCGCAGAGGCGAGGCAGCTGTGAGATGGGAATACAGGGAGTGTCAGGGAGAGAGCAGAGGTGAGGCAGTTGTGAGCTGGGAATACAGGGAGTGTCAGGGAGAGAGCAGAGGTGAGGCAGCTTTGAGCTGGGGATACAGGGATTATCAGGGTAGAGCAGATGTGAGGCAGTTGTGAGATGGGAATACAGGGAGTGTCAGAGAGAGAGCAGAGGTGAGGCAGCTTTGAGCTGGGGATAAAGGGATTATCAGGGAGAGAGCAGAGGTGAGGCAGCAGTGAAATGGGGATACAGGGATTATCAGGGAGAGAGCAGAGGTGAGACAGCTTTGAGCTGGGGATACAGGGAGTGTCAGGGAGAGAGCAGATGTGAGGCAGCTGTGAGCTGGGAATACAGAGAGTGTCAGGGAGAGAGCAGAGGTGAGGCAGTTGTGAGCTGGGAATACAGGGAGTGTCAGGGAGAGAGCAGGGGTGAGGCAGCTGTGAGGTGGGAATACAGGGAGTGTCACGGAGAGAGCAGAGGTGAGGCAGCTATGAGCTGGGGATACAGGCAGTGTTAGGGAGAGAGCAGAGGTGAGGCAGATGTGAGCTGGGGATACAGGAAGTGTTAGGGAGAGAGCAGAGGTGAGGCAGCTGTGAGCTGGGGATACAGGGAGTGTCATGGAGAGAGCAGAGGTGAGGCAGCTGTGAGCTGGGGATACAGGGAGTGTCAGGGAGAGAGCAGATGTGAGGCAGCTGTGAGCTGGGGATACAGGGATTATCAGGGAGAGAGCAGAGGTGAGACAGCTTTGAGCTGGGGATACAGGGAGTGTCAGGAAGAGAGCAGATGTGAGGCAGCTGTGAGCTGGGAATACAGGGAGTGTCTGGGAGAGAGCAGAGGTGAGGCAGCTGTGAGCTGGGAATACAGGGAGTGTCAGGGAGAGAGCAGATGTGAGGCAGCTGTGAGCTGGGAATACAGGGAGTGTCAGGGAGAGAGCAGAGGTGAGACAGCTTTGAGCTGGGGATACAGGGAGTGTCAGGGAGAGAGCAGATGTGAGGCAGCTGTAAGCTGGGAATACAGGGAGTGTCAGGGAGAGAGCAGAGGTGAGGCAGTTGTGAGCTGGGAATACAGGGAGTGTCAGGGAGAGAGCAGGGGTGAGGCAGCTATGAGGTAGGAATACAGGGAGTGTTAGGGAGAGAGCAGAGGTGAGGCAGCTGTGAGCTGGGTATACAGGGAGTGTTAGTGAGAGAGCAGAGGTGAGGCAGATGTGAGCTGGGGATACAGGGAGTGTCAGGGAGAGAGCAGAGGTGAGGCGGCTGTGAGCTGGGAATTCAGGAAGTGTCAGGGAGAGAGCAGAGGTGTGGCAGCTGTGAGTTGGGGATACTGGGTGTGTCAGGGAGAGAGCAGAGGTGAGGCGGCTGTGAGCTGGAGATACTGGGTGTGTCAGGGAGAGAGCAGAGGTGAGGCGGCTGTGAGCTGGGGATACAGGGAGTGTCAGGGAGAGCGCAGAGGCGAGGCAGCTGTGAGCTGGGAATACAGGGAGTGTCAGAGAGAGAGAGCAGAGGTGAGGCAGCTGTGAGCTGGGGATACAGGGAGTGTTAGGGAGAGAGCAGAGCTGAGGCAGCTGTGAGCTAGGGAAACAGGGAGTGTCAGGAGAGCGCAGAGGCGAGGCAGCTGTGAGCTGGGAATACAGGTAGTGTCAGGGAGAGAGCAGGGTTGAGGCTGCTGTGAGGTGGGAATACAGGGAGTGTCAGGAAGAGAGCAGAGGTGAGGCGGCTGTAAGTTTGGGATACAATGAGTGTCAGGGAGAGCGCAGAGGCGAGGCAGCTGTGAGCTGGGAATACAGGGAGTGTCAGGGAGAGAGCCGAGGTGAGGCAGTTGTGAGCTGGGAATACAGGGAGTGTCAGGGAGAGAGCAGAGGTGAGGCAGCTTTGAGTTGGGGATACAGGGATTATCAGGGTAGAGCAGATGTGAGGCAGTTGTGAGATGGGAATACAGGGAGTGTCAGAGAGAGAGCAGAGGTGAGGCAGCTTTGAGCTGGGGATAAAGGGATTATCAGGGAGAGAGCAGAGGTGAGGCAGCAGTGAAATGGGGATACAGGGATTATCAGGGAGAGAGCAGAGGTGAGACAGCTTTGAGCTGGGGATACAGGGAGTGTCAGGGAGAGAGCAGATGTGAGGCAGCTGTGAGCTGGGAATACAGAGAGTGTCAGGGAGAGAGCAGAGGTGAGGCAGTTGTGAGCTGGGAATACAGGGAGTGTCAGGGAGAGAGCAGGGGTGAGGCAGCTGTGAGGTGGGAATACAGGGAGTGTCAGGGAGAGAGCAGAGGTGAGGCAGCTATGAGCTGGGGATACAGGGAGTGTTAGGGAGAGAGCAGAGGTGAGGCAGCTGTGAGCTGGGGATACAGGGAGTGTCATGGAGAGAGCAGAGGTGAGGCAGCTGTGAGCTGGGGATACAGGGAGTGTTAGGTAGATAGCAGAGGTGAGGCAGCTGTGAGCTAGGGAAACAGGGAGTGTCAGGGAGAGCGCAAGGTGAGGCAGTTGTGAGCTGGGAATACAGGGAGTGTCAGAGAGAGAGCAGAGGTGAGGCAGCTTTGAGCTGGGGATACAGGGAGTGTCAGGGAGAGAGCAGAGTTGAGGCAGTTGTGAGCTGGGAATACAGGGAGTGTCAGGGAGAGAGCAGAGGTGAGGCATTTGTGAGCTGGGAATACAGGGAGTGTCAGGGAGAGAGCAGGGGTGAGGCAGCTGTGAGGTGGGAATACAGGAAGTGTCAGGGAAAGAGCAGAGGTGAGGCAGCTGTGAGCTGGGGATACACGGAGTGTTAGGGAGAGAGCAGAGGTGAGGCAGATGTGAGCTGGGGATACAGGGAGTGTTAGGGAGAGAGCAGAGGTGAGGCAGCTGTGAGCTGTGGATACAGGGAGTGTCAGGGAGAGAGCAGAGGTGAGGCAGCTGTGAGCAGGTAATACAGGGAGTGTTAGGGAGAGAGCAGAGGTGAGGCAGCTGTGAGGTGGGGATACAGGGAGTGTCAGGGAGAGAGCAGAGGTGAGGCAGCTGTGAGCTGGGGATGCAGGGATTATCAGGGATAGAGCAGAGGTGAGGCAGTTGTGAGCTGGGAATACAGGGAGTGTCAGAGAGAGAGCAGTAGTAAGGCAGCTGTGAGTCGGGAATACAGGGAATGTCAGGGAAAGAGCAAAGATGAGGCAGCTGTGAGCTGGGAATATAAGGATTTTCAGGGAGAGAGCAGAGGTGAGGCAGCTGTGAGCTTGGGATACAGGGAGTGTCAGGGAGAGAGCTGAGGTGAGGCGGCTGTGAGCTGGGAATTCAGGAAGTGTCAGGGAGAGAGCAGAGGTGAGGCAGCTGTGAGCTGGGTATACTGGATGTGTCAGGGAGAGAGCAGAGGTGAGGAGGCTGTGAGCTGGAGATACAGGGAGTGTCAGGGAGAGCGCAGAGGCGAGGCAGCTGTGAGCTGGGAATACAGGGAGTGTCAGAGAGAGAACAGATATGAGGCAGCTTTGAGCTGGGGATACAGGGATTATCAGGGAGAGAGCAGAGGTGAGGCAGCTTTGAGCTAGGGATACAGGGAGTGTCAGGGAGAGAGCAGATGTGAAGCAGTTGTGAGCTGGGAATACAGGGAGTGTCAGGGAGAGAGCAGGGGTGAGGCAGCTGTGAGGTGGGAATACAGGGAGTATCAGGGAGAGATCAGAGGTGAGGTAGTTTTAAACTGGGGAAACAGGGATTATCAGTGAGAGAGCAGAGGTGAGGCAGCTGTGAGCTGGGGATACAGGGAGTGTTAGGGAGAGAGCAGAGGTGAGGCAGATGTGAGCTGGGGATACAGGCAGTGTCAGGGAGAGAGCAGAGGTGAGGCAGCTGTGAGCTCGGGATACAGGGAGTGTCAGGGAGAGAGCAGAGGTGAGGAAGCTTTGAGCTGGGAATACAGGGATTGTCAGGGAGAGAGCAGAGGTGAGGCAGTTGTGAGCTGGGAATACAGGGAGTGTCAGGGAGAGAGCAGTAGTAAGGCAGCTGTGAGCTGGGAATACAGGGAATGTCAGGGAGAGAGCAAAGGTGAGGCAGCTGTTAGCTGGGAATATAAGGAGTTTCAGGGAGAGAGCAGAGGTGACGCAGCTGTGAGCTAGGGACACAGGGAGTGTCAGGGAGAGATCAGAGGTGAGGCGGCTGTGAGGTGGGAATACAGGAAGTGTCAGGGAGAGAGCAGATGTGAGGCAGCATTGAGCTGGGGATACTGGGTGTGTCAGGGAGAGAGCAGAGGTGAGGCAGCTGTGAGATGGGAATGCAGGGAGTGTCAGGGAGAGAGCAGAGGTGAGGCAGCTGTGAGCTGGGAATACAGGAAGTGTCAGGGAGAGAGCAGAGGTGAGGCAGCAGTGAGTTAATCAGGGAGAGAGCAGAGGTGAGGCAGTTGTGAGCTGGGAATACAGGGAGTGTCATAGAGAGAGCAGTAGTAAGGCAGTTGTGAGCTGGGAATACAGGTAATGTCAGGGAGAGAGCAAAGGTGATGCAGCTGTGAGCTGGGAATATAAGGAGTTTCAGTGAGAGAGCAGAGGTGACGCAGCTGTGAGCTTGGGATACAGGGAGTGTCAGGGAGAGAGCAGAGGTGAGGCGGCTGTGAGAAGGGAATACAGGAAGTGTCAGGGAGAGAGCAGAGGTGAGGCAGCTGTGAGCTGGGAATACAGGAAGTGTCAGGGAGAGAGCATAGGTGAGGCAGCTGTGAGCTGGGAATACAGGGAGTGTTAGGGAGAAAGCAGGGGTGAGGCATCTGTGAGGTGGGAATACAGGGAGTGTCATAGATAGAGCAGAGGTGAGGCAGCTGTGAGCTGGGAATACAGGGAGTGTCAGGGAGAGAGCAGAGGTGAGGCAGCTGTGAGCTGGGAATACAGGGAGTGTCAGGGAGAGAGCAGAGGTGAGGCAGCTGTGAGCTGGGAATACAGGGAGTGTCAGGGAGAGAGCAGAGGTGAGGCAGCTGTGAGCTGGGGATACTGGGTGTGTCATGAAGAGAGCAGAGGTGAGGCAGCTGCGAGATGGGAATACAGGGAGTGTCAGGTAGAGAGCAGAGGTGAGGCAGCTGTGAGCTGGGAATACAGGAAGTGTCAGGGAGAGAGCAGAGGTGAGGCAGCTGTGAGCTGGGGATACAGGGATTATCATGGATAGAGCAGAGGTGAGGCAGTTGTGAGCCGGGAATACAGGGAGTGTCAGAGAGAGAGCAGTAGTAGGGCAGTTGTGAGCTGGGAATACAGGTAATGTCAGGGAGAGAGCAAAGGTGAGGCAGCTGTGAGCTGGGGATACAGGCAGTGTCAGGGAGAGAGCAGAGGTGAGGCAGCTGTGAGCTGGGGATACAGGGAGTGTCAGGCAGAGAGCAGAGGTGAGGCAGCTATGAGCTGGGAATACAGGGAGTGTTAGGGAGAAAGCAGGGGTGAGGCATCTGTGAGGTGGGAATACAGGGAGTGTCATAGATAGAGCAGAGGTGAGGCAGCTGTGAGCTGGGAATACAGGGAGTGTCAGGGAGAGAGCAGAGGTGAGGCAGCTGTGAGCTGGGAATACAGGGAGTGTCAGGGAGAGAGCAGAGGTGAGGCAGCTGTGAGCTGGGAATACAGGGAGTGTCAGGGAGAGAGCAGAGGTGAGGCAGCTGTGAGCTGGGAATACAGGGAGTGTTAGGGAGAAAGCAGGGGTGAGGCAGCTGTGAGGTGGGAATACAGGGAGTGTCAGTGAGAGAGCAGAGGTTAGGTAGATTTGAGCTGGGGATACAGGGATTATCAGTGAGAGAGCAGAGGTGAGGCAGCTGTGAGCTGGGGATACAGGGAGTGTCAGGGAGAGAGCAGAGGTGAGGCAGATGTGAGCTGAGGATACAGGCAGTGTGAGGGAGAGAGCAAAGGTGAGGCAGCTGTGAGCTGGAGATACAGGGATTGTCAGGGAGAGAGCAGAGGTGAGGCAGTTGTGAGCTGGGTATACAGGGAGTGTCAGAGAGAGAGCAGTAGTAAGGCAGCTGTGAGCTGGGAATACAGGGAATGTCAGGGAGAGAGCAAAGGTGAGGCAGCTGTGAGCTGGGAATATAAGGAGTTTCAGGGAGAGAGCAGAGGTGACGCAGCTGTGAGCTGGGGATACAGGCAGTGTCAGGGAGAGAGCAGAGGTGAGGCAGCAGTGAGCTGGGGATACAGGGAATGTTAGGGAGAGCGCAGAGGCGAGGCAGCTGTGAGCTGGGAATACAGGGAGTGTCAGAGAGAGAGCAGAGGTGAGGCAGTTGTGAGCTGGGGATACAGGGAGTGTCAGAGAAAGAGCAGAGGTGAGGCAGCTTTGAGCTGGGGATACAGGGATTATCAGGGAGAGAGTAGAGGTGAGACAGCTTTGAGCTGGGGATACAGGGAGTGTCAGGAAGAGAGCAGATGTGAGGCAGCTGTGAGCTGGGAATACAGGGAGTGTCAGGGAGAGAGCAGATGTGAGGCAGCTGTGAGCTGGGAATACAGGGAGTGTCAGGGAGAGAGCAGAGGTGAGACAGCTTTGAGCTGGGGATACAGGGAGTGTCAGGGAGAGAGCAGAAGTGAGGCAGCTGTAAGCTGGGAATACAGGGAGTGTCAGGGAGAGAGCAGAGGTGAGGCAGTTGAGAGCTGGGAATACAGGGAGTGTCAGAGAAAGAGCAGGGGTGAGGCAGATGTGAGGTAGGAATACAGGGAGTGTCAGGGAGAGAGCAGAGGTGAGGCAGCTGTGAGCTGGGTATACAGGGAGTGTTAGGGAGAGAGCAGAGGTGAGGCAGATGTGAGCTGGGGATACAGGGAGTGTTAGGGAGAGAGCAGAGGTGAGGCATCTGTGAGCTGGGGATACAGGGAGTGTCAGGGAGAGAGCAGAGGTGAGGCGGCTGTGAGCTGGGAATTCAGGAAGTGTCAGGGAGAGAGCAGAGGTGTGGCAGCTGTGAGTTGGGGATACTGGGTGTGTCAGGGAGAGAGCAGAGGTGAGGCGGCTGTGAGCTGGAGATACTGGGTGTGTCAGGGAGAGAGCAGAGGTGAGGCGGCTGTGAGCTGGGGATACAGGGAGTGTCAGGGAGAGCGCAGAGGCGAGGCAGCTGTGAGCTGGGAATACAGGGAGTGTCAGAGAGAGAGAGCAGAGGTGAGGCAGCTGTGAGCTGGGGATACAGGGAGTGTTAGGGAGAGAGCAGAGCTGAGGCAGCTGTGAGCTAGGGAAACAGGGAGTGTCAGGAGAGCGCAGAGGCGAGGCAGCTGTGAGCTGGGAATACAGGTAGTGTCAGGGAGAGAGCAGGGTTGAGGCTGCTGTGAGGTGGGAATACAGGGAGTGTCAGGAAGAGAGCAGAGGTGAGGCGGCTGTGAGCTGGGGATACAGGGAGTGTTAGGGAGAGAGCAGAGGTGAGGCAGATGTGAGCTGGGGATACAGGGAGGGTTAGGGAGAGAGTAAAGGTGAGGCAGCTGTAAGATGGGGATACAGGGCGTGTCATGGAGAGAGCAGAGGTGAGGCAGCTGTGAGCTGGGGATACAGGGAGTGTTAGGGAGAGAGCAGAGCTGAGGCAGCTGTGAGCTAGGGAAACAGGGAGTGTCAGGGAGAGCGCAGAGGCGAGGCAGCTGTGAGCTGGGAATACAGGTAGTGTCAGGGAGAGAGCAGGGGTGAGGCTGCTGTGAGGTGGGAATACAGGGAGTGTCAGGGAGAGAGCAGAGGTGAGGCAGCTGTGAGCTGGGAATACAGGGAGTGTTAGGGAGAAAGCAGGGGTGAGGCATCTGTGAGGTGGGAATACAGGGAGTGTCATAGACAGAGCAGAGGTGAGGCAGCTGTGAGCTGGGAATACAGGGAGTGTCAGGGAGAGAGCAGAGGTGAGGCAGCTGTGAGCTGGGAACACAGGGAGTGTCAGGGAGAGAGCAGAGGTGAGGCAGCTGTGAGCTTGGGATACAGGGAGTGTCAGGGAGAGAGCAGAGGTGAGGCGGCTGTGAGAAGGGAATACAGGAAGTGTCAGGGAGAGAGCAGAGGTGAGGCAGCTGTGAGCTGGGGATACTGGGTGTGTCATGAAGAGAGCAGAGGTGAGGCAGCTGTGAGATGGGAATACAGGGAGTGTCAGGTAGAGAGCAGAGGTGAGGCAGCTGTGAGCTGGGAATACAGGAAGTGTCAGGGAGAGAGCAGAGGTGAGGCAGCTGTGAGCTGGGGATACAGGGATTATCAGGGATAGAGCAGAGGTGAGGCAGTTGTGAGCCGGGAATACAGGGAGTGTCAGAGAGAGAGCAGTAGTAGGGCAGTTGTGAGCTGGGAATACAGGTAATGTCAGGGAGAGAGCAAAGGTGAGGCAGCTGTGAGCTGGGGATACAGGCAGTGTCAGGGAGAGAGCAGAGGTGAGGCAGCTGTGAGCTGGGGATACAGGGAGTGTCAGGCAGAGACCAGATGTGAGGCAGCTATGAGCTGGGAATACAGGGAGTGTTAGGGAGAAAGCAGGGGTGAGGCATCTGTGAGGTGGGAATACAGGGAGTGTCATAGATAGAGCAGAGGTGAGGCAGCTGTGAGCTGGGAATACAGGGAGTGTCAGGGAGAGAGCAGAGGTGAGGCAGCTGTGAGCTGGGAATACAGGGAGTGTCAGGGAGAGAGCAGAGGTGAGGCAGCTGTGAGCTGGGGATACAGGCAGTGTCAGGGAGAGAGCAGAGGTGAGGCAGCAGTGAGCTGGGGATACAGGGAATGTTAGGGAGAGCGCAGAGGCGAGGCAGCTATGAGCTGGGGATACAGGGAGTGTCAGAGAAAGAGCAGAGGTGAGGCAGCTTTGAGCTGGGGATACAGGGATTATCAGGGAGAGAGTAGAGGTGAGACAGCTTTGAGCTGGGGATACAGGGAGTGTCAGGAAGAGAGCAGATGTGAGGCAGCTGTGAGCTGGGAATACAGGGAGTGTCAGGGAGAGAGCAGATGTGAGGCAGCTGTGAGCTGGGAATACAGGGAGTGTCAGGGAGAGAGCAGAGGTGAGACAGCTGTAAGCTGGGAATACAGGGAGTGTCAGGGAGAGAGCAGAGGTGAGGCAGTTGTGAGCTGGGAATACAGGGAGTGTCAGGGAGAGAGCAGGGGTGAGGCAGATGTGAGGTAGGAATACAGGGAGTGTCAGGGAGAGAGCAGAGGTGAGGCAGCTGTGAGCTGGGTATACAGGGAGTGTTAGGGAGAGAGCAGAGGTGAGGCAGATGTGAGCTGGGGATACAGGGAGTGTTAGGGAGAGAGCAGAGGTGAGGCATCTGTGAGCTGGGGATACAGGGAGTGTCATGGAGAGAGCAGAGGTGAGGCGGCTGTGAGCTGGGAATTCAGGAAGTGTCAGGGAGAGAGCAGAGGTGTGGCAGCTGTGAGTTGGGGATACTGGGTGTGTCAGGGAGAGAGCAGAGGTGAGGCGGCTGTGAGCTGGAGATACTGGGTGTGTCAGGGAGAGAGCAGAGGTGAGGCGGCTATGAGCTGGGGATACAGGGAGTGTCAGGGAGAGCGCAGAGGCGAGGCAGCTGTGAGCTGGGAATACAGGGAGTGTCAGAGAGAGAGAGCAGAGGTCAGGCAGCTGTGAGCTGGGGATACAGGGAGTGTTAGGGAGAGAGCAGAGCTGAGGCAGCTGTGAGCTAGGGAAACAGGGAGTGTCAGGAGAGCGCAGAGGCGAGGCAGCTGTGAGCTGGGAATACAGGTAGTGTCAGGGAGAGAGCAGGGTTGAGGCTGCTGTGAGGTGGGAATACAGGGAGTGTCAGGAAGAGAGCAGAGGTGAGGCGGCTGTGAGCTGGGGATACAGGGAGTGTTAGGGAGAGAGCAGAGGTGAGGCAGATGTGAGCTGGGGATACAGGGAGGGTTAGGGAGAGAGTAAAGGTGAGGCAGCTGTAAGATGGGGATACAGGGAGTGTCATGGAGAGAGCAGAGGTGAGGCAGCTGTGAGCTGGGGATACAGGGAGTGTTAGGGAGAGAGCAGAGCTGAGGCAGCTGTGAGCTAGGGAAACAGGGAGTGTCAGGGAGAGCGCAGAGGCGAGGCAGCTGTGAGCTGGGAATACAGGTAGTGTCAGGGAGAGAGCAGGGGTGAGGCTGCTGTGAGGTGGGAATACAGGGAGTGTCAGGAAGAGAGCAGAGGTGAGGCGGCTGTGAGTTTGGGATACAGGGAGTGTCAGGGAGAGCGCAGAGGCGAGGCAGCTGTGAGCTGGGAATACAGGGAGTGTCAGGGAGAGAGCAGTAGTAAGGCAGCTGTGAGCTGGGAATACAGGGAATGTCAGGGAGAGAGCAGAGGTGAGGCAGCTTTGAGCTGGGGATACAGGGATTATCAGGGTAGAGCAGAGGTGAGGCAGTTGTGAGATGGGAATACAGGGAGTGTCAGAGAGAGAGCAGAGGTGAGGCAGCTTTGAGCTGGGGATACAGGGATTATCAGGGAGAGAGCAGAGGTGAGGCAGCAGTGAAATGGGGATACAGGGATTATCAGGGAGAGAGCAGAGGTGAGACAGCTTTGAGCTGGGGATACAGGGAGTGTCAGGGAGAGAGCAGATGTGAGGCAGCTGTGAGCTGGGAATACAGAGAGTGTCAGGGAGAGAGCAGAAGTGAGGCAGTTGTGAGCTGGGAATACAGAGAGTGTCAGGAAGAGAGCAGGGGTGAGGCATCTGTGAGGTGGGAATACAGGGAGTGTCAGGGAGAGAGCAGAGGTGAGGCAGCTGTGAGCTGGGGATACAGGGAGTGTTAGGGAGAGAGCAGAGGTGAGGCAGATGTGAGCTGGGGATACAGGGAGTGTTAGGGAGAGAGCAGAGGTGAGGCAGCTGTGAGCTGGGGATACAGGGAGTGTCATGGAGAGAGCAGAGGTGAGGCAGCTGTGAGCTGGGGATACAGGGAGTGTTAGGGAGATAGCAGAGGTGAGGCAGCTGTGAGCTAGGGAAACAGGGAGTGTCAGGGAGAGCGCAGAGGCGAGGCAGTTGTGAGCTGAGAATACAGGGAGTGTCAGAGAGAGAGCAGAGGTGAGGCAGCTTTGAGCTGGGAATACAGAGAGTGTCAGGGAGAGAGCAGAGTTGAGGCAGTTGTGAGCTGGGAATACAGTGAGTGTCAGGGAGAGAGCAGGGGTGAGGCATATGTGAGCTGGGGATACAGGCAGTGTCATGGAGAGAGCAGAGGTGAGGCAGCTGTGAAATGGGGATACAGGGATTATCAGGGACAGAGCAGAGGTTAGACAGCTTTGAGCTGGGGATACTGGGAGTGTCAGGGAGACAGCAGATGTGAGGCAGCTATGAGCTGGGAATACAGGGAGTGTCAGGGAGAGAGCAGAGGTGAGGCAGTTGTGAGCTGGGAAAACAGGGAGTGTCAGGGAGAGAGCAGGGGTGAGGCAGCTGTGAGGTGGGAATACAGGAAGTGTCAGGGAGAGAGCAGAGGTGAGGCAGCTGTGAGCTGGGGATACAGGGAGTGTTAGGGAGAGAGCAGAGGTGAGGCAGCTGTGAGCTGGGGATACAGGGAGTGTCATGGAGAGAGCAGAGGTGAGGCAGCTGTGAGCTGGGGATACAGGGAGTGTTAGGGAGATAGCAGAGGTGAGGCAGCTGTGAGCTAGGGAAACAGGGAGTGTCAGGGAGAGCGCAGAGGTGAGGCAGTTGTGAGCTGGGAATACAGGGAGTGTCAGAGAGAGAGAGCAGAGGTGAGGCAGCTTTGAGCTGGGGATACAGGGATTATCAGGGAGAGAGCAGAGGTGAGGCAGCTGTGAAATGGGGATACAGGGATTATCAAGCAGAGAGCAGAGGTGAGACAGCTTTGAGCTGGGGATACAGGGAGTGTCAGGGAGAGAGCAGATGTGAGGCAGCTGTGAGCTGGGAATACAGAGTGTCAGGGAGAGAGCAGAGTTGAGGCAGTTGTGAGCTGGGAATACAGGGAGTGTCAGGGAGAGAGCAGGGGTGAGGCATATGTGAGCTGGGGATACAGGCAGTGTCATGGAGAGAGCAGAGGTGAGGCAGCTGTGAAATGGGGATACAGGGATTATCAGGGAGAGAGCAGAGGTTAGACAGCTTTGAGCTGGGGATACAGGGAGTGTCAGGGAGACAGCAGATGTGAGGCAGCTGTGAGCTGGGAATACAGGGAGTGTCAGGGAGAGAGCAGAGGTGAGGCAGTTGTGAGCTGGGAATACAGGGAGTGTCAGGGAGAGAGCAGCGGTGAGGCAGCTGTGAGGTGGGAATACAGGAAGTGTCAGGGAGAGCGCAGAGGTGAGGCAGCTGTGAGCTGGGGATACAGGGAGTGTTAGGGAGAGAGCAGAGGTGAGGCAGATGTGAGCTGGGGATACAGGGAGTGTCAGGGAGAGAGCAGAGTTGAGGCAGCTGTGAGCAGGTAATACAGGCAGTGTTAGGGAAAGAGCAAAGGTGAGGCAGCTGTGAGCTGGGGATACAGGGAGTGTCAGGGAGAGAGCAGAGGTGAGGCAGTTTTGAGCTGGGAATACAGGGAGTGTCAGGGAGAGAGCAGGGGTGAGGCAGCTGTGAGCTGGGAATACAGGCAGTGTCAGGGAGAGAGCAGAGGTGAGGCAGCTGTGAGCTGGGGATACACGGAGTGTTAGGGAGAGAGCAGAGGTGAGGCAGATGTGAGCTGGGGATACAGGGAGTGTTAGGGAGAGAGCAGAGGTGAGGCAGATGTGAGCTGGGGATACAGGCAGTGTCAGGGAGAGAGCAGAGGTGAGGCAGCTGTGAGCTGGGGATACAGGGAATGTCAGGGAGAGAGCAGAGGTGAGCAGCTGTGAGCTAGGGAAACAGGGAGTGTCAGAGAGAGAGAGCAGAGGTGAGGCAGCTTTGAGCTGGGGATACAGGGATTATCACGGAGAGAGCAGAGGTGAGGCAGCTGTGAAATGGGGACACAGGGATTATCAGGGAGAGAGCAGAGGTGAGACAGCTTTGAGCTGGGGAACAGGGAGTGTCAGGGAGAGAGCAGATGTGAGGCAGCTGTGAGCTGGGAATACAGGGAGTGTCAGGGAGAGAGCAGAGGTGAGGCAGTTGTGAGCTGGGAATACAGGGAGTGTCAGGGAGAGAGCAGGGGTGAGGTAGCTGTGAGGTGGGAATACAGGAAGTGTCAGGGAGAGCAGAGGTGAGGCAACTGTGAGCTGGGGATACAGGGAGTGTTAGGGATAGAGCAGAGGTGAGGCAGATGTGAGCTGGGGATACAGGGAGTGTTAGGGAGAGAGCAGAGGTGAGGCAGCTGTGAGCTGGGGATACAGGGAGTGTCAGGGAGAGAGCAGAGGTGAGGCAGCTGTGAGCTGGGAATACAGGGTGTGTTAGGGAGAGAGCAGAGGTGAGGCAGCTGTGAGCTGGGGATACAGGGAGTGTCAGGGAGAGAGCAGAGGTGAGTCAGCTGTGAGCTGGGGATATAGGGAGTGTCAGGGAGAGCGCAGAGGCGAGGCAGCTGTGAGCTGGGAATACAGGGAGTGTCAGAGAGAGAGCAGAGGTGAGGCACCTTTGAGCTGGGGATACAGGGATTATCAGGGAGAGAGCAGAGGTGAGGCAGCTGTGAAATGGGGATACAGGGATTATCAGGCAGAGAGCAGAGGTGAGAAAGCTTTGAGCTAGGGATACAGGGAGTGTCAGAGAGAGAGCAGATGTGAAGCAGTTGTGAGCTGGGAATACAGGGAGTGTCAGGGAGAGAGCAGGGGTGAGGCAGCTGTGAGGTGGGAATACAGGGAGTTTCAGGGAGAGATCAGAGGTGAGGCAGCTTTAAACTGGGGAAACAGGGATTATCAGTGAGAGAGCAGAGGTGAGGCAGCTGTGAGCTGGGGATACAGGGAGTGTTAGGGAGAGAGCAGAGGTGAGGCAGATGTGAGCTGGGGATACAGGGAGTGTTAGTGAGAGAGCAGAGGTGAGGCAGCTGTGAGCTGGGGATACAGGGAGTGTCAGGGAGAGAACAGAGGTGAGGCAGCTGTGAGCTGGGGATACAGGCAGTGTCAGGGAGAGAGCAGAGGTGAGGCAGCTGTGAGCTGGGGATACAGGGAGTGTCAGGGAGAGAGCAGAGGTGAGGCAGCTGTGAGCTAGGGAAACAGGGAGTGTCAGGGAGAGCGCAGAGGCGAGGCAGTTGTGAGCTGGGAATACAGGGAGTGTCAGAGAGAGAGCAGAGGTGAGGCAGCTTTGAGCTGAGGATACAGGGATTATCAGGGAGAGAGCAGAGGTGAGGCAGCTGTGAAATGGGGATACAGGGATTATCAGGGAGAGAGCAGAGGTGAGGCAGTTGTGAGCTGGGAATACAGGGAGTGTCAGGGAGAGAGCAGAGGTGAGGCAGCTGTGAGGTGGGAATACAGGAAGTGTCAGGGAGAGAGCAGAGGTGAGGCAGCTGTGAGCTGGGGATACAGGGAGTGTCAGGGAGAGAGCAGAGGTGAGGCAGTTGTGAGCTGGGAATACAGGGAGTGTCAGGGAGAGAGCAGGGGTGAGGCAGCTGTGAGGTGGGAATACAGGAAGTGTCAGGGAGAGAGCAGAGGTGAGGCAGCTGTGAGCTGGGGATACAGGTAGTGTTAAGGAGAGAGCAGAGGTGAGGCAGATGTGAGCTGGGGATACAGGGAGTGTTAGGGAGAGAGCAGAGGTGAGGCAGCTGTGAGGTGGGAATACAGGGAGTGTCAGGGAGAGAGCAGAGGTGAGGCAGCTGTGAGCTGGGGATACACGGAGTGTTAGGGAGAGAGCAGAGGTGAGGCAGATGTGAGCTGGGGATACAGGGAGTGTCAGGGAGAGAGCAGAGTTGAGGCAGCTGTGAGCAGGTAATACAGGGAGTGTTAGGGAGAGAGCAGAGGTGAGGCAGCTGTGAGCTGGGGATACAGGGAGTGTCAGGGAGAGAGCAGAGGTGAGGCAGTTGTGAGCTGGGAATACAGGGAGTGTCAGGGAGAGAGCAGGGGTGAGGCAGCTGTGAGCTGGGAATACAGGCAGTGTCAGGGAGAGAGCAGAGGTGAGGCAGCTGTGAGCTGGGGATACACGGAGTGTTAGGGAGAGAGCAGAGGTGAGGCAGATGTGAGCTGGGGATACAGGGAGTGTTAGGGAGAGAGCAGAGGTGAGGCAGATGTGAGCTGGGGATACAGGCAGTGTCAGGGAGAGAGCAGAGGTGAGGTCGCTGTGAGCTGGGGATACAGGGAATGTCAGGGAGAGAGCAGAGGTGAGGCAGCTGTGAGCTAGTGAAACAGGGAGTGTCAGGGAGAGCGCAGAGGCGAGGCAGTTGTGAGCTGGGAATACAGGGAGTGTCAGAGAGAGAGCAGAGGTGAGGCAGCTGTGAGCTGGGAATACAGGGAGTGTCAGGGAGAGAGCAGATGTGAGGCAGCTGTGAGCAGGTAATACAGGGAGTGTTAGGGAGAGAGCAGAGGTGAGGCAGCTGTGAGCTGGGGATACAGGGAGTGTCAGGGAGAGAGCAGGGGTGAGGCAGCTGTGAGGTGGGAATACAGGGAGTTTCAGGGAGAGATCAGAGGTGAGGCAGCTTTAAACTGGGGAAACAGGGATTATCAGTGAGAGAGCAGAGTTGAGGCAGCTGTGAGCAGGTAATACAGGGAGTATTAGGGAGAGAGCAGAGGTGAGGCAGCTGTGAGCTGGGGATACACGGAGTGTTAGGGAGAGAGCAGAGGTGAGGCAGATGTGAGTTGGGGATACAGGGAGTGTCAGGGAGAGAGCAGAGTTGAGGCAGCTGTGAGCAGGTAATACAGGGAGTGTTAGGGAGAGAGCAGAGGTGAGGCAGCTGTGAGCTGGGGATACAGGGAGTGTCAGGGAGAGAGCAGAGGTGAGGCAGCTGTTAGCTGGGAATACAGGGAGTGTCAGGGAGAGAGCAGAGGTGAGGCAGCTGTGAGCTGGGAATACAGGGAGTGTCAGGGAGAGAGCAGAGGTGAGGCAGCTGTGAGCTGGGGATACAGGGATTATCAGGGATAGAGCAGAGGTGAGGCAGTTGTGAGCTGGGAATACAGGGAGTGTCAGAGAGAGAGAGCAGTAGTAGGGCAGTTGTGAACTGGGAATACAGGTAATGTCAGGGAGAGAGCAAAGGTGAGCAGCTGTGAGCTGGGGATACAGGCAGTGTCAGGGAGAGAGCAGAGGTGAGGCAGCTGTGAGCTGGGGATACAGGGAGTGTCAGGGAGAGAGCAGAGGTGAGGCAGCTGTGAGCTGGGAATACAGGGAGTGTTAGGGAGAAAGCAGGGGTGAGGCATCTGTGAGGTGGGAATACAGGGAGTGTCATAGATAGAGCAGAGGTGAGGCATCTGTGAGGTGGGAATACAGGGAGTGTCAGGGAGAGAGCAGAGGTGAGGCAGCTGTGAGCTGGGAATACAGGGAGTGTCAGGGAGAGAGCAGAGGTGAGGCAGCTGTGAGCTGGGAATACAGGGAGTGTCAGGGAGAGAGCAGAGGTGAGGCAGCTGTGAGCTGGGGATACAGGGAGTGTTAGGGAGAGAGCAGAGCTGAGGCAGCTGTGAGCTAGGGAAACAGGGAGTGTCAGGGAGAGCGCAGAGGCGAGGCAGCTGTGAGCTGGGAATACAGGTAGTGTCAGGGAGAGAGCAGGGGTGAGGCTGCTGTGAGGTGGGAATACAGGGAGTGTCAGGGAGAGCGCAGAGGCGAGGCAGCTGTGAGCTGGGAATACAGGGAGTGTCAGGGAGAGAGCAGTAGTAAGGCAGCTGTGAGCTGGGAATACAGGGAATGTCAGGGAGAGAGCAGAGGTGAGGCAGCTTTGAGCTGGGGATACAGGGATTATCAGGGTAGAGCAGAGGTGAGGCAGTTGTGAGATGGGAATACAGGGAGTGTCAGAGAGAGAGCAGAGGTGAGGCAGCTTTGAGCTGGGGATACAGGGATTATCAGGGAGAGAGCAGAGGTGAGGCAGCAGTGAAATGGGGATACAGGGATTATCAGGGAGAGAGCAGAGGTGAGACAGCTTTGAGCTGGGGATACAGGGAGTGTCAGGGAGAGAGCAGATGTGAGGCAGCTGTGAGCTGGGAATACAGAGAGTGTCAGGGAGAGAGCAGAGGTGAGGCAGTTGTGAGCTGGGAATACAGGGAGTGTCAGGGAGAGAGCAGGGGTGAGGCATCTGTGAGGTGGGAATACAGGGAGTGTCAGGGAGAGAGCAGAGGTGAGGCAGCTGTGAGCTGGGGATACAGGGAGTGTTAGTGAGAGAGCAGAGGTGAGGCAGATGTGAGCTGGGGATACAGGGAGTGTTAGGGAGAGAGCAGAGGTGAGGCAGCTGTGAGCTGGGGATACAGGGAGTGTCATGGAGAGAGCAGAGGTGAGGCAGCTGTGAGCTGGGGATACAGGGAGTGTTAGGGAGATAGCAGAGGTGAGGCAGCTGTGAGCTAGGGAAACAGGGAGTGTCAGGGAGAGCGCAGAGGCGAGGCAGTTGTGAGCTGAGAATACAGGGAGTGTCAGAGAGAGAGCAGAGGTGAGGCAGCTTTGAGCTGGGGATACAGGGATTATCAGGGAGAGAGCAGAGGTGAGGCAGCTGTGAAATGGGGATACAGGGATTATCAGGCAGAGAGCAGAGGTGAGACAGCTTTGAGCTGGGGATACAGGGAGTGTCAGGGAGAGAGCAGATGTGAGGCAGCTGTGAGCTCGGAATACAGAGAGTGTCAGGGAGAGAGCAGAGTTGAGGCAGTTGTGAGCTGGGAATACAGTGAGTGTCAGGGAGAGAGCAGGGGTGAGGCATATGTGAGCTGGGGATACAGGCAGTGTCATGGAGAGAGCAGAGGTGAGGCAGCTGTGAAATGGGGATACAGGGATTATCAGGGACAGAGCAGAGGTTAGACAGCTTTGAGCTGGGGATACAGGGAGTGTCAGGGAGACAGCAGATGTGAGGCAGCTATGAGCTGGGAATACAGGGAGTGTCAGGGAGAGAGCAGAGGTGAGGCAGTTGTGAGCTGGGAAAACAGGGAGTGTCAGGGAGAGAGCAGGGGTGAGGCAGCTGTGAGGTGGGAATACAGGAAGTGTCAGGGAGAGAGCAGAGGTGAGGCAGCTGTGAGCTGGGGATACAGGGAGTGTTAGGGAGAGAGCAGAGGTGAGGCAGCTGTGAGCTGGGGATACAGGGAGTGTCATGGAGAGAGCAGAGGTGAGGCAGCTGTGAGCTGGGGATACAGGGAGTGTTAGGGAGATAGCAGAGGTGAGGCAGCTGTGAGCTAGGGAAACAGGGAGTGTCAGGGAGAGCGCAGTGGTGAGGCAGTTGTGAGCTGGGAATACAGGGAGTGTCAGAGAGAGAGAGAGAGCAGAGGTGAGGCAGCTTTGAGCTGGGGATACAGGGATTATCAGGGAGAGAGCAGAGGTGAGGCAGCTGTGAAATGGGGATACAGGGATTATCAAGCAGAGAGCAGAGGTGAGACAGCTTTGAGCTGGGGATACAGGGAGTGTCAGGGAGAGAGCAGATGTGAGGCAGCTGTGAGCTGGGAATACAGAGAGTGTCAGGGAGAGAGCAGAGTTGAGGCAGTTGTGAGCTGGGAATACAGGGAGTGTCAGGGAGAGAGCAGGGGTGAGGCATATGTGAGCTGGGGATACAGGCAGTGTCATGGAGAGAGCAGAGGTGAGGCAGCTGTGAAATGGGGATACAGGGATTATCAGGGAGAGAGCAGAGGTGAGGCAGCTGTGAGCTGGGGATACAGGGAGTGTTAGGGAGAGAGCAGAGCTGAGGCAGCTGTGAGCTAGGGAAACAGGGAGTGTCAGGGAGAGCGCAGAGGCGAGGCAGCTGTGAGCTGGGAATACAGGTAGTGTCAGGGAGAGAGCAGGGGTGAGGCTGCTGTGAGGTGGGAATACAGGGAGTGTCAGGAAGAGAGCAGAGGTGAGGCGGCTGTGAGTTTGGGATACAGGGAGTGTCAGGGAAAGCGCAGAGGCGAGGCAGCTGTGAGCTGGGAATACAGGGAGTGTCAGGGAGAGAGCAGTAGTAAGGCAGCTGTGAGCTGGGAATACAGGGAATGTCAGGGAGAGAGCAGAGGTGAGGCAGCTTTGAGCTGGGGATACAGGGATTATCAGGGTAGAGCAGAGGTGAGGCAGTTGTGAGATGGGAATACAGGGAGTGTCAGAGAGAGAGCAGAGGTGAGGCAGCTTTGAGCTGGGGATACAGGGATTATCAGGGAGAGAGCAGAGGTGAGGCAGCAGTGAAATGGGGATACAGGGATTATCAGGGAGAGAGCAGAGGTGAGACAGCTTTGAGCTGGGGATACAGGGAGTGTCAGGGAGAGAGCAGATGTGAGGCAGCTGTGAGCTGGGAATACAGAGAGTGTCAGGGAGAGAGCAGAGGTGAGGCAGTTGTGAGCTGGGAATACAGGGAGTGTCAGGGAGAGAGCAGGGGTGAGGCATCTGTGAGGTGGGAATACAGGGAGTGTCAGGGAGAGAGCAGAGGTGAGGCAGCTGTGAGCTGGGGATACAGGGAGTGTTAGGGAGAGAGCAGAGGTGAGGCAGATGTGAGCTGGGGATACAGGGAGTGTTAGGGAGAGAGCAGAGGTGAGGCAGCTGTGAGCTGGGGATACAGGGAGTGTCATGGAGAGAGCAGAGGTGAGGCAGCTGTGAGCTGGGGATACAGGGAGTGTTAGGGAGATAGCAGAGGTGAGGCAGCTGTGAGCTAGGGAAACAGGGAGTGTCAGGGAGAGCGCAGAGGCGAGGCAGTTGTGAGCTGAGAATACAGGAAGTGTCAGAGAGAGAGCAGAGGTGAGGCAGCTTTGAGCTGGGGATACAGGGATTATCAGGGAGAGAGCAGAGGTGAGGCAGCTGTGAAATGGGGATACAGGGATTATCAGGCAGAGAGCAGAGGTGAGACAGCTTTGAGCTGGGGATACAGGGAGTGTCAGGGAGAGAGCAGATGTGAGGCAGCTGTGAGCTGGGAATACAGAGAGTGTCAGGGAGAGAGCAGAGTTGAGGCAGTTGTGAGCTGGGAATACAGTGAGTGTCAGGGAGAGAGCAGGGGTGAGGCATATGTGAGCTGGGGATACAGGCAGTGTCATGGAGAGAGCAGAGGTGAGGCAGCTGTGAAATGGGGATACAGGGATTATCAGGGACAGAGCAGAGGTTAGACAACTTTGAGCTGGGGATACAGGGAGTGTCAGGGAGACAGCAGATGTGAGGCAGCTATGAGCTGGCAATACAGGGAGTGTCAGGGAGAGAGCAGAGGTGAGGCAGTTGTGAGCTGGGAAAACAGGGAGTGTCAGGGAGAGAGCAGGGGTGAGGCAGCTGTGAGGTGGGAATACAGGAAGTGTCAGGGAGAGAGCAGAGGTGAGGCAGCTGTGAGCTGGGGATACAGGGAGTGTTAGGGAGAGAGCAGAGGTGAGGCAGCTGTGAGCTGGGGATACAGGGAGTGTCATGGAGAGAGCAGAGGTGAGGCAGCTGTGAGCTGGGGATACAGGGAGTGTTAGGGAGATAGCAGAGGTGAGGCAGCTGTGAGCTAGTGAAACAGGGAGTGTCAGGGAGAGCGCAGAGGCGAGGCAGTTGTGAGCTGGGAATACAGGGAGTGTCAGAGAGAGAGCAGAGGTGAGGCAGCTGTGAGCTGGGAATACAGGGAGTGTCAGGGAGAGAGCAGATGTGAGGCAGCTGTGAGCAGGTAATACAGGGAGTGTTAGGGAGAGAGCAGAGGTGAGGCAGCTGTGAGCTGGGGATACAGGGAGTGTCAGGGAGAGAGCAGGGGTGAGGCAGCTGTGAGGTGGGAATACAGGGAGTTTCAGGGAGAGATCAGAGGTGAGGCAGCTTTAAACTGGGGAAACAGGGATTATCAGTGAGAGAGCAGAGTTGAGGCAGCTGTGAGCAGGTAATACAGGGAGTATTAGGGATAGAGCAGAGGTGAGGCAGCTGTGAGCTGGGGATACACGGAGTGTTAGGGAGAGAGCAGAGGTGAGGCAGATGTGAGCTGGGGATACAGGGAGTGTCAGGGAGAGAGCAGAGTTGAGGCAGCTGTGAGCAGGTAATACAGGGAGTGTTAGGGAGAGAGCAGAGGTGAGGCAGCTGTGAGCTGGGGATACAGGGAGTGTCAGGGAGAGAGCAGAGGTGAGGCAGCTGTGAGCTGGGAATACAGGGAGTGTCAGGGAGAGAGCAGAGGTGAGGCAGCTGTGAGCTGGGAATACAGGGAGTGTCAGGGAGAGAGCAGAGGTGAGGCAGCTGTGAGCTGGGGATACAGGGATTATCAGGGATAGAGCAGAGGTGAGGCAGTTGTGAGCTGGGAATACAGGGAGTGTCAGAGAGAGAGAGCAGTAGTAGGGCAGTTGTGAACTGGGAATACAGGTAATGTCAGGGAGAGAGCAAAGGTGAGCAGCTGTGAGCTGGGGATACAGGCAGTGTCAGGGAGAGAGCAGAGGTGAGGCAGCTGTGAGCTGGGGATACAGGCAGTGTCAGGGAGAGAGCAGAGGTGAGGCAGCTGTGAGCTGGGAATACAGGGAGTGTTAGGGAGAAAGCAGGGGTGAGGCATCTGTGAGGTGGGAATACAGGGAGTGTCATAGATAGAGCAGAGGTGAGGCATCTGTGAGGTGGGAATACAGGGAGTGTCAGGGAGAGAGCAGAGGTGAGGCAGCTGTGAGCTGGGAATACAGGGAGTGTCAGGGAGAGAGCAGAGGTGAGGCAGCTGTGAGCTGGGAATACAGGGAGTGTCAGGGAGAGAGCAGAGGTGAGGCAGCTTTGAGCTGGGGATACAGGGAGTGTTAGGGAGAGAGCAGAGCTGAGGCAGCTGTGAGCTAGGGAAACAGGGAGTGTCAGGGAGAGCGCAGAGGCGAGGCAGCTGTGAGCTGGGAATACAGGTAGTGTCAGGGAGAGAGCAGGGGTGAGGCTGCTGTGAGGTGGGAATACAGGGAGTGTCAGGGAGAGCGCAGAGGCGAGGCAGCTGTGAGCTGGGAATACAGGGAGTGTCAGGGAGAGAGCAGTAGTAAGGCAGCTGTGAGCTGGGAATACAGGGAATGTCAGGGAGAGAGCAGAGGTGAGGCAGTTTGAGCTGGGGATACAGGGATTATCAGGGTAGAGCAGAGGTGAGGCAGTTGTGAGATGGGAATACAGGGAGTGTCAGAGAGAGAGCAGAGGTGAGGCAGCTTTGAGCTGGGGATACAGGGATTATCAGGGAGAGAGCAGAGGTGAGGCAGCAGTGAAATGGGGATACAGGGATTATCAGGGAGAGAGCAGAGGTGAGACAGCTTTGAGCTGGGGATACAGGGAGTGTCAGGGAGAGAGCAGATGTGAGGCAGCTGTGAGCTGGGAATACAGAGAGTGTCAGGGAGAGAGCAGAGGTGAGGCAGTTGTGAGCTGGGAATACAGGGAGTGTCAGGGAGAGAGCAGGGGTGAGGCATCTGTGAGGTGGGAATACAGGGAGTGTCAGGGAGAGAGCAGAGGTGAGGCAGCTGTGAGCTGGGGATACAGGGAGTGTTAGGGAGAGAGCAGAGGTGAGGCAGATGTGAGCTGGGGATACAGGGAGTGTTAGGGAGAGAGCAGAGGTGAGGCAGCTGTGAGCTGGGGATACAGGGAGTGTCATGGAGAGAGCAGAGGTGAGGCAGCTGTGAGCTGGGGATACAGGGAGTGTTAGGGAGATAGCAGAGGTGAGGCAGCTGTGAGCTAGGGAAACAGGGAGTGTCAGGGAGAGCGCAGAGGCGAGGCAGTTGTGAGCTGAGAATACAGGGAGTGTCAGAGAGAGAGCAGAGGTGAGGCAGCTTTGAGCTGGGGATACAGGGATTATCAGGGAGAGAGCAGAGGTGAGGCAGCTGTGAAATGGGGATACAGGGATTATCAGGCAGAGAGCAGAGGTGAGACAGCTTTGAGCTGGGGATACAGGGAGTGTCAGGGAGAGAGCAGATGTGAGGCAGCTGTGAGCTGGGAATACAGAGAGTGTCAGGGAGAGAGCAGAGTTGAGGCAGTTGTGAGCTGGGAATACAGTGAGTGTCAGGGAGAGAGCAGGGGTGAGGCATATGTGAGCTGGGGATACAGGCAGTGTCATGGAGAGAGCAGAGGTGAGGCAGCTGTGAAATGGGGATACAGGGATTATCAGGGACAGAGCAGAGGTTAGACAGCTTTGAGCTGGGGATACAGGGAGTGTCAGGGAGACAGCAGATGTGAGGCAGCTATGAGCTGGGAATACAGGGAGTGTCAGGGAGAGAGCAGAGGTGAGGCAGTTGTGAGCTGGGAAAACAGGGAGTGTCAGGGAGAGAGCAGGGGTGAGGCAGCTGTGAGGTGGGAATACAGGAAGTGTCAGGGAGAGAGCAGAGGTGAGGCAGCTGTGAGCTGGGGATACAGGGAGTGTTAGGGAGAGAGCAGAGGTGAGGCAGCTGTGAGCTGGGGATACAGGGAGTGTCATGGAGAGAGCAGAGGTGAGGCAGCTGTGAGCTGGGGATACAGGGAGTGTTAGGGAGATAGCAGAGGTGAGGCAGCTGTGAGCTAGGGAAACAGGGAGTGTCAGGGAGAGCGCAGTGGTGAGGCAGTTGTGAGCTGGGAATACAGGGAGTGTCAGAGAGAGAGAGCAGAGGTGAGGCAGCTTTGAGCTGGGGATACAGGGATTATCAGGGAGAGAGCAGAGGTGAGGCAGCTGTGAAATGGGGATACAGGGATTATCAAGCAGAGAGCAGAGGTGAGACAGCTTTGAGCTGGGGATACAGGGAGTGTCAGGGAGAGAGCAGATGTGAGGCAGCTGTGAGCTGGGAATACAGAGAGTGTCAGGGAGAGAGCAGAGTTGAGGCAGTTGTGAGCTGGGAATACAGGGAGTGTCAGGGAGAGAGCAGGGGTGAGGCATATGTGAGCTGGGGATACAGGCAGTGTCATGGAGAGAGCAGAGGTGAGGCAGCTGTGAAATGGGGATACAGGGATTATCAGGGAGAGAGCAGAGGTTAGACAGCTTTGAGCTGGGGATACAGGGAGTGTCAGGGAGACAGCAGATGTGAGGCAGCTGTGAGCTGGGAATACAGGGAGTGTCAGGGAGAGAGCAGAGGTGAGGCAGTTGTGAGCTGGGAATACAGGGAGTGTCAGGGAGAGAGCAGCGGTGAGGCAGCTGTGAGGTGGGAATACAGGAAGTGTCAGGGAGAGAGCAGAGGTGAGGCAGCTGTGAGCTGGGGATACACGGAGTGTTAGGGAGAGAGCAGAGGTGAGGCAGATGTGAGCTGGGGATACAGGGAGTGTCAGGGAGAGAGCAGAGTTGAGGCAGCTGTGAGCAGGTAATACAGGGAGTGTTAGGGAGAGAGCAGAGGTGAGGCAGCTGTGAGCTGGGGATACAGGGAGTGTCAGGGAGAGAGCAGAGGTGAGGCAGTTTTGAGCTGGGAATACAGGGAGTGTCAGGGAGAGAGCAGGGGTGAGGCAGCTGTGAGCTGGGATTACAGGCAGTGTCAGGGAGAGAGCAGAGGTGAGGCAGCTGTGAGCTGGGGATACACGGAGTGTTACGGAGAGAGCAGAGGTGAGGCAGATGTGAGCTGGGGATACAGGGAGTGTTAGGGAGAGAGCAGAGGTAAGGCAGATGTGAGCTGGGGATACAGGCAGTGTCAGGGAGAGAGCAGAGGTGAGGCAGCTGTGAGCTGGGGATACAGGGAATGTCAGGGAGAGAGCAGAGGTGAGCAGCTGTGAGCTAGGGAAACAGGGAGTGTCAGGGAGAGCGCAGAGGCGAGGCAGTTGTGAGCAGGGAATACAGGGAGTGTCAGAGAGAGAGCAGAGGTGAGGCAGCTTTGAGCTGGGGATACAGGGATTATCACGGAGAGAGCAGAGGTGAGGCAGCTGTGAAATGGGGACACAGGGATTATCAGGGAGAGAGCAGAGGTGAGACAGCTTTGAGCTGGGGAACAGGGAGTGTCAGGGAGAGAGCAGATGTGAGGCAGCTGTGAGCTGGGAATACAGGGAGTGTCAGGGAGAGAGCAGAGGTGAGGCAGTTGTGAGCTGGGAATACAGGGAGTGTCAGGGAGAGAGCAGGGGTGAGGTAGCTGTGAGGTGGGAATACAGGAAGTGTCAGGGAGAGCAGAGGTGAGGCAACTGTGAGCTGGGGATACAGGGAGTTTTAGGGAGAGAGCAGAGGTGAGGCAGATGTGAGCTGGGGATACAGGGAGTGTTAGGGAGAGAGCAGAGGTGAGGCAGCTGTGAGCTGGGGATACAGGGAGTGTCAGGGAGAGAGCAGAGGTGAGGCAGCTGTGAGCTGGGAATACAGGGTGTGTTAGGGAGAGAGCAGAGGTGAGGCAGCTGTGAGCTGGGGATACAGGGAGTGTCAGGGAGAGAGCAGAGGTGAGTCAGCTGTGAGCTGGGGATATAGGGAGTGTCAGGGAGAGCGCAGAGGCGAGGCAGCTGTGAGCTGGGAATACAGGGAGTGTCAGAGAGAGAGAGAGCAGAGGTGAGGCACCTTTGAGCTGGGGATACAGGGATTATCAGGGAGAGAGCAGAGGTGAGGCAGCTGTGAAATGGGGATACAGGGATTATCAGGCAGAGAGCAGAGGTGAGACAGCTTTGAGCTAGGGATACAGGGAGTGTCAGAGAGAGAGCAGATGTGAAGCAGTTGTGAGCTGGGAATACAGGGAGTGTCAGGGAGAGAGCAGGGGTGAGGCAGCTGTGAGGTGGGAATACAGGGAGTTTCAGGGAGAGATCAGAGGTGAGGCAGCTTTAAACTGGGGAAACAGGGATTATCAGTGAGAGAGCAGAGGTGAGGCAGCTGTGAGCTGGGGATACAGGGAGTGTTAGGGAGAGAGCAGAGGTGAGGCAGATGTGAGCTGGGGATACAGGGAGTGTTAGTGAGAGAGCAGAGGTGAGGCAGCTGTGAGCTGGGGATACAGGGAGTGTCAGGGAGAGAACAGAGGTGAGGCAGCTGTGAGCTGGGGATACAGGCAGTGTCAGGGAGAGAGCAGAGGTGAGGCAGCTGTGAGCTGGGGATACAGGGAGTGTCAGGGAGAGAGCAGAGGTGAGGCAGCTGTGAGCTAGGGAAACAGGGAGTGTCAGGGAGAGCGCAGAGGCGAGGCAGTTGTGAGCTGGGAATACAGGGAGTGTCAGAGAGAGAGCAGAGGTGAGGCAGCTTTGAGCTGAGGATACAGGGATTATCAGGGAGAGAGCAGAGGTGAGGCAGCTGTGAAATGGGGATACAGGGATTATCAGGGAGAGAGCAGAGGTGAGGCAGTTGTGAGCTGGGAATACAGGGAGTGTCAGGGAGAGAGCAGGGGTGAGGCAGCTGTGAGCTGGGATTACAGGCAGTGTCAGGGAGAGAGCAGAGGTGAGGCAGCTGTGAGCTGGGGATACACGGAGTGTTACGGAGAGAGCAGAGGTGAGGCAGATGTGAGCTGGGGATACAGGGAGTGTTAGGGAGAGAGCAGAGGTGACGCAGATGTGAGCTGGGGATACAGGCAGTGTCAGGGAGAGAGCAGAGGTGAGGCAGCTGTGAGCTGGGGATACAGGGAATGTCAGGGAGAGAGCAGAGGTGAGCAGCTGTGAGCTAGGGAAACAGGGAGTGTCAGGGAGAGCGCAGAGGCGAGGCAGTTGTGAGCAGGGAATACAGGGAGTGTCAGAGAGAGAGCAGAGGTGAGGCAGCTTTGAGCTGGGGATACAGGGATTATCACGGAGAGAGCAGAGGTGAGGCAGCTGTGAAATGGGGACACAGGGATTATCAGGGAGAGAGCAGAGGTGAGACAGCTTTGAGCTGGGGAACAGGGAGTGTCAGGGAGAGAGCAGATGTGAGGCAGCTGTGAGCTGGGAATACAGGGAGTGTCAGGGAGAGAGCAGAGGTGAGGCAGTTGTGAGCTGGGAATACAGGGAGTGTCAGGGAGAGAGCAGGGGTGAGGTAGCTGTGAGGTGGGAATACAGGAAGTGTCAGGGAGAGCAGAGGTGAGGCAACTGTGAGCTGGGGATACAGGGAGTTTTAGGGAGAGAGCAGAGGTGAGGCAGATGTGAGCTGGGGATACAGGGAGTGTTAGGGAGAGAGCAGAGGTGAGGCAGCTGTGAGCTGGGGATACAGGGAGTGTCAGGGAGAGAGCAGAGGTGAGGCAGCTGTGAGCTGGGAATACAGGGTGTGTTAGGGAGAGAGCAGAGGTGAGGCAGCTGTGAGCTGGGGATACAGGGAGTGTCAGGGAGAGAGCAGAGGTGAGTAAGCTGTGAGCTGGGGATATAGGGAGTGTCAGGGAGAGCGCAGAGGCGAGGCAGCTGTGAGCTGGGAATACAGGGAGTGTCAGAGAGAGAGCAGAGGTGAGGCACCTTTGAGCTGGGGATACAGGGATTATCAGGGAGAGAGCAGAGGTGAGGCAGCTGTGAAATGGGGATACAGGGATTATCAGGCAGAGAGCAGAGGTGAGACAGCTTTGAGCTAGGGATACAGGGAGTGTCAGAGAGAGAGCAGATGTGAAGCAGTTGTGAGCTGGGAATACAGGGAGTGTCAGGGAGAGAGCAGGGGTGAGGCAGCTGTGAGGTGGGAATACAGGGAGTTTCAGGGAGAGATCAGAGGTGAGGCAGCTTTAAACTGGGGAAACAGGGATTATCAGTGAGAGAGCAGAGGTGAGGCAGCTGTGAGCTGGGGATACAGGGAGTGTTAGGGAGAGAGCAGAGGTGAGGCAGATGTGAGCTGGGGATACAGGGAGTGTTAGTGAGAGAGCAGAGGTGAGGCAGCTGTGAGCTGGGGATACAGGGAGTGTCAGGGAGAGAACAGAGGTGAGGCAGCTGTGAGCTGGGGATACAGGCAGTGTCAGGGAGAGAGCAGAGGTGAGGCAGCTGTGAGCTGGGGATACAGGGAGTGTCAGGGAGAGAGCAGAGGTGAGGCAGCTGTGAGCTAGGGAAACAGGGAGTGTCAGGGAGAGCGCAGAGGCGAGGCAGTTGTGAGCTGGGAATACAGGGAGTGTCAGAGAGAGAGCAGAGGTGAGGCAGCTTTGAGCTGAGGATACAGGGATTATCAGGGAGAGAGCAGAGGTGAGGCAGCTGTGAAATGGGGATACAGGGATTATCAGGGAGAGAGCAGAGGTGAGACAGCTTTGAGCTGGGGATACAGGGAGTGTCAGGGAGAGAGCAGAGGTGAGGCAGTTGTGAGCTGGGAATACAGGGAGTGTATGGGAGAGAGCAGGGGTGAGGCAGCTGTGAGGTGGGAAAACAGGAAGTGTCAGGGAGAGAGCAGAGGTGAGGCAGCTGTGAGCTGGGGATACAGGTAGTGTTAAGGAGAGAGCAGAGGTGAGGCAGATGTGAGCTGGGGATACAGGGAGTGTTAGGGAGAGAGCAGAGGTGAGGCAGCTGTGAGATGGGAATACAGGGAGTGTCAGGGAGAGAGCAGAGGTGAGGCAGTTGTGAGCTGGGAATACAGGGAGTGTCAGGGAGAGAGCAGGGGTGAGGCAGCTGTGAGGTGGGAATACAGGAAGTGTCAGGGAGAGAGCAGAGGTGAGGCAGCTGTGAGCTGGGGATACAGGTAGTGTTAAGGAGAGAGCAGAGGTGAGGCAGATGTGAGCTGGGGATACAGGGAGTGTTAGGGAGAGAGCAGAGGTGAGGCAGCTGTGAGATGGGAATACAGGGAGTGTCAGGGAGAGAGCAGAGGTGAGGCAGCTGTGAGCTGGGGATACACGGAGTGTTAGGGAGAGAGCAGGGGTGAGGCAGATGTGAGCTGGGGATACAGGGAGTGTCAGGGAGAGAGCAGAGTTGAGGCAGCTGTGAGCAGGTAATACAGGGAGTGTTAGGGAGAGAGCAGAGGTGAGGCAGCTGTGAGCTGGGGATACAGGGAATGTCAGGGAGAGAGCAGAGGTGAGGCAGCTGTGAGCTAGTGAAACAGGGAGTGTCAGGGAGAGCGCAGAGGCGAGGCAGTTGTGAGCTGGGAATACAGGGAGTGTCAGAGAGAGAGCAGAGGTGAGGCAGCTGTGAGCTTGGAATACAGGGAGTGTCAGGGAGAGAGCAGATGTGAGGCAGCTGTGAGCAGGTAATACAGGGAGTGTTAGGGAGAGAGCAGAGGTGAGGCAGCTGTGAGCTGGGGATACAGGGAGTGTCAGGGAGAGAGCAGAGGTGAGGCAGTTGTGAGCTGGGAATACAGGGAGTGTCAGGGAGAGAGCAGGGGTGAGGCAGCTGTGAGGTGGGAATACAGGCAGTGTCTGGGAGAGAGCAGAGGTGAGGCAGCTGTGAGCTGGGGATACGCGGAGTGTTAGGGAGAGAGCAGAGGTGAGGCAGATGTGAGCTGGGGATACAGGGAGTGTCAGGGAGAGAGCAGAGTTGAGGCAGCTGTGAGCAGGTAATACAGGGAGTGTTAGGGAGAGAGCAGAGGTGAGGCAGCTGTGAGCTGGGGATACAGGGAGTGTCAGGGAGAGAGCAGAGGTGAGGCTGTTGTGAGCTGGGAATACAGGGAGTGTCAGGGAGAGAGCAGGGGTGAGGCAGCTGTGAGGTGGGAATACAGGCAGTGTCAGGGAGAGAGCAGAGGTGAGGCAGCTGTGAGCTGGGGATACACGGAGTGTTAGGGAGAGAGCAGAGGTGAGGCAGATGTGAGCTGGGGATACAGGGAGTGTTAGGGAGAGAGCAGAGGTGAGGCAGATGTGAGCTGGGGATACAGGCAGTGTCAGGGAGAGAGCAGAGGTGAGGCAGCTGTGAGCTGGGGATACAGGGAGTGTCAGGGAGAGAGCAGATGTGAGGCAGCTGTGAGCTGGGAATACAGGGAGTGTCAGGGAGAGAGCAGAGGTGAGGCAGTTGTGAGCTGGGAATACAGGGAGTGTCAGGGAGAGAGCAGGGGTGAGGCATATGTGAGCTGGGGATACAGGCAGTGTCATGGAGAGAGCAGAGGTGAGGCAGCTGTGAAATGGGGATACAGGGATTATCAGGGAGAGAGAAGAGGTTAGACAGCTTTGAGCTGTGAGCTGGGGATACAGGGAGTGTCAGGGAGAGAGCAGAGGTGAGGCAGCTGTGAGCTGGGGATATAGGGAGTGTCAGGGAGAGCACAGAGGCGAGGCAGTTGTGAGCTGGGAATACAGGGAGTTTCAGAGAGAGAGCAGAGGTGAGGCAGCTTTGAGCTGGGGATACAGGGATTATCAGGGAGAGAGCAGAGGTGAGGCAGCTGTGAAATGGGGATACAGGGATTATCAGGCAGAGAGCAGAGGTGAGACAGCTTTGAGCTAGGGATGCAGGGAGTGTCAGGGAGAGAGCAGATGTGAGGCAGCTGTGAGCTGGGAATACACAGAGTGTCAGGGAGAGAGCAGAGTTGAGGCAGTTGTGAGCTGGGAATACAGGGAGTGTCAGGGAGAGAGCAGGGGTGAGGCATATGTGAGCTGGGGATACTGGCAGTGTCATGGAGAGAGCAGAGGTGAGGCAGCTGTGAAATGGGGATACAGGGATTATCAGGGAGAGAGCAGAGGTGAGACAGCTTTGAGCTGGGGATACAGGGAGTGTCAGGGAGACAGCAGATGTGAGGCAGCTGTGAGCTGGGAATACAGTGAGTGTCAGGGAGAGAGCAGAGGTGAGGCAGTTGTGAGCTGGGAATACAGGGAGTGTCAGGGAGAGAGCAGGGGTGAGGCAGCTGTGAGGTGGTAATACAGGAAGTGTCAGGGAGAGAGCAGAGGTGAGGCAGCTGTGAGCTGGGGATACAGGGAGTGTTAGGGAGAGAGCAGAGGTGAGGCAGATGTGAGCTGGGGATACAGGGAGTGTCAGGGAGAGAGCAGAGGTGAGGCAGCTGTGAGCTGGGAATACAGGGAGTGTCAGGGAGAGAGCAGAGGTGAGGCAGCTGTGAGCTGGGAATACAGGGAGTGTTAGGGAGAAAGCAGGGGTGAGGCAGCTGTGAGGAGGGAATACAGGGAGTGTCAGTGAGAGAGCAGAGGTGAGGCAGCTGTGAGCTGTGGATACAGGGAGTGTCAGGGAGAGAGCAGAGGTGAGGCAGATGTGAGCTGAGGATACAGGCAGTGTGAGGGAGAGAGCAAAGGTGAGGCAGCTGTGAGCTGGAGATACAGGGATTGTCAGGGAGAGAGCAGAGGTGAGGCAGTTGTGAGCTGGAGATACAGGGATTGTCAGGGAGAGAGCAGAGGTGAGGCAGCTGTGAGCTGGAGATACAGGGATTGTCAGGGAGAGAGCAGAGGTGAGGCAGTTGTGAGCTGGGTATACAGGGAGTGTCAGAGAGAGAGCAGTAGTAAGGCAGCTGTGAGCTGGGAATACAGGGAATGTCAGGGAGAGAGCAAAGGTGAGGCAGCTGTGAGCTGGGGATACAGGCAGTGTCAGGGAGAGAGCAGAGGTGAGGCAGCTGTGAGCTGGGGATACAGGGAGTGTTAGGGAGAGCGCAGAGGCGAGGCAGCTATGAGCTGGGGACACAGGGAGTGTCAGAGAAAGAGCAGAGGTGAGGCAGCTTTGAGCTGGGGATACAGGGATTATCAGGGAGAGAGCAGAGGTGAGACAGCTTTGAGCTGGGAATACAGGGAGTGTCAGGAAGAGAGCAGATGTGAGGCAGCTGTGAGCTGGGAATACAGGGAGTGTCAGGGAGAGAGCAGAGGTGAGGCAGCTGTGAGCTGGGAATACAGGGAGTGTCAGGGAGAGAGCAGATGTGAGGCAGCTGTGAGCTGGGAATACAGGGAGTGTCAGGGAGAGAGCAGAGGTGAGACAGCTTTGAGCTGGGGATACAGGGAGTGTCAGGGAGAGAGCAGATGTGAGGCAGCTGTAAGCTGGGAATACAGGGAGTGTAAGGGAGAGAGCAGAGGTGAGGCAGCTGTGAGCTGGGTATACAGGGAGTGTTAGGGAGAGAGCAGAGGTGAGGCAGATGTGAGCTGGGGATACAGGGAGTGTTAGGGAGAGAGCAGAGGTGAGGCATCTGTGAGCTGGGGATACAGGGAGTGTCAGGGAGAGAGCAGAGGTAAGGCGGCTGTGAGCTGGGAATTCAGGAAGTGTCAGGGAGAGAGCAGAGGTGTGGCAGCTGTGAGTTGGGGATACTGGGTGTGTCAGGGAGAGAGCAGAGGTGAGGCGGCTGTGAGCTGGAGATACTGGGTGTGTCAGGGAGAGAGCAGAGGTGAGGCGGCTGTGAGCTGGGGATACAGGGAGTGTCAGGGAGAGCGCAGAGGCGAGGCAGCTGTGAGCTGGGAATACAGGGAGTGTCAGAGAGAGAGCAGAGGTGAGGCAGCTGTGAGCTGGGGATACAGGGAGTGTTAGGGAGAGAGCAGAGGTGAGGCAGATGTGAGCTGGGGATACAGGGAGGGTTAGGGAGAGAGTAAAGGTGAGGCAGCTGTAAAATGGGGATACAGGGAGTGTCATGGAGAGAGCAGAGGTGAGGCAGCTGTGAGCTGGGGATACAGGGAGTGTTAGGGAGAGAGCAGAGCTGAGGCAGCTGTGAGCTAGGGAAACAGGGAGTGTCAGGGAGAGCGCAGAGGCGAGGCAGCTGTGAGCTGGGAATACAGGTAGTGTCAGGGAGAGAGCAGGGGTGAGGCTGCTGTGAGGTGGGAATACAGGGAGTGTCAGGAAGAGAGCAGAGGTGAGGCGGCTGTGAGTTTGGGATACAGGGAGTGTCAGGGAGAGCGCAGAGGCGAGGCAGCTGTGAGCTGGGAATACAGGGAGTGTCAGGGAGAGAGCAGTAGTAAGGCAGCTGTGAGCTGGGAATACAGGGAATGTCAGGGAGAGAGCAGAGGTGAGGCAGCTTTGAGCTGGGGATACAGGGATTATCAGGGTAGAGCAGAGGTGAGGCAGTTGTGAGATGGGAATACAGGGAGTGTCAGAGAGAGAGCAGAGGTGAGGCAGCTTTGAGCTGGGGATACAGGGATTATCAGGGAGAGAGCAGAGGTGAGGCAGCAGTGAAATGGGGATACAGGGATTATCAGGGAGAGAGCAGAGGTGAGACAGCTTTGAGCTGGGGATACAGGGAGTGTCAGGGAGAGAGCAGATGTGAGGCAGCTGTGAGCTGGGAATACAGAGAGTGTCAGGGAGAGAGCAGAGGTGAGGCAGTTGTGAGCTGGGAATACAGGGAGTGTCAGGGAGAGAGCAGGGGTGAGGCATCTGTGAGGTGGGAATACAGGGAGTGTCAGGGAGAGAGCAGAGGTGAGGCAGCTGTGAGCTGGGGATACAGGGAATGTTAGGGAGCGAGCAGAGGTGAGGCAGATGTGAGCTGGGGATACAGGGAGTGTTAGGGAGAGAGCAGAGGTGAGGCAGCTGTGAGCTGGGGATACAGGGAGTGTCATGGAGAGAGCAGAGGTGAGGCAGCTGTGAGCTGGGGATACAGGGAGTGTTAGGGAGATAGCAGAGGTGAGGCAGCTGTGAGCTAGGGAAACAGGGAGTGTCAGGGAGAGCGCAGAGGCGAGGCAGTTGTGAGCTGGGAATACAGGGAGTGTCAGAGAGAGAGCAGAGGTGAGGCAGCTTTGAGCTGGGGATACAGGGATTATCAGGGAGAGAGCAGAGGTGAGGCAGCTGTGAAATGGGGATACAGGGATTATCAGGCAGAGAGCAGAGGTGAGACAGCTTTGAGCTGGGGATACAGGGAGTGTCATGGAGAGAGCAGATGTGAGGCAGCTGTGAGCTGGGAATACAGAGAGTGTCAGGGAGAGAGCAGAGTTGAGGCAGTTGTGAGCTGGGAATACAGTGAGTGTCAGGGAGAGAGCAGGGGTGAGGCATATGTGAGCTGGGGATACAGGCAGTGTCATGGAGAGAGCAGAGGTGAGGCAGCTGTGAAATGGGGATACAGGGATTATCAGGGACAGAGCAGAGGTTAGACAGCTTTGAGCTGGGGATACAGGGAGTGTCAGGGAGACAGCAGATGTGAGGCAGCTATGAGCTGGGAATACAGGGAGTGTTAGGGAGAGAGCAGAGGTGAGACAGCTTTGAGCTGGGGAACAGGGAGTGTCAGGGAGAGAGCAGATGTGAGGCAGCTGTGAGCTGGGAATACAGGGAGTGTCAGGGAGAGAGCAGAGGTGAGGCAGTTGTGAGCTGGGAATACAGGGAGTGTCAGGGAGAGAGCAGGGGTGAGGTAGCTGTGAGGTGGGAATACAGGAAGTGTCAGGGAGAGCAGAGGTGAGGCAGCTGTGAGCTGGGGATACAGGGAGTGTTAGGGAGAGAGCAGATGTGAGCTGGGGATACAGGGAGTGTCAGGGAGAGAGCAGAGGTGAGGCAGCTGTGAGCTGGGAATACAGGGTGTGTTAGGGAGAGTGCAGAGGTGAGGCAGCTGTGAGCTGGGGATACATGGAGTGTCAGGGAGAGAGCAGAGGTGAGTCAGCTGTGAGCTGGGGATATAGGGAGTGTCAGGGAGAGCGCAGAGGCGAGGCAGCTGTGAGCTGGGAATACAGGGAGTGTCAGAGAGAGAGCAGAGGTGAGGCACCTTTGAGCTGGGGATACAGGGATTATCAGGGAGAGAGCAGAGGTGAGGCAGCTGTGAAATGGGGATACAGGGATTATCAGGCAGAGAGCAGAGGTGAGACAGCTTTGAGCTAGGGATACAGGGAGTGTCAGAGAGAGAGCAGATGTGAAGCAGTTGTGAGCTGGGAATACAGGGAGTGTCAGGGAGAGAGCAGGGGTGAGGCAGCTGTGAGGTGGGAATACAGGGAGTTTCAGGGAGAGATCAGAGGTGAGGCAGCTTTAAACTGGGGAAACAGGGATTATCAGTGAGAGAGCAGAGGTGAGGCAGCTGTGAGCTGGGGATACAGGGAGTGTTAGGGAGAGAGCAGAGGTGAGGCAGATGTGAGCTGGGGATACAGGGAGTGTTAGTGAGAGAGCAGAGGTGAGGCAGCTGTGAGCTGGGGATACAGGGAGTGTCAGGGAGAGAACAGAGGTGAGGCAGCTGTGAGCTGGGGATACAGGCAGTGTCAGGGAGAGAGCAGAGGTGAGGCAGCTGTGAGCTAGGGAAACAGGGAGTGTCAGGGAGAGCGCAGAGGCGAGGCAGTTGTGAGCTGGGAATACAGGGAGTGTCAGAGAGAGAGCAGAGGTGAGGCAGCTTTGAGCTGAGGATACAGGGATTATCAGGGAGAGAGCAGAGGTGAGGCAGCTGTGAAATGGGGATACAGGGATTATCAGAGAGAGAGCAGAGGTGAGGCAGTTGTGAGCTGGGAATACAGGGAGTGTCAGGGAGAGAGCAGGGGTGAGGCAGCTGTGAGGTGGGAATACAGGAAGTGTCAGGGAGAGAGCAGAGGTGAGGCAGCTGTGAGCTGGGAATACAGGGAGTGTCAGGGAGAGAGCAGGGGTGGAGCAGCTGTGAGGTGGGAATACAGGAAGTGTCAGGGAGAGAGCAGAGGTGAGGCAGGTGTGAGCTGGGGATACAGGTAGTGTTAAGGAGAGAGCAGAGGTGAGGCAGATGTGAGCTGGGGATACAGGGAGTGTTAGGGAGAGAGCAGATGTGAGGCAGCTGTGAGGTGGGAATACAGGGAGTGTCAGGGAGAGAGCAGAGGTGAGGCAGCTGTGAGCTGGGGATACACGGAGTGTTAGGGAGAGAGCAGAGGTGAGGCAGATGTGAGCTGGGGATACAGGGAGGGTCAGGGAGAGAGCAGAGTTGAGGCAGCTGTGAGCAGGTAATACAGGGAGTGTTATGGAGAGAGCAGAGGTGAGGCAGCTGTGAGCTGGGGATACAGGGAGTGTCAGGGAGAGAGCAGAGGTGAGGCAGCTGTGAGCTGGGGATACAGGGAATGTCAGGGAGAGAGCAGAGGTGAGGCAGCTGTGAGCTAGGGAAACAGGGAGTGTCAGGGAGAGCGCAGAGGCGAGGCAGTTGTGAGCTGGGAATACAGGGAGATTCAGAGAGAGAGCAGAGGTGAGGCAGCTTTGAGCTGGGGATACAGGGATTATCACGGAGAGAGCAGAGGTGAGGCAGCTGTGAAATGGGGATACAGGGATTATCAGGGAGAGAGCAGAGGTGAGACAGCTTTGAGCTGGGGATACAGGGAGTGTCAGGGAGAGAGCAGATATGAGGCAGCTGTGAGCTGGGAATACAGGGAGTGTCAGGGAGAGAGCAGAGGTGAGGCAGTTGTGAGCTGGGAATACAGGGAGTGTCAGGGAGAGAGCAGGGGTGAGGTAGCTGTGAGGTGGGAATACAGGAAGTGTCAGGGAGAGCAGAGGTGAGGCAGCTGTGAGCTGGGGATACAGGTAGTGTTAGGGAGAGAGCAGAGGTGAGGCAGATGTGAGCTGGGGATACAGGGAGTGTTAGGGAGAGATCAGAGGTGAGGCAGCTGTGAGCTGGGGATACAGGGAGTGTCAGGGAGAGAGCAGAGGTGAGGCAGCTGTGAGCTGGGAATACAGGGTGTGTTAGGGAGAGAGCAAGGTGAGGCAGCTGTGAGCTGGGGATACAGGGAGTGTCAGGGAGAGAGCAGAGGTGAGTCAGCTGTGAGCTGGGGATATAGGGAGTGTCAGGGAGAGCCCAGATGCGAGGCAGCTGTGAGCTGGGAATACAGGGAGTGTCAGAGAGAGAGCAGAGGTGAGGCAGCTTTGAGCTGGGGATACAGGGAGTGTCAGGGAGAGAGCAGAGGTGAGGCAGTTGTGAGCTGGGAATACAGGGAGTGTCAGGGAGAGAGCAGGGGTGAGGCAGCTGTGAGGTGGGAATACAGGCAGTGTCAGGGAGAGAGCAGAGGTGAGGCAGCTGTGAGCTGGGGATACACGGAGTGTTAGGGAGAGAGCAGAGGTGAGGCAGATGTGAGCTGGGGATACAGGGAGTGTTAGGGAGAGAGCAGAGGTGAGGCAGATGTGAGCTGGGGATACAGGCAGTGTCAGGGAGAGAGCAGAGGTGAGGCAGCTGTGAGCTGGGGATACAGGGAATGTCAGGGAGAGAGCAGAGGTGAGGCAGCTGTGAGCTAGGGAAACAGGGAGTGTCAGGGAGAGCGCAGAGGCGAGGCAGTTGTGAGCTGGGAATACAGGGAGATTCAGAGAGAGAGCAGAGGTGAGGCAGCTTTGAGCTGGGGATACAGGGATTATCACGGAGAGAGCAGAGGTGAGGCAGCTGTGAAATGGGGATACAGGGATTATCAGGGAGAGAGCAGAGGTGAGACAGCTTTGAGCTGGGGATACAGGGAGTGTCAGGGAGAGAGCAGATGTGAGGCAGCTGTGAGCTGGGGATACAGGGAGTGTCAGGGAGAGAGCAGAGGTGAGTCAGCTGTGAGCTGGGGATACAGGGAGTGTTAGGGAGAGAGCAGAGGTGAGGCAGCTGTGAGCTGGGGATACAGGGAGTGTCAGGGAGAGAGCAGAGGTGAGGCAGCTGTGAGCTGGGAATACAGGGTGTGTTAGGGAGAGAGCAGAGGTGAGGCAGCTGTGAGCTGGGGATACAGGGAGTGTCAGGGAGAGAGCAGAGGTGAGTCAGCTGTGAGCTGGGGATATAGGGAGTGTCAGGGAGAGCCCAGAGGCGAGGCAGCTGTGAGCTGGGAATACAGGGAGTGTCAGAGAGAGAGCAGAGGTGAGGCAGCTTTGAGCTGGGGATACAGGGATTATCAGGGAGAGAGCAGAGGTGAGGCAGCTGTGAAATGGGGAAACAGGGATTATCAGACAGAGAGCAGAGGTGAGACAGCTTTGAGCTGGGGATACAGGGAGTGTCAGGGAGAGAGCAGATGTGAGGCAGCTGTGAGCTAGGGAAACAGGGAGTGTCAGGGAGAGCGCAGAGGCGAGGCAGTTGTGAGCTGGGAATACAGGGAGATTCAGAGAGAGAGCAGAGGTGAGGCAGCTTTGAGCTGGGGATACAGGGATTATCACGGAGAGAGCAGAGGTGAGGCAGCTGTGAAATGGGGATACAGGGATTATCAGGGAGAGAGCAGAGGTGAGACAGCTTTGAGCTGGGGATACAGGGAGTGTCAGGGAGAGAGCAGATGTGAGGCAGCTGTGAGCTGGGAATACAGGGAGTGTCAGGGAGAGAGCAGAGGTGAGGCAGTTGTGAGCTGGGAAGACAGGGAGTGTCAGGGAGAGAGCAGGGGTGAGGTAGCTGTGAGGTGGGAATACAGGAAGTGTCAGGGAGAGCAGAGGTGAGGCAGCTGTGAGCTGGGGATACAGGGAGTGTTAGGGAGAGAGCAGAGGTGAGGCAGATGTGAGCTGGGGATACAGGGAGTATTAGGGAGAGATCAGAGGTGAGGCAGCTGTGAGCTGGGGATACAGAGAGTGTCAGGGAGAGAGCAGAGGTGAGGCAGCTGTGAGCTGGGAATACAGGGTGTGTTAGGGAGAGAGCAGAGGTGAGGCAGCTGTGAGCTGGGGATACAGGGAGTGTCAGGGAGAGAGCAGAGGTGAGTCAGCTGTGAGCTGGGGATATAGGGAGTGTCAGGGAGAGCCCAGATGCGAGGCAGCTGTGAGCTGGGAATACAGGGAGTGTCAGAGAGAGAGCAGAGGTGAGGCAGCTTTGAGCTGGGGATACAGGGAGTGTCAGGGAGAGAGCAGAGGTGAGGCAGTTGTGAGCTGGGAATACAGGGAGTGTCAGGGAGAGAGCAGGGGTGAGGCAGCTGTGAGGTGGGAATACAGGCAGTGTCAGGGAGAGAGCAGAGGTGAGGCAGCTGTGAGCTGGGGATACACGGAGTGTTAGGGAGAGAGCAGAGGTGAGGCAGATGTGAGCTGGGGATACAGGGAGTGTTAGGGAGAGAGCAGAGGTGAGGCAGATGTGAGCTGGGGATACAGGCAGTGTCAGGGAGAGAGCAGAGGTGAGGCAGCTGTGAGCTGGGGATACAGGGAATGTCAGGGAGAGAGCAGAGGTGAGGCAGCTGTGAGCTAGGGAAACAGGGAGTGTCAGGGAGAGCGCAGAGGCGAGGCAGTTGTGAGCTGGGAATACAGGGAGATTCAGAGAGAGAGCAGAGGTGAGGCAGCTTTGAGCTGGGGATACAGGGATTATCACGGAGAGAGCAGAGGTGAGGCAGCTGTGAAATGGGGATACAGGGATTATCAGGGAGAGAGCAGAGGTGAGACAGCTTTGAGCTGGGGATACAGGGAGTGTCAGGGAGAGAGCAGATGTGAGGCAGCTGTGAGCTGGGAATACAGGGAGTGTCAGGGAGAGAGCAGAGGTGAGGCAGTTGTGAGCTGGGAATACAGGGAGTGTCAGGGAGAGAGCAGGGGTGAGGTAGCTGTGAGGTGGGAATACAGGAAGTGTCAGGGAGAGCAGAGGTGAGGCAGCTGTGAGCTGGGGATACAGGGAGTGTTAGGGAGAGAGCAGAGGTGAGGCAGCTGTGAGCTGGGAATACAGGGTGTGTTAGGGAGAGAGCAGAGGTGAGGCAGCTGTGAGCTGGGGATACAGGGAGTGTCAGGGAGAGAGCAGAGGTGAGTCAGCTGTGAGCTGGGGATACAGGGAGTGTTAGGGAGAGAGCAGAGGTGAGGCAGCTGTGAGCTGGGGATACAGGGAGTGTCAGGGAGAGAGCAGAGGTGAGGCAGCTGTGAGCTGGGAATACAGGGTGTGTTAGGGAGAGAGCAGAGGTGAGGCAGCTGTTAGCTGGGGATACAGGGAGTGTCAGGGAGAGAGCAGAGGTGAGTCAGCTGTGAGCTGGGGATATAGGGAGTGTCAGGGAGAGCCCAGAGGCGAGGCAGCTGTGAGCTGGGAATACAGGGAGTGTCAGAGAGAGAGCAGAGGTGAGGCAGCTTTGAGCTGGGGATACAGGGATTATCAGGGAGAGAGCAGAGGTGAGGCAGCTGTGAAATGGGGATACAGGGATTATCAGACAGAGAGCAGAGGTGAGACAGCTTTGAGCTGGGGATACAGGGAGTGTCAGGGAGAGAGCAGATGTGAGGCAGCTGTGAGCTGGGAATACAGAGAGTGTCAGGGAGAGAGCAGAGTTGAGGCAGTTGTGAGCTGGGAATACAGGGAGTGTCAGGGAGAGAGCAGGGGTGAGGCATATGTGAGCTGGGGATACAGGCAGTGTCATGGAGAGAGCAGAGGTGAGGCAGCTGTGAAATGGGGATACAGGGATTATCAGGGACAGAGCAGAGGTTAGACAGCTTTGAGCTGTGAGCTGGGGATACAGGGAGTGTCAGGGAGAGAGCAGAGGTGAGGCAGCTGTGAGCTGGGGATATAGGGAGTGTCAGGGAGAGCACAGAGGCGAGGCAGTTGTGAGCTGGGAATACAGGGAGTTTCAGAGAGAGAGCAGAGGTGAGGCAGCTTTGAGCTGGGGATACAGGGATTATCAGGGAGAGAGCAGAGGTGAGGCAGCTGTGAAATGGGGATACAGGGATTATCAGGCAGAGAGCAGAGGTGAGACAGCTTTGAGCTGGGGATACAGGGAGTGTCAGGGAGAGAGCAGATGTGAGGCAGCTGTGAGCTGGGAATACACAGAGTGTCAGGGAGAGAGCAGAGTTGAGGCAGCTGTGAGCTGGGAATACAGGGAGTGTCAGGGAGAGAGCAGGGGTGAGGCATATGTGAGCTGGGGATACAGGCAGTGTCATGGAGAGAGCAGAGGTGAGGCAGCTGTGAAACGGGGATACAGGGATTATCAGGGAGAGAGCAGAGGTGAGACAGCTTTGAGCTGGGGATACAGGGAGTGTCAGGGAGACAGCAGATGTGAGGCAGCTGTAAGCTGGGAATACAGTGAGTGTCAGGGAGAGAGCAGAGGTGAGGCAGTTGTGAGCTGGGAATACAGGGAGTGTCAGGGAGAGAGCAGGGGTGAGGCAGCTGTGAGGTGGTAATACAGGAAGTGTCAGGGAGAGAGCAGAGGTGAGGCAGCTGTGAGCTGGGGATACAGGGAGTGTTAGGGAGAGAGCAGAGGTGAGGCAGATGTGAGCTGGGGATACAGGGAGTGTTAGGGAGAGAGCAGAGGTGAGGCAGCTGTGAGCTGGGGATACAGGGAGTGTCAGGGAGAGAGCAGAGGTGAGGCAGCTGTGAGCTGGGAATACAGGGTGTGTTAGGGAGAGAGCAGAGGTGAGGCAGCTGTTAGCTGGGGATACAGGGAGTGTCAGGGAGAGAGCAGAGGTGAGGCAGCTGTGAGCTGGGAATACAGGGTGTGTTAGGGAGAGAGCAGAGGTGAGGCAGCTGTTAGCTGGGGATACAGGGAGTGTCAGGGAGAGAGCAGAGGTGAGTCAGCTGTGAGCTGGGGATATAGGGAGTGTCAGGGAGAGCCCAGAGGCGAGGCAGCTGTGAGCTGGGAATACAGGGAGTGTCAGAGAGAGAGCAGAGGTGAGGCAGCTTTGAGCTGGGGATACAGGGATTATCAGGGAGAGAGCAGAGGTGAGGCAGCTGTGAAATGGGGATACAGGGATTATCAGACAGAGAGCAGAGGTGAGACAGCTTTGAGCTGGGGATACAGGGAGTGTCAGGGAGAGAGCAGATGTGAGGCAGCTGTGAGCTGGGAATACAGAGAGTGTCAGGGAGAGAGCAGAGTTGAGGCAGTTGTGAGCTGGGAATACAGGGAGTGTCAGGGAGAGAGCAGGGGTGAGGCATATGTGAGCTGGGGATACAGGCAGTGTCATGGAGAGAGCAGAGGTGAGGCAGCTGTGAAATGGGGATACAGGGATTATCAGGGACAGAGCAGAGGTTAGACAGCTTTGAGCTGTGAGCTGGGGATACAGGGAGTGTCAGGGAGAGAGCAGAGGTGAGGCAGCTGTGAGCTGGGGATATAGGGAGTGTCAGGGAGAGCACAGAGGCGAGGCAGTTGTGAGCTGGGAATACAGGGAGTTTCAGAGAGAGAGCAGAGGTGAGGCAGCTTTGAGCTGGGGATACAGGGATTATCAGGGAGAGAGCAGAGGTGAGGCAGCTGTGAAATGGGGATACAGGGATTATCAGGCAGAGAGCAGAGGTGAGACAGCTTTGAGCTGGGGATACAGGGAGTGTCAGGGAGAGAGCAGATGTGAGGCAGCTGTGAGCTGGGAATACACAGAGTGTCAGGGAGAGAGCAGAGTTGAGGCAGCTGTGAGCTGGGAATACAGGGAGTGTCAGGGAGAGAGCAGGGGTGAGGCATATGTGAGCTGGGGATACAGGCAGTGTCATGGAGAGAGCAGAGGTGAGGCAGCTGTGAAATGGGGATACAGGGATTATCAGGGACAGAGCAGAGGTTAGACAGCTTTGAGCTGTGAGCTGGGGATACAGGGAGTGTCAGGGAGAGAGCAGAGGTGAGGCAGCTGTGAGCTGGGGATATAGGGAGTGTCAGGGAGAGCACAGAGGCGAGGCAGTTGTGAGCTGGGAATACAGGGAGTTTCAGAGAGAGAGCAGAGGTGAGGCAGCTTTGAGCTGGGGATACAGGGATTATCAGGGAGAGAGCAGAGGTGAGGCAGCTGTGAAATGGGGATACAGGGATTATCAGGCAGAGAGCAGAGGTGAGACAGCTTTGAGCTGGGGATACAGGGAGTGTCAGGGAGAGAGCAGATGTGAGGCAGCTGTGAGCTGGGAATACACAGAGTGTCAGGGAGAGAGCAGAGTTGAGGCAGCTGTGAGCTGGGAATACAGGGAGTGTCAGGGAGAGAGCAGGGGTGAGGCATATGTGAGCTGGGGATACAGGCAGTGTCATGGAGAGAGCAGAGGTGAGGCAGCTGTGAAACGGGGATACAGGGATTATCAGGGAGAGAGCAGAGGTGAGACAGCTTTGAGCTGGGGATACAGGGAGTGTCAGGGAGACAGCAGATGTGAGGCAGCTGTAAGCTGGGAATACAGTGAGTGTCAGGGAGAGAGCAGAGGTGAGGCAGTTGTGAGCTGGGAATACAGGGAGTGTCAGGGAGAGAGCAGGGGTGAGGCAGCTGTGAGGTGGTAATACAGGAAGTGTCAGGGAGAGAGCAGAGGTGAGGCAGCTGTGAGCTGGGGATACAGGGAGTGTTAGGGAGAGAGCAGAGGTGAGGCAGATGTGAGCTGGGGATACAGGGAGTGTTAGGGAGAGAGCAGAGGTGAGGCAGCTGTGAGCTGGGGATACAGGGAGTGTCAGGGAGAGAGCAGAGGTGAGGCGGCTGTGAGCTGGGAATTCAGGAAGTGTCAGAGAGAGAGCAGAGGTGAGGCAGCTGTGAGCTGGGTATACAGGATTTGTCAGGGAGAGAGCAGAGGTGAGGAGGCTGTGAGCTGGGGATACAGGGAGTGTCAGGGAGAGCGCAGAGGCGAGGCAGCTGTGAGCTGGGGATACAGGGATTATCAGGGAGAGAGCAGAGGTGAGGCAGCTTTGAGCTAGGGATACAGGGAGTGTCAGGGAGAGAGCAGATGTGAAGCAGTTGTGAGCTGGGAATACAGGGAGTGTCAGGGAGAGAGCAGGGGTGAGGCAGCTGTGAGGTGGGAATACAGGGAGTATCAGGGAGAGATCAGAGGTGAGGCAGTTTTAAACTGGGGAAACAGGGATTATCAGTGAGAGAGCAGAGGTGAGGCAGCTGTGAGCTGGGGATACAGGGAGTGTTAGGGAGAGAGCAGAGTTGAGGCAGATGTGAGCTGGGGATACAGGCAGTGTCAGGGAGAGAGCAGAGGTGAGGCAGCTGTGAGCTCGGGATACAGGGAGTGTCAGGGAGAGAGCAGAGGTGAGGAAGCTTTGAGCTGGGGATACAGGGATTGTCAGGGAGAGAGCAGAGGTGAGGCAGTTGTGAGCTGGGAATACAGGGAGTGTCAGGGAGAGAGCAGTAGTAAGGCAGCTGTGAGCTGGGAATACAGGGAATGTCAGGGAGAGAGCAAAGGTGAGGCAGCTGTGAGCTGGGAATATAAGGAGTTTCAGGGAGAGAGCAGAGGTGACGCAGCTGTGAGCTAGGGATACAGGGAGTGTCAGGGAGATATCAGAGGTGAGGCGGCTGTGAGCTGGGAATACAGGAAGTGTCAGGGAGAGAGCAGAGGTGAGGCAGCATTGAGCTGGGGATACTGGGTGTGTCAGGGAGAGAGCAGAGGTGAGGCAGCTGTGAGATGGGAATGCATGGAGTGTCAGGGAGAGAGCAGAGGTGAGGCAGCTGTGAGCTGGGAATACAGGAAGTGTCAGGGAGAGAGCAGAGGTGAGGCAGCTGTGAGTTGGGGATACAGGGATTATCAGGGAGAGAGCAGAGGTGAGGCAGTTGTGAGCTGGGAATACAGGGAGTGTCAGGAAGAGAGCAGTAGTAAGGCAGTTGTGAGCTGGGGATACAGGTAATGTCAGGGAGAGAGCAAAGGTGATGCAGCTGTGAGCTGGGAATATAAGGAGTTTCAGTGAGAGAGCAGAGGTGACGCAGCTGTGAGCTTGGGATACAGGGAGTGTCAGGGAGAGAGCAGAGGTGAGGCGGCTGTGAGCTGGGAATACAGGAAGTGTCAGGGAGAGAGCAGAGGTGAGGCAGCTGTGAGCTGGGGATACTGGGTGTGTCATGAAGAGAGCAGAGGTGAGGCAGCTGTGAGATGGGAATACAGGGAGTGTCAGGGAGAGAGCAGAGGTGAGGCAGCTGTGAGCTGGGGATACAGGGATTATCAGGGATAGAGCAGAGGTGAGGCAGTTGTGAGCTTGGGATACAGGGAGTGTCAGGGAGAGAGCAGAGGTGAGGGAGCTGTGAGCTGGGGATACAGGGAGTGTCAGGGAGAGAGCAGAGGTGAGGCAGCTGTGAGCTGGGAATACAGGAAGTGTCAGGGAGAGAGCAGAGGTGAGGGAGCTGTGAGCTGGGGATACAGGGATTATCAGGGATAGAGCAGAGGTGAGGCAGTTGTGAACTGGGAATACATGGAGTGTCAGAGAGTGAGCAGTAGTAGGGCAGTTGTGAGCTGGGAATACAGGTAATGTCAGGGAGAGAGCAAAGGTGAGGCAGCTGTGAGCTGGGGATACAGGCAGTGTCAGGGAGAGAGCAGAGGTGAGGCAGCTGTGAGCTGGGGATACAGGGAGTGTCAGGGAGAGAGCAGAGGTGAGGCAGCTGTGATCTGGGAATACAGGGAGTAATAGGGAGAAAGCAGGGGTGAGGCATCTGTGTGAGGTGGGAATACAGGGAGTGTCATAGATAGAGCAGAGGTGAGGCAGCTGTGAGCTGGGAATACAGGGAGTGTCAGGGAGAGAGCAGAGGTGAGGCAGCTGTGAGCTGGGAATACAGGGAGTGTCAGGGAGAGAGCAGAGGTGAGGCAGCTGTGAGCTTGGGATACAGGGAATGTCAGGGAGAGAGCAGAGGTGAGGCGGCTGTGAGAAGGGAACACAGGAAGTGTCAGGGAGAGAGCAGAGGTGAGGCAGCTGTGAGCTGGGGATACTGGGTGTGTCATGAAGAGAGCAGAGGTGAGGCAGCTGTGAGATGGGAATGCAGGGAGTGTCAGGGAGAGAGCAGAGGTGAGGCAGCTGTGAGCTGGGAATACAGGAAGTGTCAGGGAGAGAGCAGAGGTGAGGGAGCTGTGAGCTGGGGATACAGGGATTATCAGGGATAGAGCAGAGGTGAGGCAGTTGTGAGCCGGGAATACAGGGAGTGTCAGAGAGAGAGCAGTAGTAGGGCAGTTGTGAGCTGGGAATACAGGTAATGTCAGGGAGAGAGCAAAGGTGAGGCAGCTGTGAGCTGGGGATACAGGCATTGTCAGGGAGAGAGCAGAGGTGAGGCAGCTGTGAGCTGGGGATACAGGGAGTGTCAGGCAGAGAGCAGAGGTGAGGCAGCTATGAGCTGGGAATACAGGGAGTGTTAGGGAGAAAGCAGGGGTGAGGCATCTGTGAGGTGGGAATACAGGGAGTGACATAGATAGAGCAGAGGTGAGGCAGCTGTGAGCTGGGAATACAGGGAGTGTCAGGGAGAGAGCAGAGGTGAGGCAGCTGTGATCTGGGAATACAGGGAGTGTTAGGGAGAAAGCAGGGGTGAGGCAGCTGTGAGCTGGGAATACAGGGAGTGTTAGGGAGAAAGCAGGGGTGAGGCAGCTGTGAGGTGGGAATACATGGAGTGTCAGTGAGAGAGCAGAGGTGAGGTAGATTTGAGCTGGGGATACAGGGATTATCAGTGAGAGAGCAGAGGTGAGGCAGCTGTGAGCTGGGGATACAGGCATTGTCAGGGAGAGAGCAGAGGTGAGGCAGCTGTGAGCTGGGAATACAGGGAGTGTCAGGGAGAGAGCAGAGGTGAGGCAGCTGTGAGCTTGGAATACAGGGAGTGTTAGGGAGAAAGCAGAGGTGAGGAAGATTTGAGCTGGGGATACAGGGATTATCAGTGAGAGAGCAGAGGTGAGGCAGCTGTGAGCTGGGGATACAGGGAGTGTCAGGGAGAGAGCAGAGGTGAGGCAGATGTGAGCTGAGGATACAGGCAGTGTGAGGGAGAGAGCAAAGGTGAGGCAGCTGTGAGCTGGAGATACAGGGATTGTCAGGGAGAGAGCAGAGGTGAGGCAGTTGTGAGCTGGGTATACAGGGAGTGTCAGAGAGAGAGCAGTAGTAAGGCAGCTGTGAGCTGGGAATACAGGGAATGTCAGGGAGAGAGCAGAGGTGAGGCAGCTGTGAGCTGGGAATATAAGGAGTTTCAGGGAGAGAGCAGAGGTGACGCAGCTGTGAGCTGGGGATACAGTCAGTGTCAGGGAGAGAGCAGAGGTGAGGCAGGTGTGAGCTGGGAATACAGGGAGTGTCAGGGAGATAGCAGAGGTGAGGCGGCTGTGTGCTGGGGATACAGGGAGTGTCAGGGAGAGAGCAGAGGTGGGGCAGCTGTGAGCTGGGAATACAGGGAGTGTCAGGGAGAGAGCAGAGGTGAGGCAGCTGTGAGCTGGGGATACAGGGAGTGTCATGGAGAGAGCAGAGGTGAGGCAGCTGTGAGCTGGGAATACAGGGAGTGTCAGAGAGAGAGCAGAGGTGAGGCAGCTTTGAGCTGGGGATACAGGGATTATCAGGGAGAGAGCAGAGGTGAGGCAGCTGTGCAATGAGGATACAGGGATTATCAGGGAGAGAGCAGAGGTGAGATAGCTTTGAGCTTGGGAAACAGGGAGTGTCAGGGAGAGAGCAGATGTGAGACAGCTGTGAGCTGGGAATACAGGGAGTGTCAGAGAGAGAGCAGAGGTGAGGCGGTTGTGAGCTGGGAATACAGGGAGTGTCAGGGAGAGAGCAGATGTGAGGCAGCTGTGAGCTGGGAATACAGGCAGTGTCAGGGAGAGAGCAGAGGTGAGACAGCTTTGAGCTGGGGATACAGGGAGTGTCAGAGAAAGAGCAGAGGTGAGGCAGCTTTGAGCTGGGGATACAGGGATTATCAGGGAGAGAGCAGAGGTGAGACAGCTTTGAGCTGGGGATACAGGGAGTGTCAGGAAGAGAGCAGATGTGAGGCAGCTGTGAGCTGGGAATACAGGGAGTGTCAGGGAGAGAGCAGAGGTGAGGCAGCTGTGAGCTGGGAATACAGGGAGTGTCAGGGAGAGAGCAGATGTGAGGCAGCTGTGAGCTGGGAATACAGGCAGTGTCAGGGAGAGAGCAGAGGTGAGACAGCTTTGAGCTGGGGATACAGGGAGTGTCAGGGAGAGAGCAGATGTGAGGCAGCTGTAAGCTGGGAATACAGGGAGTGTCAGGGAGAGAGCAGAGGTGAGGCAGTTGTGAGCTGGGAATACAGGGAGTGTCAGGGAGAGAGCAGGGGTGAGGCAGCTGTGAGGTAGGAATACAGGGAGTGTCAGGGAGAGAGCAGAGGTGAGGCAGCTGTGAGCTGGGTATACAGGGAGTGTTAGGGAGAGAGCAGAGGTGAGGCAGATGTGAGCTGGGGACACAGGGAGTGTTAGGGAGAGAGCAGAGGTGAGGCAGCTGTGAACTGGGGATACAGGGAGTGTCAGGGAGAGAGCAGAGGTGAGGCGGCTGTGAGCTGGGAATTCAGGAAGTGTCAGGGAGAGAGCAGAGGTGTGGCAGCTGTGAGTTGGGGATACTGGGTGTGTCAGGGAGAGAGGAGAGGTGAGGCGGCTGTGAGCTGGAGATACTGGGTGTGTCAGGGAGAGAGCAGAGGTGAGGCGGCTGTGAGCTGGGGATACAGGGAGTGTCAGGGAGAGTGCAGAGGCGAGGCAGCTTTGAGCTGGGAATACAGGGAGTGTCAGAGAGAGAGCAGAGGTGAGGCAGCTGTGAGCTGGGGATACAGGGAGTGTTAGGGAGAGAGCAGAGGTGAGGCAGATGTAAGCTGGGGATACAGGGAGGGTTAGGGAGAGAGTAAAGGTGAGGCAGCTGTAAGATGGGGATACAGGGAGGTCATGGAGAGAGCAGAGGTGAGGCAGCTGTGAGCTGGGGATACAGGGAGTGTTAGGGAGAGAGCAGAGCTGAGGCAGCTGTGAGCTAGGGAAACAGGGAGTGTCAGGGAGAGCGCAGGGGCGAGGCAGCTGTGAGCTGGGAATACAGGTAGTGTCAGGGAGAGAGCAGGGGTGAGGCTGCTGTGAGGTGGGAATACAGGGAGTGTCAGGAAGAGAGCAGAGGTGAGGCGGCTGTGAGTTTGGGATACAGGGAGTGTCAGGGAGAGCGCAGAGGCGAGGCAGCTGTGAGCTGGGAATACAGGGAGTGTCAGGGAGAGAGCGGAGGTGAGGCAGTTGTGAGCTGGGAATACAGGGAGTGTCAGGGAGAGAGCAGAGGTGAGGCAGCTTTGAGCTGGGGATACAGGGATTATCAGGGTAGAGCAGAGGTGAGGCAGCTGTGAAATGGGGATACAGGGAGTGCCAGTGAGAGAGCAGGGGTGAGGCAGTTGTTAGCTGGGAATACAGGGAGTGTCAGGGAGAGAGTAGGGGTGAGGCAGCTGTGAGGTGGGAATACAGGGAGTGTCAGGGAGAGAGCAGATGTGAGGCAGCTGTGATCAGGGGATACAGGGAGTGTTAGGGAGAGAGCAGAGGTGAGGCAGATGTGAGCTGGGGATACAGGGAGTGTTAGGGAGAGAGCAGAGGTGAGGCAGCTGTGAGCTGGGGATACAGGGAGTGTCAGGGAGAGAGCAGAGGTGAGGCAGCTGTGAGCTGGGGATACAGGGAGTGTCAGGGAGAGAGCAGAGGTGAGGCAGCTTTGAGCTGGGGATACAGGGAGTGTTAGGGAGAGAGCATAGGTGAGGCAGATGTGAGCTGGGCATACAGGCAGTGTCAGAGAGAGAGCAGAGGTGAGGCAGCTGTGAGCTGGGGATACAGGGAGTGTCAGGGAGAGAGCAGAGGTGAGGCAGCTTTGAGCTGGGGATACAGGGATTATCAGGGTAGAGCAGAGGTGAGGCAGTTGTGAGCTGGGAATACAGGGAGTGTCAGAGAGAGAGCAGTAGTAAGGCAGCTGTGAACCGGGAATATAGGGAATGTCAGGGAGAGAGCAAAGGTGAGGCATCTGTGAGCTGGGAATATAAGGAGTTTCAGGGAGAGAGCAGAGGTGAGGCAGCTGTGAGCTTGGGATACAGGGAGTGTCAGGGAGAGAGCAGAGGTGAGGCAGCTTTCAGCTGGGGATACTGGGTGTGTCAGGGAGAGAGCAGAGGTGAGGCGGCTGTGAGCTGGGGATACAGGGAGTGTCAGGGAGAGCGCAGATGTGAGGCAGCTGTGAGCTGGGAATACAGGGAGTGTCAGGGAGAGAGCAGGGGTGAGGCAGTTGTTAGCTGGGAATACAGGGAGTGTCAGGGAGAGAGCAGGGGTGAGGCAGCTGTGAGGTGGGAATACAGTGAGTGTCAGGGAGAGAGCAGATGTGAGGCAGCTGTGAGCAGGGGATACAGGGAGTGTTAGGGAGAGAGCAGAGGTGAGGCAGATGTGAGCTGGGGGTACAGGGAGTGTTAGGGAGAGAGCAGAGGTGAGGCAGCTGTGAGCTGGGGATACAGGTAGTGTCAGGGAGAGAGCAAAGGTGAGGCAGCTTTGAGCTGGGGATACAGGTAGTGTCAGGGAGAGAGCAAAGGTGAGGCAGCTTTGAGCTGGGGATACAGGGAGTGTCAGGGAGAGAGCAGAGGTGAGGCAGCTGTGAGCTGGGGATACAGGGAGTGTCATGGAGAGAGCAGAGGTGAGGCAGCTGTAAGCTGGGAATACAGGGAGTGTCAGGGAGAGAGTAGAGGTGAGGCAGCTTTGAGCTGGGGATACAGGGATTATCAGGGTAGAGCAGAGGTGAGGCAGTTGTGAGCTGGGAATACAGGGAGTGTCAGAGAGAGAGCAGTAGTAAGGCAGCTGTGAACCCTCGAATATAGGGAATGTCAGGGAGAGAGCAAAGGTGAGGCATCTGTGAGCTGGGAATATAAGGAGTTTCAGGGAGAGAGCAGAGGTGAGGCAGCTGTGAGCTTGGGATACAGGGAGTGTCAGGGAGAGAGCAGAGGTGAGGCCGCTGTGAGCTGGGAAAACAGGAAGTGTCAGGGAGAGAGCAGAGGTGAGGCAGCTTTCAGCTGGGGATACTGGGTGTGTCAGGGAGAGAGCAGAGGTGAGGCAGCTGTGAGCTGGGGATACAGGGAGTGTCAGGGAGAGCGCAGAGGCGAGTCAGCTGTGAGCTGGGAATACAGGGAGTGTCAGAGAGAGAGCCGATGTGAGGCAGCTTTGAGCTGGGGATACAGGGATTATCAGGGAGAGAGCAGAGGTGAGGCAGCTGTGAAATGGGGATACAGGGAGTGTCAGGGAGAAAGCCGATGTGAGACAGCTTTGAGCTGGGGATACAGGGAGTGTCAGGGAGAGAGCAGATGTGAGGCAGCTGTGAGCTGGGAATACAGGGAGTGTCAGGGAGAGAGCAGAGGTGAGGCAGTTGTAAGCTGGGGATAAAAGTAGTGTCAGGGAGAGAGCAGAGGTGAGGCAGCTGTGAGCTGGGAATACAAGGAGTGTCAGGGAGAGAGCAGAGGTGAGGCAGCTGTGAGCTGGGGATACAGGGAGTGTCAGGGAGAGAGCAGAGGTGAGGCAGCTGTGAGCTCGGAATACAGGGAGTATCAGGGAGAGAGCAGAGGTGGGGCAGCTGTGAGCTGGGGATATAGGGAGTATCAGGGAGAGAGCAGAGGTGAGGCAGCTGTGAGCTGGAGACACAGAGAGTGTCAGGGAGAGAACAGATGTGAGGCTGCTGTGAGCTGGGAATACAGGGAGTGTCAGGGAGAGAGCAGAGGTGAGGCAGTTGTGAGCTGGAAATACAGGTAGTGTCAGGGAGAGAGCAGGGGTGATGCAGCTGTGAGGTGGGAATAAAGGGAGTGTCAGGAAGAGAGCAGAGATGAGGCGGCTGTGAGCTGGGGATACAGGGAGTGTCAGGGAGAGCGCAGAGGCGAGGCAGCTGTGAGCTGGGAATACAGGGAGTGTCAGGGAGAGAGCAGAGGTGAGGCAGTTGTGAGCTGGGAATACAGGGAGTGTCAGGGAGAGAGCAGAGGTGAGGCAGCTTTGAGCTGGGGATACAGGGATTATCAGGGTAGAGCAGAGGTGAGGTAGTTGGGAGCTAGGAATACAGGGAGTGTCAGAGAGAGAGCAGAGGTGAGGCAGCTTTGAACTGGGGATACAGGGATTATAAGGGAGAGAGCAGAGGTGAGGCAGCTGTGAAATGGGGATACAGGGTTTATCAGGGAGAGAGCAGAGGTGAGACAGCTTTGAGCTGGGGATACAGGGAGTGTCAGGGAGAGTGCAGATGTGAGGCAGCTGTGAGCTGGGAATACAGGGATTGTCAGGGAGAGAGCAGAGGTGAGGCAGTTGTTAGCTGGGAATACAGGGAGTGTCAGGGAGAGAGCAGGGGTGAGACAGCTGTGAGGTGGGAATACAGGGAGTGTCAGGGAGAGAGCAGAGGTGAGTCAGGGAGAGAGCAGAGGTGAGGCAGCTGTGAGCTGGGAATACAGGGAGTGTCAGGGAGAGAGCAGAGGTGAGGTAGATGTGAGCTGGGGATACAGGGAGTGTCAGGGAGAGAGCAGAGGTGTGGCAGCTGTGAGCTGGGAATACAGGGAGTGTCAGGGAGAGAGCAGAGGTGAGGCAGCTTTGAGCTGGGGATACAGGGAGTGTTAGGGAGAGAGCAGAGGTGAGGCAGATGTGAGCTGGGGATACAGGCAGTGTCAGGGAGAGAGTAGAGGTGAGGCAGCTGTGAGCTGGGGATACAGGGAGTGTCAGGGAGAGAGCAGAGGTGAGGCAGCTTTGAGCTGGGGATACAGGGATTATCAGGGTAGAGCAGAGGTGAGGCAGTTGTGAGCTGGGAATACAGAGAGTGTCAGAGAGAGAGCAGTATTAAGGCAGCTGTGAGCCGGGAATACAGGGAATGTCAGGGAGAGAGGAAAGGTGAGGCATCTGTGAGCTGGGAATATAAGGAGTTTCAGGGAGAGAGCAGAGGTGAGGCAGCTGTGAGCTAGGGAAACAGGGAGTGTCAGGGAGAGCGCAGAGGCGAGGCAGTTGTGAGCTGGGAATACATGGAGTGTCAGAGAGAGAGCCGATGTGAGGCAGCTTTGAGCTGGGGATACAGGGATTATCAGGGAGAGAGCAGAGGTGAGGCAGCTGTGAAATGGGTATACAGGGAGTGTCAGGGAGAGAGCCGAGGTGAGACAGTTTTGAGCTGGGGATACAGGGAGTGTCAGGGAGAGAGCAGTTGTGAGGCAGCTGTGAGCTGGGAATACAGGGAGTGTCAGGGAGAGAGCAGAGGTGAGGCAGTTGTAAGATGGGGATAAAAGTAGTGTCAGGGAGAGAGCAGAGGTGAGGCAGCTGTGAGCTGGGAATACAGGGAGTGTCAGGGAGAGAGCAGAGGTGAGGCAGCTGTGAGCTGGGGATACAGGGAGTGTCAGGGAGAGAGCAAAGGTGAGGCAGCTGTGAGCTCGGAATACAGGGAGTGTCAGGGAGAGAGCAGAGGTGAGGCAGCTGTGAGCTTGGTATATAGGGAGTATCAGGGAGAGAGCAGATGTGAGGCAGCTGTGAGCTGGGGATACAGGGAGTGTAAGGGAGAGAGCAGAGGTGAGGAATCTGTGAGCTGGGGATACAGGCAATGTCAGGGAGAGAGCAGAGGTGAGGCAGCTGTGAGCTGGGAATACAGTGAGTGTCAGGGAGAGAGCAGAGGTGAGGCGGCTGTGAGCTGGGGATACAGGGAGTGTCAGGGAGAGCGCAGAGGCGAGGCAGCTGTGAGCTGGGAATACAGGGAGTGTCAGAGAGAGAGCAGAGGTGAGGCAGCTTTGAGCTGGGGATACAGGGATTATCAGGGAGAAAGCAGAGGTGAGGCAGCAGTGAAATGGGGATACAGGGATTATCAGGGAGAGAGCAGAGGTGAGACAGCTTTGAGCTGGGGATACAGGGATTATCAGGGAGAGAGCAGAGGTGAGGCAGTTGTGAGCTGGGAATACAGGGATTGTCAGGGAGAGAGCAGGGGTGAGGCAGCTGTGAGGTGGGAATACAGGAAGTGTCAGGGAGAGAGCAGAGGTGAGGCAGCTGTGAGCTGGGGATACAGGGAGTGTCAGAGAGAGAGCAGAGGTGAGGCAGCTTTGAGCTGGGGATACAGGGATTATCAGGGAGAGAGCAGAGGTGAGGCAGTTGTGAGCTGGGAATACAGGGAGTGTCAGGGAGAGAGCAGGGGTGAGGCAGCTGTGAGGTGGGAATACAGGAAGTGTCAGGGAGAGAGCAGAGGTGAGGCAGCTGTGAGCTGGGGATACAGGGAGTGTTAGGGAGAGAGCAGAGGTGAGGCAGATGTGAGCTGGGGATACAGGGAGTGTTAGGGAGAGAGCAGAGGTGAGGCAGCTGTGAGCTGGGGATACAGGGAGTGTCAGGGAGAGAGCAGAGGTGAGGCAGCTGTGAGCTGGGAATACAGGGAGTGTTAGGGAGAGAGCAGAGGTGAGGCAGCTGTGAGCTGGGGATACAGGGAGTGTCAGGGAGAGAGCAGAGGTGAGGCAGCTGTGAGCTGGGGATATAGGGAGTGTCAGGGAGAGCGCAGAGGCGAGGCAGCTGTGAGCTGGGAATACAGGGAGTGTCAGAGAGAGAGCAGAGGTGAGGCAGCTTTGAGCTGGGGATACAGGGATTATCAGGGAGAGAGCAGAGGTGAGGCAGCTGTGAAATGGGGATACAGGGATTATCAGGCAGAGACAGCTTTGAGCTGGGGATACAGGGAGTGTCAGGGAGAGAGCAGATGTGAGGCAGCTGTGAGCTGGGAATACAGAGAGTGTCAGGGAGAGAGCAGAGTTGAGGCAGTTGTGAGCTGGGAATACAGGGAGTGTCAGGGAGAGAGCAGGGGTGAGGCATATGTGAGCTGGGGATACAGGCAGTGTCATGGAGAGAGCAGAGGTGAGGCAGCTGTGAAATGGGGATACAGGGATTATCAGGGAGAGAGCAGAGGTTAGACAGCTTTGAGCTGGGGATACAGGGAGTGTCAGGGAGACAGCAGATGTGAGGCAGCTGTGAGCTGGGAATACAGGGAGTGTCAGGGAGAGAGCAGAGGTGAGGCAGTTGTGAGCTGGGATACAGGGAGTGTCAGGGAGAGAGCAGGGGTGAGGCAGCAGTGAGGTGGGAATACAGGAAGTGTCAGGGAGAGAGCAGAGGTGAGCAGCTGTGAGCTGGGGATACACGGAGTGTTAGGGAGAGAGCAGAGGTGAGGCAGATGTGAGCTGGGGATACAGGGAGTGTTAGGGAGAGAGCAGAGGTGAGGCAGCTGTGAGCTGTGGATACAGGGAGTGTCAGGGAGAGAGCAGAGGCGAGGCAGCTGTGAGCAGGTAATACAGGGAGTGTTAGGGAGAGAGCAGAGGTGGGGCAGCTGTGAGCTGGGGATACAGGGAGTGTCAGGGAGAGAGCAGAGGTGAGGCAGTTGTGAGCTGGGAATACAGGGAGTGTGAGGGAGAGAGCAGGGGTGAGGCAGCTGTGAGGTGGGAATACAGGAAGCGTCAGGGAGAGAGCAGAGGTGAGGCAGCTGTGAGCTGGGGATACACGGAGTGTTAGGGAGAGAGCAGAGGTGAGGCAGATGTGAGCTGGGGATACAGGCAGTGTCAGGTGAGAGAGCAGAGGTGAGGCAGCTGTGAGATGGGGATACAGGGAATGTCAGGGAGAGAGCAGAGGTGAGGCAGCTGTGAGCTAGGGAAACAGGGAGTGTCAGGGAGAGCACAGAGGCGAGGCAGTTGTGAGCTGGGAATACAGGGAGTGTCAGAGAGAGAGCAGAGGTGAGGCAGCTTTGAGCTGGGAATACAGGGAGTGTCAGGGAGAGAGCAGGGGTGAGGCATCTGTGAGGTGGGAATACAGGAAGTGTCAGGGAGAGAGCAGAGGTGAGGCAGTTGTGAGCTGGGAATACAGGGAGTGTCAGGGAGAGAGCAGGGGTGAGGTAGCTGTGAGGTGGGAATACAGGAAGTGTCAGGGAGAGAGCAGAGGTGAGGCAGCTGTGAGCTGGGGATACAGGGAGTGTTAGGGAGAGAGCAGAGGTGAGGCAGCTGTGAGCTGGGGATACAGGGAATGTCAGGGAGAGAGCAGAGGTGAGGCAGCTGTGAGCTAGGGAAACAGGGAGTGTCAGGGAGAGCACAGAGGCGAGGCAGTTGTGAGCTGGGAATACAGGGAGTGTCAGAGAGAGAGCAGAGGTGAGGCAGCTTTGAGCTGGGGATACAGGGATTATCAGGGAGAGAGCAGAGGTGAGACAGCTTTGAGCTGGGGATACAGGGAGTGTCAGGGAGAGAGGAGATGTGAGGCAGCTGTGAGCTGGGAATACATGGAGTGTCAGGGAGAGAGCAGAGGTGAGGCAGTTGTGAGCTGGGAATACAGGGAGTGTCAGGGAGAGCACAGAGGCGAGGCAGTTGTGAGCTGGGAACACAGGGAGTATCAGAGAGAGAGCAGAGGTGAGGCAGCTTTGAGCTGGGGATACAGGGATTATCAGGGAGAGAGCAGAGGTGAGACAGCTTTGAGCTGAGGATACAGGGAGTGTCAGGGAGAGAGCAGAGTTGAGGCAGCTGTGAGCTGGGAATACAGGGAGTGTCAGGGAGAGAGCAGAGGTGAGGCATTTGTGAGCTGGGAATACAGGGAGTGTCAGGGAGAGAGCAGGGGTGAGGTAGCTGTGAGGTGTGAATACAGGAAGTGTCAGGGAGAGAGCAGAGGTGAGGCAGCTGGGAGCTGGGGATACAGGGAGTGTTAGGGAGAGAGCAGAGGTGAGGCAGATGTGAGCTGGGGATACAGGGAGTGTTAGGAAGAGAGCAGAGGTGAGGCAGCTGTGAGCTGGGGATACAGGGAGTGTCAGGGAGAGAGCAGAGGTGAGGCAGCTGTGAGCTGGGAATACAGGGAGTGTTAGGGAGAGAGCAGAGGTGAGGCAGCTGTGAGCTGGGGATACAGGGAGTGTCAGGGAGAGAGCAGAGGTGAGGCAGCTGTGAGCTGGGGATATAGGGAGTGTCAGGGAGAGCGCAGAGGCGAGGCAGCTGTGAGCTGGGAATACAGGGAGTGTCAGAGAGAGAGCAGAGATGAGGCAGCTTTGAGCTGGGGATACAGGGATTATCAGGGAGAGAGCAGAGGTGAGGCAGCTGTGAAATGGGGATACAGGGATTATCAGGCAGAGAGCAGAGGTGAGACAGCTTTGAGCTAGGGATACAGGGAGTGTCAGAGAGAGAGCAGATGTGAAGCAGTTGTGAGCTGTGAATACAGGGAGTTTCAGGGAGAGATCAGAGGTGAGGCAGCTTTAAACTGGGGAAACAGGGATTATCAGTGAGAGAGCAGAGGTGAGGCAGATGTGAGCTGGGGATACAGTTAGTGTTAGTGAGAGAGCAGAGGTGAGGCAGCTTTAAACTGGGGAAACAGGGAGTGTCAGGGAGAGAACAGAGGTGAGGCAGCTGTGAGCTGGGGATACAGGCAGTGTCAGGGAGAGAGCAGAGGTGAGGCAGCTGTGAGCTGGGGATACAGGGAGTGTCAGGGAGAGAGCAGAGGTGAGGCAGCTGTGAGCTAGGGAAACAGGGAGTGTCAGGGAGAGCGCAGAGGCGAGGCAGTTGTGAGCTGGGAATACAGGGAGTGTCAGAGAGAGAGCAGAGGTGAGGCAGCTTTGAGCTGGGGATACAGTGATTATCAGGGAGAGAGCAGAGGTGAGGCAGCTGTGAAATGGGGATACAGGGATTATCAGGGATAGAGCAGAGGTGAGACAGCTTTGAGCTGGGGATACATGGAGTGTCAGGGAGAGAGCAGATGTGAGGCAGCTGTGAGCTGGGAATACAGGGAGTGTCAGGGAGAGAGCAGAGGTGAGGCAGTTGTGAGCTGGGAATACAGGGAGTGTCAGGGAGAGAGCAGAGGTGAGGCAGTTGTGAGCTGGGAATACAGGGAGTGTCAGGGACAGAGCAGGGGTAAGGCAGCTGTGAGGTGGGAATACAGGGAGTGTTAGGGAAAGAGCAGAGGTGAGGCAGCTGTGAGCTGGGGATACAGGGAGTGTCAGGGAGAGAGCAGAGGTGAGACAGATGTGAGCTGGGGATACAGGGAGTGTTAGGGAAAGAGCAGAGGTGAGGCATCTGTGAGCTGGGGATACATGGAGTGTCAGGGAGAGAGCAGATGTGAGGCAGCTGTGAGCTGGGAATACAGGGAGTGTCAGGGAGAGAGCAGAGGTGAGGCAGTTGTGAGCTGGGAATACAGGGAGTGTCAGGGAGAGAGCAGGGGTAAGGCAGCTGTGAGGTGGGAATACAGGGAGTGTTAGGGAAAGAGCAGAGGTGAGGCAGCTGTGAGCTGGGGATACAGGGAGTGTCAGGGAGAGAGCAGAGGTGAGACAGATGTGAGCTGGGGATACAGGGAGTGTTAGGGAAAGAGCAGAGGTGAGGCAGCTGTGAGCTGGGGATACAGACCTTTGAAAAAGCAGCAGATAAGCTGTGAAACGCGTCAGGTGTGAGCCCTCTGATCAATTTACCACAACCTACCATCTCAGCTTGGACCACCGCGGACCCTACACATTGCTCCATTGGAACCATATCCATTACCAAAGGACTGGACTTTGTTCATCCACACGCAAAACTGGTGAGGACTTTCCATTAATCTTGCATCTCTTTGGAACTGCCAATCCTCCAGCGTTGGGACATACTTTCCAGCCCAGGGACTATGCTATAGCCCCAGGATTTATTTGGTTTCAAATAATAGGGTCTCACAGTCAATTTGGAACAGGCTCAATTGTTGTTTAAAGTATGATCAGAGGTCATTTCAGCAATGTACATGCATTTTTAATTGTCCCAATGGACAGATTTTAAGTATAATAAATTTTATCAGTTGTTATAACAATTCATCTCTAAGCGCAGCCTATTTTGTTGTTATAGGGGATACAGGGAGTGTCAGGGAGAGAGCAGAGGTAAGGCAGCTGTGAGCTGGGGATACAGGGAGTGTCAGGGAGAGAGCAGAGGTGAGGCAGCTGTGAGCTGGGGATATAGGGAGTGTCAGGGAGAGCACAGAGGCGAGGCAGTTGTGAGCTGGGAATACAGGGAGTTTCAGAGAGAGAGCAGAGGTGAGGCAGCTTTGAGCTGGGGATACAGGGATTATCAGGGAGAGAGCAGAGGTGAGGCAGCTGTGAAATGGGGATACAGGGATTATCAGGCAGAGAGCAGAGGTGAGACAGCTTTGAGCTGGGGATACAGGGAGTATCAGGGAGAGAGCAGATGTGAGGCAGCTGTGAGCTGGGAATACAGAGAGTGTCAGGGAGAGAGCAGAGTTGAGGCAGTTGTGAGCTGGGAATACAGGGAGTGTCAGGGAGAGAGCAGGGGTGAGGCATATGTGAGCTGGGGATACAGGCAGTGTCATGGAGAGAGCAGAGGTGAGGCAGCTGTGAAATGGGGATACAGGGATTATCAGGGAGAGAGCAGAGGTGAGACAGCTTTGAGCTGGGGATACAGGGAGTGTCAGGGAGACAGCAGATGTGAGGCAGCTGTGAGCTGGGAATACAGGGAGTGTCAGGGAGAGAGCAGAGGTGAGGCAGCTGTGAGCTGGGAATACAGGGAGTGTCAGGGAGAGAGCAGGGGTGAGGCAGCTGTGAGGTGGGAATACAGGAAGTGTCAGGGAGAGAGCAGAGGTGAGGCAGCTGTGAGCTGGGGATACAGGGAGTGTTAGGGAGAGAGCAGAGGTGAGGCAGATGTGAGCTGGGGATACAGGGAGTGTTAGGGAGAGAGCAGAGGTGAGGCAGCTGTGAGCTGGGGATACAGGGAGTTTCAGGGAGAGAGCAGAGGTGAGGCAGCTGTGAGCAGGTAATACAGGGAGTGTTAGGGAGAGAGCAGAGGTGAGGCAGCAGTGAGCTGGGGATACAGGGAGTGTCAGGGAGAGAGCAGAGGTGAGGCAGCTGTGAGCTGGGGAAGCAGGGATTATAAGGGATAGAGCAGAGGTGAGGCAGTTGTGAGCTGGGAATACAGGGAGTGTCAGAGAGAGAGCAGTAGTAAGGCAGCTGTGAGTCGGCAATACAGGGAATGTCAGGGAGAGAGCAAAGGTGAGGCAGCTGTGAGCTGGGAATATAAGGAGTTTCAGGGAGAGAGCAGAGGTGAGGCAGCTGTGAGCTTGGGATACAGGGAGTGTCAGGGAGAGAGCAGAGGTGAGGCGGCTGTGAGCTGGGAATTCAGGAAGTGACAGGGAGAGAGCAGAGGTGAGGCAGCTGTGAGCTGGGTATACTGGATGTGTCAGGGAGAGAGCAGAGGTGAGGAGGCTGTGAGCTGGGGATACAGTGAGTGTCAGGGAGAGCGCAGAGGCGAGGCAGCTGTGAGCTGGTAATACAGGGAGTGTCAGAGAGAGAGAGCAGATGTGAGGCAGCTTTGAGCTGGGGATACAGGGATTATCAGGGAGAGAGCAGAGGTGAGGCAGCTTTGAGCTAGGGATACAGGGAGTGTCAGGGAGAGAGCAGATGTGAAGCAGTTGTGAGCTGGGAATACAGGGAGTGTCAGGGAGAGAGCATGGGTGAGGTAGCTGTGAGGTGGGAATACAGGGAGTATCAGTGAGAGAGCAGAGGTGAGGCATCTGTGAGCTGGGGATACAGGGAGTGTTAGGGAGAGAGCAGAGGTGAGGCAGATGTGAGCTGGGGATACAGGCAGAGTCAGGGAGAGAGCAGAGGTGAGGCAGCTGTGAGCTCGGGATACAGGGAGTGTCAGGGAGAGATCAGAGGTGAGGCGGCTGTGAGCTGGGAATACAGGAAGTGTCAGGGAGAGAGCAGAGGTGAGGCAGCATTGAGCTGGGGATACTGGGTGTGTCAGGGAGAGAGCAGAGGTGAGGCAGCTGTGAGATGGGAATGCAGGGAGTGTCAGGGAGAGAGCAGAGGTGAGGCAGCTGTGAGCTGGGAATACAGGAAGTGTCAGGAAGAGAGCAGAGGTGAGGCAGCTGTGAGTTGGGGATACAGGGATTATCAGGGAGAGAGCAGAGGTGAGGCAGTTGTGAGCTGGGAATACAGGGAGTGTCATAGAGAGAGCAGTAGTAAGGCAGTTGTGAGCTGGGAATACAGGTAATGTCAGGGAGAGAGCAAATGTGATGCAGCTGTAAGCTGGGAATATAAGGAGTTTCAGTGAGAGAGCAGAGGTGACGCAGCTGTGAGCTTGGGATACAGGGAGTGTCAGGGAGAGAGCAGAGGTGAGGCGGCTGTGAGAAGGGAATACAGGAAGTGTCAGGGAGAGAGCAGGGGTGAGGCAGCTGTGAGCTGGGGATACTGGGTGTGTCATGAAGAGAGCAGAGGTGAGGCAGCTGTGAGATGGGAATACAGGGAGTGTCAGGGAGAGAGCAGAGGTGAGGCAGCTGTGAGCTGGGAATACAGGAAGTGTCAGGGAGAGAACAGATGTGAGGCAGCTGTGAGCTGGGGATACAGGGATTATCAGGGATAGAGCAGAGGTGAGGCAGTTGTGAGCTGGGAATACAGGGAGTGTCAGAGAGAGAGCAGTAGTAGGGCAGTTGTGAGCTGGGAATACAGGTAATGTCAGGGAGAGAGCAAAGGTGAGGCAGCTGTGAGCTGGGGATACAGGCAGTGTCAGGGAGAGAGCAGAGGTGAGGCAGCTGTGAGCTGGGGATACAGGGAGTGTCAGGGAGAGAGCAGAGGTGAGGCAGCTGTGAGCTGGGAATACAAGGAGTGTTAGGGAGAAAGCAGGGGTGAGGCATCTGTGAGGTGGGAATACAGGGAGTGTCATAGATAGAGCAGAGGTGAGGCAGCTGTGAGCTGGGAATACAGGGAGTGTCAGGGAGAGAGCAGAGGTGAGGCATCTGTGAGCTGGGAATACAGGGAGTGTCAGGGAGAGAGCAGAGGTGAGGCAGCTGTGAGCTTGGGATACAGGGAGTGTCAGGGACAGAGCAGAGGTGAGGCGGCTGTGAGAAGGGAATACAGGGAGTGTCAGAGAGAGAGCAGTAGTAGGGCAGTTGTGAGCTGGGAATACAGGTAATGTCAGGGAGAGAGCAAAGGCGAGGCAGCTGTGAGCTGGGGATACAGGCAGTGTCAGGGAGAGAGCAGAGGTGAGGCAGCTGTGAGCTTGGGATACAGGGAGTGTCAGGGAGAGAGCAGAGGTGAGGCAGCTGTGAGCTGGGAATACAGGGAGTGTTAGGGAGAAAGCAGGGGTGAGGCATCTGTGAGGTGGGAATACAGGGAGTGTCATAGATAGAGCAGAGGTGAGGCAGCTGTGAGCTGGGAATACAGGGAGTGTCAGGGAGAGAGCAGAGGTGAGGCAGCTGTGAGCTGGGAATACAGGGAGTGTCAGGGAGAGAGCAGAGATGAGGCAGCTGTGAGCTGGGAATACAGGGAGTGTCAGGGAGAGAGCAGAGGTGAGGCAGCTGTGAGCTGGGAATACAGGGAGTGTTAGGGAGAAAGTAGAGGTGAGGAAGCTGTGTGATGGGAATACAGGGAGTGTCAGGGAGAGAGCAGAGGTGAGGCAGCTGTGAGCTGGGAATACAGGAAGTGTCAGGGAGAGAGCAGATGTGAGGCAGCTGTGAGCTGGGAATACAGGAAGTGTCAGGGAGAGAGCAGATGTGAGGCAGCTGTGAGCTGGGGATACAGGGATTATCAGGGATAGAGCAGAGGTGAGGCAGCTGTGAGCTGGGAATACAGGGAGTGTCAGAGAGAGAGCAGTAGTAGGGCAGTTGTGAGCTGGGAATACAGGTAATGTCAGGGAGAGAGCAAAGGTGAGGCAGCTGTGAGCTGGGGATACAGGCAGTGTCAGGGAGAGAGCAGAGGTGAGGCAGCTGTGAGCTAGGGATACAGGGAGTGTCAGGGAGAGAGCAGAGGTGAGGCAGCTGTGAGCTGGGAATACAAGGAGTGTTAGGGAGAAAGCAGGGGTGAGGCATCTGTGAGGTGGGAATACAGGGAGTGTCATAGATAGAGCAGAGGTGAGGCAGCTGTGAGCTGGGAATACAGGGAGTGTCAGGGAGAGAGCAGAGGTGAGGCAGCTGTGAGCTGGGAATACAGGGAGTGTCAGGGAGAGAGCAGAGGTGAGGCAGCTGTGAGCTTGGGATACAGGGAGTGTCAGGGACAGAGCAGAGGTGAGGCGGCTGTGAGAAGGGAATACAGGAAGTGCCAGGGAGAGAGCAGAGGTGAGGCAGCTGTGAGCTGGGGATACTGGGTGTGTCATGAAGAGAGCAGAGGTGAGGCATCTGTGAGATGGGAATACAGGGAGTGTCAGGGAGAGAGCAGAGGTGAGGCAGCTGTGAGCTGGGAATACAGGAAGTGTCAGGGAGATAGCAGAAGTGAGGCAGCTGTGAGCTGGGGATACAGGGATTATCAGGGATAGAGCAGAGGTGAGGCAGTTGTGAGCTGGGAATACAGGGAGTGTCAGAGAGAGAGCAGTAGTAGGGCAGTTGTGAGCTGGGAATACAGGTAATGTCAGGGAGAGAGCAAAGGCGAGGCAGCTGTGAGCTGGGGATACAGGCAGTGTCAGGGAGAGAGCAGAGGTGAGGCAGCTGTGAGCTTGGGATACAGGGAGTGTCAGGGAGAGAGCAGAGGTGAGGCAGCTGTGAGCTGGGAATACAGGGAGTGTTAGGGAGAAAGCAGGGGTGAGGCATCTGTGAGGTGGGAATACAGGGAGTGTCATAGATAGAGCAGAGGTGAGGCAGCTGTGAGCTGGGAATACAGGGAGTGTCAGGGAGAGAGCAGAGGTGAGGCAGCTGTGAGCTGGGAATACAGGGAGTGTCAGGGAGAGAGCAGAGATGAGGCAGCTGTGAGCTGGGAATACAGGGAGTGTCAGGGAGAGAGCAGAGGTGAGGCAGCTGTGAGCTGGGAATACAGGGAGTGTTAGGGAGAAAGCAGGGGTGAGGCAGCTGTGAGGTGGGAATACAGGGAGTGTCAGTGAGAGAGCAGAGGTGAGGTAGATTTGAGCTGGGGATACAGGGATTATCAGTGAGAGAGCAGAGGTGAGGCAGCTGTGAGCTGGGGATACAGGGAGTGTCAGGGAGAGAGCAGAGGTGAGGCAGATGTGAGCTGAGGATACAGGCAGTGTGAGGGAGAGAGCAGAGGTGAGGCAGTTGTAAGCTGGGGATACAGGGAGTGTCAGGGAGAGAGCAGAGGTGAGGCAGCTGTGAGCTGGGGATACAGGTAGTGTCAGGGAGAAAGTAGAGGTGAGGAAGCTGTGTGATGGGAATACAGGGAGTGTCAGGGAGAGAGCAGAGGTGAGGCAGCTTTGAGCTGGAGATACAGGGAGTTTCAGAGAGAGAGAGCAGTAGTATGGCAGCTGTGAGCTAGGAATACAGGGAATGTCAGGTAGAGAGCAAAGGTGAGGCAGCTGTGAGCTGGGAATATAAGGAGTTTCAGGGAGAGAGCAGAGGTGAGGCAACTGTGAGCTTGGGACACAGGGAGTGTCAAGGAGAGAGCAGAGGTGAGGCGGATGTGAGCTGGGAAAACACGGAGTGTTAGGGAGAAAGCAGGGGTGAGGCAGCTGTGAGGTGGGAATACAGGGAGTGTCAGTGAGAGAGCAGAGGTGAGGCAGATTTGAGCTGGGGATACAGGGATTATCAGTGAGAGAGCAGAGGTGAGGCAGCTGTGAGCTGGGGATACAGGGATTATCAGTGAGAAGGCAGAGGTGAGGCAGCTGTGAGCTGGGGATACAGGGAGTGTTAGGGAGAGAGCAGAGGTGAGGCAGCTTTGAGCTGGGGATAAAGGGATTATCAGGGAGAGAGCAGAGGTGAGGCAGTTGTGAGCTGGGAATACAGGGAGTGTCAGAGCGAGAGCAGTAGTAAGGCAGTTGTGAGCTGGGAATACAGGGAATGTCAGGGAGAGAGCAAAGGTGATGCAGCTGTGAGCTGGGAATATAAGGAGTTTCAGGGAGAGAGCAGAGGTGACGCAGCTGTGAGCTTGGGATACAGGAAGTGTCAGGGAGACAGCAGAGGTGAGGCAGCTGTGAGCTGGGGATACTGGGTGTGTCAGGAAGAGAGCAGAGGTGAGGCAGCTGTGAGATGGGAATACAGGGAGTGTCAGGGAGAGAGCAGATGTGAAGCAGTTGTGAGCTGGGAATACAGGAAGTGTCAGGGAGAGAGCAGGGGTGAGGCAGCTGTGAGGTTGGAATACAGGGAGTATCAGGGAGAGATCAGAGGTGAGGCAGCTTTAAACTGGGGAAACAGGGATTATCAGTGAGAGAGCAGAGGTGAGGCAGCTGTGAGCTGGGGATACAGGGAGTGTTAGGGAGAGAGCAGAGGTGAGGCAGATGTGAGCTGGAGATACAGGCAGTGTCAGGGAGAGAGCAGAGGTGAGGCAGCTGTGAGCTCGGGATACAGGGAGTGTCAGGGAGAGAGCAGAGGTGAGGAAGCTTTGAGCTGGGGATACAGGGATTGTCAGGGAGAGAGCAGAGGTGAGGAAGTTGTGAGCTGGGAATACAGGGAGTGTCAGGGAGAGAGCAGTAGTAAGGTAGCTGTGAGCTGGGAATACAGGGAATATCAGGGAGAGAGCAAAGGTGAGGCAGCTGTGAGCTGGGAATATAAGGAGTTTCAGGGAGAGAGCAGAGGTGACGCAGCTGTGAGCTAGGGATACATGGAGTGTCAGGGAGAGATCAGAGGTGAGGCGGCTGTGAGCTGGGAATACAGGAAGTGTCAGGGAGAGAGCAGAGGTGAGGCAGCATTGAGCTGGGGATACTGGGTGTGTCAGGGAGAGAGCAGAGGTGAGGCAGCTGTGAGATGGGAATGCAGGGAGTGTCAGGGAGAGAGCAGAGGTGAGGCAGCTGTGAGCTGGGAATACAGGAAGTGTCAGGGAGAGAGCAGAGGTGAGGCAGCTGTGAGTTGGGGATACAGGGATTATCAGGGAGAGAGCAGAGGTGAGGCATTTGTGAGCTGGGAATACAGGGAGTGTCATAGAGAGAGCAGTAGTAAGGCAGATGTGAGCTGGGAATACAGGTAATGTCAGGGAGAGAGCAAAGGCGATGCAGCTGTGAGCTGGGAATATAAGGAGTTTCAGTGAGAGAGCAGAGGTGACGCAGCTGTGAGCTTGGGATACAGGGAGTGTCAGGGAGAGAGCAGAGGTGAGGCGGCTGTGAGCTGGGAATATAAGGAGTTTCAGTGAGAGAGCAGAGGTGACGCAGCTGTGAGCTTGGGATACAGGAAGTGTCAGGGAGAGAGCAGAGGTGAGGCAGCTGTGAGCTGGGGATACTGGGTGTGTCATGAAGAGAGCAGAGGTGAGGCAGCTGTGAGATGGGAATACAGGGAGTGTCAGGGAGAGAGCAGAGGTGAGGCAGCTGTGAGCTGGGAATACAGGAAGTGTCAGGGAGAGAGCAGAGGTGAGGCAGCTGCGAGCTGGGGATACAGGGATAATCAAGGATAGAGCAGAGGTGAGGCAGTTGTGAGCTGGGAATACAGGGAGTGTCAGAGAGAGAGCAGTAGTAGGGCAGTTGTGAGCTGGGAATACAGGTAATGTCAGGGAGAGAGCAAATGTGAGGCAGCTGTGAGCTGGGGATACAGGCAGTGTCAGGGAGAGAGCAGAGGTGAGGCAGCTGTGAGCTGGGGATACAGGGAGTGTCAGGGAGAGAGCAGAGGTGAGGCAGCTGTGAGCTGGGAATACAGGGAGTGTTAGGGAGAAAGCAGGGGTGAGGCATCTGTGAGGTGGGAATACAGGGAGTGTCATAGATAGAGCAGAGGTGAGGCAGCTGTGAGCTGGGAATACAGGGAGTGTCAGGGAGAGAGCAGAGGTGAGGCAGCTGTGAGCTGGGAATACAGGGAGTGTCAGGGAGAGAGCAGAGGTGAGGCAGCTGTGAGCTTGGGATGCAGGGAGTGTCAGGGAGAGAGCAGAGGTGAGGCGGCTGTGAGAAGGGAATACAGGGAGTGTCAGGGAGAGAGCAGAGGTGAGGCAGCTGTGAGCTGGGAATACAGGGAGTGTCAGGGAGAGAGCAGAGGTGAGGCAGCTGTGAGCTGGGAATACAGGGAGTGTCAGGGAGAGAGCAGAGGTGAGGCAGCTGTGAGCTGGGAATACAGGGAGTGTTAGGGAGAGAGCAGAGGTGAGTCAGCTGTGAGCTGGGGATACAGGGAGTGTCAGGGAGAGAGCAGAGGTGAGGCAGCTGTGAGCTGGGGATACAGGTAGTGTCAGGGAGAAAGTAGAGGTGAGGCAGCTGTGAGATTAGTATACAGGGAGTGTCAGGGAGAGAGCAGAGGTGAGGCGGCTGTGAGCTGGGGATACAGGAAGTGTCAGGGAGAGAGCAGAGGTGAGGAAGCTGTGAGCTGGGGATACAGGGTTTGTCAGGGAGAGAGCAGAGGTGAGTCAGCTGTGAGCTGGGGATACAGGGAGTGTCAGGGAGAGAGCAGAGGTGAGGCAGCTGTGAGCTGGGGATACAGGTAGTGTCAGGGAGAAAGTAGAGGTGAGGAAGCTGTGAGCTGGGAATACAGGGAATGTCAGGTAGAGAGCAAAGGTGAGGCACCTGTGAGCTGGGAATATAAGGAGTTTCAGGGAGAGAGCAGAGGTGAGGCAACTGTGAGCTAGGGATACATGGAGTGTCAGGGAGAGATCAGAGGTGAGGCGGCTGTGAGCTGGGAATACAGGAAGTGTCAGGGAGAGAGCAGAGGTGAGGCAGCATTGAGCTGGGGATACTGGGTGTGTCAGGGAGAGAGCAGAGGTGAGGCAGCTGTGAGATGGGAATGCAGGGAGTGTCAGGGAGAGAGCAGAGGTGAGGCAGCTGTGAGCTGGGAATACAGGAAGTGTCAGGGAGAGAGCAGAGGTGAGGCAGCTGTGAGTTGGGGATACAGGGATTATCAGGGAGAGAGCAGAGGTGAGGCATTTGTGAGCTGGGAATACAGGGAGTGTCATAGAGAGAGCAGTAGTAAGGCAGTTGTGAGCTGGGAATACAGGTAATGTCAGGGAGAGAGCAAAGGTGATGCAGCTGTGAGCTGGGAATATAAGGAGTTTCAGTGAGAGAGCAGAGGTGACGCAGCTGTGAGCTTGGGATACAGGGAGTGTCAGGGAGAGCGCAGAGGTGAGGCGGCTGTGAGCTGGGAATATAAGGAGTTTCAGTGAGAGAGCAGAGGTGACGCAGCTGTGAGCTTGGGATACAGGAAGTGTCAGGGAGAGAGCAGAGGTGAGGCAGCTGTGAGCTGGGGATACTGGGTGTGTCATGAAGAGAGCAGAGGTGAGGCAGCTGTGAGATGGGAATACAGGGAGTGTCAGGGAGAGAGCAGAGGTGAGGCAGCTGTGAGCTGGGAATACAGGAAGTGTCAGGGAGAGAGCAGAGGTGAGGCAGCTGCGAGCTGGGGATACAGGGATAATCAAGGATAGAGCAGAGGTGAGGCAGTTGTGAGCTGGGAATACAGGGAGTGTCAGAGAGAGAGAGCAGTAGTAGGGCAGTTGTGAGCTGGGAATACAGGTAATGTCAGGGAGAGAGCAAATGTGAGGCAGCTGTGAGCTGGGGATACAGGCAGTGTCAGGGAGAGAGCAGAGGTGAGGCAGCTGTGAGCTGGGGATACAGGGAGTGTCAGGGAGAGAGCAGAGGTGAGGCAGCTGTGAGCTGGGAATACAGGGAGTGTTAGGGAGAAAGCAGGGGTGAGGCATCTGTGAGGTGGGAATACAGGGAGTGTCATAGATAGAGCAGAGGTGAGGCAGCTGTGAGCTGGGAATACAGGGAGTGTCAGGGAGAGAGCAGAGGTGAGGCAGCTGTGAGCTGGGAATACAGGGAGTGTCAGGGAGAGAGCAGAGGTGAGGCAGCTGTGAGCTTGGGATGCAGGGAGTGTCAGGGAGAGAGCAGAGGTGAGGCGGCTGTGAGAAGGGAATACAGGAAGTGTCAGGGAGAGAGCAGAGGTGAGGCAGCTGTGAGCTGGGGATACTGGGTGTGTCATGAAGAGAGCAGAGGTGAGGCAGCTGTGAGATGGGAATACATGGAGTGTCAGGGAGAGAGCAGAGGTGAGGCAGCTGTGAGCTGGGAATACAGGGAGTGTTAGGGAGAAAGCAGGGGTGAGGCATCTGTGAGGTGGGAATACAGGGAGTGTCATAGATAGAGCAAAGGTGAGGCAGCTGTGAGCTGGGAATACAGGGAGTGTCAGGGAGAGAGCAGAGGTGAGGCAGCTGTGAGCTGGGAATACAGGGAGTGTCAGGGAGAGAGCAGAGGTGAGTCAGCTGTGAGCTGGGGATACAGGGAGTGTCAGGGAGAGAGCAGAGGTGAGGCGGCTGTGAGCTGGGGATACAGGAAGTGTCAGGGAGAGAGCAGAGGTGAGGAAGCTGTGAGCTGGGGATACAGGGTTTGTCAGGGAGAGAGCAGAGGTGAGTCAGCTGTGAGCTGGGGATACAGGGAGTGTCAGGGAGAGAGCAGAGGTGAGGCAGCTGTGAGCTGGGGATACAGGTAGTGTCAGGGAGAAAGTAGAGGTGAGGAAGCTGTGAGCTGGGAATACAGGGAATGTCAGGTAGAGAGCAAAGGTGAGGCTCCTGTGAGCTGGGAATATAAGGAGTTTCAGGGAGAGAGCAGAGGTGAGGCAATTGTGAGCTTGGGATACAGGGAGTGTCAGGGAGAGAGCAGAGGTGAGGCGGCTGTGAGCTGGGAAAACACGGAGTGTTAGGGAGAAAGCAGGGGTGAGGCAGCTGTGAGGTGGGAATACAGGGAGTGTCAGTGAGAGAGCAGAGGTGAGGCAGATTTGAGCTGGGGATACAGGGATTATCAGTGAGAGAGTAGAGGTGAGGCAGCTGTGAGCTGGGGATACAGGGATTATTAGTGAGAAGGCAGAGGTGAGGCAGCTGTGAGCTGGGGATACAGGGAGTGTTAGGGAGAGAGCAGAGGTGAGGCAGCTTTGAGCTGGGGATAAAGGGATTATCAGGGAGAGAGCAGAGGTGAGGCAGTTGTGAGCTGGGAATACAGGGAGTGTCAGAGTGAGAGCAGTAGTAAGGCAGTTGTGAGCTGGGAATACAGGGAATGTCAGGGAGAGAGCAAAGGTGATGCAGCTGTGAGCTGGGAATATAAGGAGTTTCAGGGAGAGAGCAGAGGTGAGGCGGCTGTGAGCTGGGAATACAGGAAGTGTCAGGGAGAGAGCAGAGGTGAGGCAGCTTTGAGCTGGAGATACAGGGAGTTTCAGAGAGAGAGCAGTAGTATGGCAGCTGTGAGCTGGGAATACAGGGAATGTCAGGTAGAGAGCAAAGGTGAGGCAGCTGTGAGCTGGGAATATAAGGACTTTCAGGGAGAGAGCAGAGGTGAGGCAACTGTGAGCTTGGGATACAGGGTGTGTCAGGGAGAGAGCAGAGGAGAGGCAGCTGTGAGATGGGAATACAGGGAGTGTCAGGGAGAGAGCGGAGGTTAGGCAGCTGTGAGCTGGGGATACAGGCAGTTTCAGGGAGAGAGCAGAGGTGAGGCAGCTGTGAGCTGGGGATACAGGGAATGTCAGGTAGAGAGCAGAGGTGAGGCAGCTGTGAGCTGGGGATACTGGGTGTGTCAGGGAGAGAGCAGAGGAGAGGCAGCTGTGAGATGGGAATACAGGGAGTGTCAGGGAGAGAGCTGAGGTTAGGCAGCTGTGAGCTGGGAATACAGGGAGTGTCAGGGATAGAGCTGAGTTGAGGCTGCTGTGAGCTGGGGATACAGGGAATGTCAGGTAGAGAGCAGAGGTGAGGCTGCTTTGAGCTGGGGATACAGGGATAATCAGAGAGAGGGCAGAGGTGAGGCAGCTGTGAAATGGGGATACAGGGAGTGTCAGAGAGAGAGCAGAGGTGAGGCAGCTGTGTGATGGGAATACAGGGAGTGTCAGGGAGAGAGCAGAGGTGAGGAAGCTTTGAGCTGGGGATACAGAGATTATAAGGGAGAGAGCAGAGGTGAGACAGCTGTGAAATGGGAATACAGGGAGTTTCAGAGAGAGTGCAGTAGTAAGGCAGCTCTGAACTGGGAATACAGGGAATGTCAGGGAGAGAGAAAAGGTGAGGCAGCTGTGAGCTGGGAATACAGGGAGTGTAAGGGAGAGAGCAGAGGTGAGGCAGCTGTGAGCTGGGGATACAGGGAGTGTCAGGGAGAGAGCAGAGGTGAGGCAGCTGTGAGTTGGGTATACAGGGAGTGTCAGGGAGAGAGCAGAGATGAGGCGGCTGTGAGCTGGGGATACAGGGATTGTCAGAGAGAGAGCAGAGTTGAGGCAGCTGTGAGCTGGGAATACAGGGAGTGTCAGGGAGAGAGTAGAGGTGAGGCAGCTGTGAGCTGGGAATACAGGGAGTATCAGGGAGAGAGCAGAGGTGAGGCAGCTGTGAGATTTGAATAAAAGGAGTGTCAGGGAGAGAGCGGAGGTGAGGTAGCTGTGAGCTTGGGCTACAGGCAGTGTCAGGGAGAGAGCAATGGTGAGTCAGGGAGAGAGCAGAGGTGAGGCAGCTGTGAGCTGGGAATACAGGGAGTATCAGGGAGAGAGCAGAGGTGAGGCAGCTGTGAGATTAGTATACAGGGAGTGTCAGGGAGAGAGCAGAGGTGAGGCGGCTGTGAGCTGGGGATACAGGAAGTGTCAGGGAGAGAGCAGAGGTGAGGAAGCTGTGAGCTGGGGATACAGGGTTTGTCAGGGAGAGAGAAGAGGTGAGGCAGCTGTGAGCTGGGAATACAGGGAGTGTCAGGGAGAGAGCTGAGTTGAGGCAGCTGTGAACTGTGGATACAGGGAGTGTCAGGGAGAGAGCTGAGTTGAGGCAGCTGTGAACTGTGGATACAGGGAGTGTCAGGGAGAGAGCAGAGTTGAGGCAGCTGTGAGCTGGGGATACTGGAGTGTCAGGGAGAGAGCAGTGGTGAGGCAGCTGTGAGATGGGAATACAGGGAGTGTCAGAGAGAAAGCATAGGTGAGGCAGCTGTGAGATGGAAATACAGGGAGTGTCAGGGAGAGAGCAGAGGTGAGGCGGCTGTGAGCTGGGAATACAGGGAGTGTTAGGGAGAGAGCAGAGGTGAGGCAGCTGTGAGCTGGGGATACAGGGAGTGTCAGGGAGAGAGCAGGGGTGAGGCAGCTGTGAGGTGGGAATACAGGGAGTGTCAGGGAGAGAGCAGAGGTGAGGCAGCTTTAAACTGGGGAAACAGGGATTATCAGTGAGAAGGCAGAGGTGAGGCAGCTGTGAGCTGGGGATACAGGGAGTGTTAGGGAGAGAGCAGAGGTGAGGCAGCTGTGAGATGGGAATACAGGGAGTGTCAGGGAGAGAGCAGAGGTGAGGCAGCTGTTGCTGGGAATACAGGAAGTGTCAGGGAGAGAGCAGAGGTGAGGCAGCTGTGAGCTGGGGATACAGGGATTATCAGGCAGAGAGCAGAGGTGAGGCAGTTGTGAGCTGGGAATACAGGGAGTGTCAGAGAGAGAGCACTAGTAAGGCAAATGTGAGCTGGGAATACAGATAATGTCAGGGAGAGAGCAAAGGTGAGGCAGCTGTGAGCTGGGGATACAGGCAGTGTCAGGGAGAGAGCAGAGGTGAGGCAGCTGTGAGCTGGGGATACAGGGAGTGTCAGGGAGAGAGCAGAGGTGAGGCAGCTGTGAGCTGGGAATACAGGGATTGTTAGGGAGAAAGCAGGGGTGAGGCATCTGTGAGGTGGGAATACAGGGAGTGTCATAGATAGAGCAGAGGTGAGGCAGCTGTGAGCTGGGGATACAGGGAGTGTCAGGGAGAGAGTAGGGGTGAGGCAGCTGTGAGCTGGGAATACAGGGAGTGTCAGGGAGAGAGCAGAGGTGAGGCAGCTGTGAGGTGGGAATACAGGGAGTTTTAGGGAGAAAGCAGGGGTGAGGGAGCTGTGTTGCGGGAATGCAGGGAGTGTCAGTGAGAGAGCAGAGGTGAGGCAGATTTGAGCTGGGGATACAGGGATTATCAGTGAGAGAGCAGAGGTGAGGCAGCTGTGAGCTGGGGATACAGGCAGTGTCAGGGAGAGAGCAGAGGTGAGGCAGCTGTGAGCTGGGGATACAGGGAGTGTCAGGGAGAGAGCAGAGGTGAGGCGGCTGTGAGAAGGGAAAACAGGAAGTGTCAGGGAGAGAGCAGAGGTGAGGCAGCTGTGAGCTGGGGATACTGGGTGTGTCAGGAAGAGAGCAGAGGTGAGGCAGCTGTGAGATGGGAATACAGGGAGTGTCAGGGAGAGAGCAGAGGTGAGGCAGCTGTGAGCTGGGAATACAGGAAGTGTCAGGGAGAGAGCAGAGGTGAGGCAGCTGTGAGCTGGGGATACAGGGATTATCAGGCAGAGAGCAGAGGTGAGGCAGTTGTGAGCTGGGAATACAGGGAGTGTTAGGGAGAGAGCAGAGGTGAGGCAGCTGTGAGCTGGGGATACAGGGAGTGTCAGGGAGAGAGCAGGGGTGAGGCAGCTGTGAGGTGGGAATACAGGGAGTGTCAGGGTGAGAGCAGAGGTGAGGCAGCTTTAAACTGGGGAAACAGGGATTATCAGTGAGAAGGCAGAGGTGAGGCAGCTGTGAGCTGGGGATACATGGAGTGTCAGGGAGAGAGCAGAGGTGAGGCAGCTGTGAGCTGGGAATACAGGGAGAGTTAGGGAGAAAGCAGGGGTGAGGCATCTGTGAGGTGGGAATACAGGGAGTGTCATAGATAGAGCAGAGGTGAGGCAGCTGAGAGCTGGGAATACAGTGAGTGTCAGGGAGAGAGCAGAGGTGAGGCAGCTGTGAGCTGTGAATACAGGGAGTTTTAGGGAGAAAGCAGGGGTGAGGCAGTTTTGTGGTGGGAATACAGGGAGTGTCAGTGAGAGAGCAGAGGTGAGGCAGATTTGAGCTGGGGATACAGGGAATATCAGTGAGAGAGCAGAGGTGAGGCAGCTGTGAGCTGGGGATACAGGGAGTGTCAGGGAGAGAGCACAGGTGAAGCCGATGTGAGCTGAGGATATATGCAGTGTCAGGGAGAGAGCAGAGGTGAGGCAGCTGTTAGCTGGGGATACAGGGAGTGTCAGGGAGAGAGCAGAGGTGAGGCAGCTGTGAGCTGGGGATACAGGTAGTGTCAGGGAGAAAGTAGAGGTGAGGAAGCTGTGTGATGGGAATACAGGGAGTGTCAAGGAGAGAGCAGAGGTGAGGCAGCTTTGAGCTGGAGATACAGGGAGTTTCAGAGAGAGAGCAGTAGTATGGCAGCTGTGAGCTGGGAATACAGGGTATGTCAGGTAGAGAGCAAAGGTGAGGCAGCTGTGAGCTGGAAATATAAGGAGTTTCAGGGAGAGAGCAGAGGTGAGGCAACTGTGAGCTTGGGATACAGGGAGTGTCAAGGAGAGAGCAGAGGTGAGGCGGCTGTGAGCTGGGAAAACACGGAGTGTTAGGGAGAAAGCAGGGGTGAGGCAGCTGTGAGGTGGGAATACAGGGAGTGTCAGTGAGAGAGCAGAGGTGAGGCAGATTTGAGCTGGGGATACAGGGATTATCAGTGAGAGAGCAGAGGTGAGGCAGCTGTGAGCTGGGGATACAGGGATTATCAGTGAGAAGGCAGAGGTGAGGCAGCTGTGAGCTGGGGATACAGGGAGTGTTAGGGAGAGAGCAGAGGTGAGGCAGCTTTGAGCTGGGGATAAAGGGATTATCAGGGAGAGAGCAGAGGTGAGGCAGTTGTGAGCTGGGAATACAGGGAGTGTCAGAGCGAGAGCAGTAGTAAGGCAGTTGTGAGCTGGGAATACAGGGAATGTCAGGGAGAGAGCAGAGGTGAGGCAGATTTGAGCTGGGGATACAGGGATTATCAGTGAGAAGGCAGATGTGAAGCAGCTGTGAGCTGGGGATACAGGGAGTGTTAGGGAGAGAGCAGAGGTGAGGCAGCTTTGAGCTGGGGATTAAGGGATTATCAGGGAGAGAGCAGAGGTGAGGCAGTTGTGAGCTGGGAATACAGGGAGTGTCAGAGCGAGAGCAGTAGTAAGGCAGTTGTGAGCTGGGAATACAGGGAATGTCAGGGAGAGAGCAAAGGTGATGCAGCTGTGAGCTGGGAATACAAGGAGTTTCAGGGAGAGAGCAGAGGTGAGGCAGCTGTGAGATGGGAATACAGGGAGTGTCAGGGAGAGAGAAGAGGTGAGGCAGCTGTGAGCTGGGAATACAGGAAGTGTCAGGGAGAGAGCAGAGGTGAGGCAGCTGTGAGCTGGGGATACAGGGATTATCAGGGAGAGAGCAGAGGTGAGGCAGTTGTGAGCTGGGAATACAGGGAGTGTCAGAGAGAGAGAGCAGTAGTAAGGCAGTTGTGAGCTGGGAATACAGGTAATGTCAGGGAGAGAGCAAAGGTGATGCAGCTGTGAGCTGGGAATATAAGGAGTTTCAGGGAGAGAGCAGAGGTGACGCAGCTGTGAGCTTGGGATACAGGGAGTGTCAGGGAGAGAGCAGAGGTGAATCAGCTGTGAGCTGGGGATACTGGGTGTGTCAGGAAGAGAGCAGAGGTGAGACATCTGTGAGATGGGAATACAGGGAGTGTTAGGGAGAAAGCAGAGGTGAGGCAGCTGTGAGCTGGGAATACAGGAAGTGTCAGGGAGAGAGCAGAGGTGAGGCAGCTGTGAGCTGGGGATACAGGGATTATCAGGGAGAGAGCAGAGGTGAGGCAGTTGTGAGCTGGGAATACAGGGAGTGTCAGAGAGAGAGCAGTAGTAAGGCAGTTGTGAGCTGGGAATACAGGTAATGTCAGGGAGAGAGCAAAGGTGAGGCAGCTGTGAGCTGGGGATACAGGCAGTGTCAGGGAGATAGCAGAGGTGAGGCAGCTGTGAGCTGGGGATAAAGGGAGTGTCAGGGAGAGAGCAGAGGTGAGGCAGCTGTTAGCTGGGAATACAGGGAGTGTTAGGGAGAAAGCAGGGGTGAGGCATCTGTGAGGTGGGAATACAGGGAGTGTCAGAGATAGAGCAGAGGTGAGGCAGCTGTGAGCTGGGAATACAGGGAGTGTCAGGGAGAGAGCAGAGGTGAGGCAGCTGTGAGCTGGGAATACAGGGAGTGTTAGGGAGAAAGCAGGGGTGAGGCAGCTGTGAGGTGGGAATACAGGGAGTGTCAGTGAGAGAGCAGAGGTGAGGCAGATTTGAGCTGAGGATACAGGGAGTGTCAGTGAGAGAGCAGAGGTGAGGCAGCTGTGAGCTGGGGATACAGGGAGTGTCAGGGAGAGAGCAGAGGTGAGGCAGATGTGAGCTGAAGATTCAGGCAGTGTGAGGGAGAGAGCAGAGGTGAGGCAGCTGTGAGCTGGGGATACAGGTAGTGTCAGGGAGAAAGTAGAGGTGAGGAAGCTGTGTGATGGGAATACAGGGAGTGTCAGGGAGAGAGCAGAGGTGAGGCAACTTTGAGCTGGAGATACAGGGAGTTTCAGAGAGAGAGCAGTAGTATGGCAGCTGTGAGCTGGGAATACAGGGAATGTCAGGTAGAGAGCAAAGGTGAGGCAGCTGTGAGCTGGGAATATAAGGAGTTTCAGGGAAAGAGCAGAGGTGAGGCGGCTGTGAGCTGGGAATACAGGAAGTGTCGGAGAGAGCAGAGGTGAGGCAGCTGTGAGCTGGGGATACTGGGTGTGTCAGGGAGAGAGCAGAGGAGAGGCAGCTGTGAGATGGGAATACAGGGAGTGTCAGGGAGAGAGCTGAGGTGAGGCAGCTGTGAGCTAGGGATACAGGCAGTTTCAGGGAGAGAGCAGAGGTGAGGCAGTTGTGAGCTGGGGATACAGGCAGTGTCAGAGATAGAGCAGAGGTGAGGCTGCTGTGAGCTGGGAATACAGGGAGTGTCGGGGATAGAGCTGAGTTGAGGCTGCTGTGAGCTGGGGATACAGGGAGTGTCAGGAAGAGAGCAGAGGTGAGGCAGCTTTGAGCTGGGGATACAGGGATAATCAGAGAGAGGGCAGAGGTGAGGCAGCTGTGAAATGGGGATACAGGGAGTGTCAGAGAGATAGCAGAGGTAAGGCAGCTGTGTGATGGGAATACAGGGAGTGTCAGGGAGAGAGCCGAGGTGAGGAAGCTTTGAGCTGGGGATACAGAGATTATAAGGGAGAGAGCAGAGATGAGGCAGCTGTGAAATGGGAATACAGGGAGTTTCAGAGAGAGTGCAGTAGTAAGGCAGCTCTGAACTGGGAATACAGGGAATGTCAGGGAGAGAGAAAAGGTGAGGCAGCTGTGAGCTGGGAATACAGGGAGTGTAAGGGAGAGAGCAGAGGTGAGGCAGCTGTCAGCCGGGGATACAGGGAGTGTCAGGGAGAGAGCAGAGATGAGGCGGCTGTGAGCTGGGGATACAGGGATTCTCAGAGAGAGAGCAGAGTTGAGGCAGCTGTGAGCTGGGAATACAGGGAGTGTCTTGGAGAGAGTAGAGGTGAGGCAGCTGTGAGCTGGGAATACAGGGAGTATCAGGGAGAGAGCAGAGGTGAGGCAGCTGTGAGATTTGAATAGAAGGAGTGTCAGGGAGAGAGCTGAGGTGAGGCAGCTGTGAGCTTGGGCTACAGGCAGTGTCAGGGAGAGAGCAATGGTGAGTCAGGGAGAGAGCAGAGGTGAGGCAGCTGTGAGCTGGGAATACAGGGAGTGTCAGGGAGAGAGCAGAGGTGAGGCAGCTGTGAGATTAGTATACAGGGAGTGTCAGGGAGAGAGCAGAGGTGAGGCGGCTGTGAGCTGGGATACAGGAAGTGTCAGGGAGAGAGCAGAGGTGAGGAAGCTGTGAGCTGGGGATACAGGGTTTGTCAGGGAGAGAGAAGAGGTGAGGCAGCTGTGAGCTGGGAATACAGGGAGTGTCAGGGAGAGAGCAGAGGTGAGGCAGCTGTGAGATTAGTATACAGGGAGTGTCAGGGAGAGAGCAGAGGTGAGGCGGCTGTGAGCTGGGATACAGGAAGTGTCAGGGAGAGAGCTGAGTTGAGGCAGCTGTGAGCTGGGGATACAGGGTTTGTCAGGGAGAGAGAAGAGGTGAGGCAGCTGTGAGCTGGGAATACAGGGAGTGTCAGGGAGAGAGCTGAGTTGAGGCAGCTGTGAACTGTGGATACAGGGAGTGTCAGGGAGAGAGCAGAGTTGAGGCAGGTGTGAGCTGGGTATACTGGAGTGTCAGGGAGAAAGCAGAGGTGAGGCAGCTGTGAGATGGGAATACAGGGAGTGTCAGAGAGAAAGCATAGGTGAGGCAGCTGTGAGATGGAAATACAGGGAGTGTCAGGGAGAGAGCAGAGGTGAGGCGGCTGTGAGCTGGGAATACAGGGAGTGTTAGGGAGAGAGCAGAGGTGAGGCAGCTGTGAGCTGGGGATACAGGGAGTGTCAGGGAGAGAGCAGGGGTGAGGCAGCTGTGAGGTGGGAATACAGGGAGTGTCAGGGATAGAGCAGAGGTGAGGCAGCTTTAAACTGGGGAAACAGGGATTATCAGTGAGAAGGCAGAGGTGAGGCAGCTGTGAGCTGGTGATACAGGGAGTGTTAGGGAGAGAGAAAAGGTGAGGTAGCTGTGAGCTGGGAATACAGGGAGTGTAAGGGAGAGAGCAGAGGTGAGGCAGCTGTGAGCCGGGGATACAGGGAGTGTCAGGGAGAGAGCAGAGGTGAGGCAGCTGTGAGTTGGGAATACAGGGAGTGTCAGGGAGAGAGCAGAGATGAGGCGGCTGTGAGCTGGGGATACAGGGATTGTCAGAGAGAGAGCAGAGTTGAGGCAGCTGTGAGGTGGGAATACAGGGAGTGTCAGGGATAGAGCAGAGGTGAGGCAGCTTTAAACTGGGGAAACAGGGATTATCAGTGAGAAGGCAGAGGTGAGGCAGCTGTGAGCTGGTGATACAGGGAGTGTTAGGGAGAGAGAAAAGGTGAGGTAGCTGTGAGCTGGGAATACAGGGAGTGTAAGGGAGAGAGCTGAGGTGAGGCAGCTGTGAGATTAGTATACAGGGAGTGTCAGGGAGAGAGGAGAGGTGAGGCGGCTGTGAGCTGGGATACAGGAAGTGTCAGGGAGAGAGCTGAGTTGAGGCAGCTGTGAGCTGGGGATACAGGGTTTGTCAGGGAGAGAGAAGAGGTGAGGCAGCTGTGAGCTGGGAATACAGGGAGTGTCAGGGAGAGAGCTGAGTTGAGGCAGCTGTGAACTGTGGATACAGGGAGTGTCAGGGAGAGAGCAGAGTTGAGGCAGGTGTGAGCTGGGTATACTGGAGTGTCAGGGAGAAAGCAGAGGTGAGGCAGCTGTGAGATGGGAATACAGGGAGTGTCAGAGAGAAAGCATAGGTGAGGCAGCTGTGAGATGGAAATACAGGGAGTGTCAGGGAGAGAGCAGAGGTGAGGCGGCTGTGAGCTGGGAATACAGGGAGTGTTAGGGAGAGAGCAGAGGTGAGGCAGCTGTGAGCTGGGGATACAGGGAGTGTCAGGGAGAGAGCAGGGGTGAGGCAGCTGTGAGGTGGGAATACAGGGAGTGTCAGGGATAGAGCAGAGGTGAGGCAGCTTTAAACTGGGGAAACAGGGATTATCAGTGAGAAGGCAGAGGTGAGGCAGCTGTGAGCTGGTGATACAGGGAGTGTTAGGGAGAGAGAAAAGGTGAGGTAGCTGTGAGCTGGGAATACAGGGAGTGTAAGGGAGAGAGCAGAGGTGAGGCAGCTGTGAGCCGGGGATACAGGGAGTGTCAGGGAGAGAGCAGAGGTGAGGCAGCTGTGAGTTGGGAATACAGGGAGTGTCAGGGAGAGAGCAGAGATGAGGCGGCTGTGAGCTGGGGATACAGGGATTGTCAGAGAGAGAGCAGAGTTGAGGCAGCTGTGAGCTGGGAATACAGGGAGTGTCTTGGAGAGAGTAGAGGTGAGGCAGCTGTGAGCTGGGAATACAGGGAGTATCAGGGAGAGAGCAGAGGTGAGGCAGCTGTGATATTTGAATAGAAGGAGTGTCAGGGAGAGAGCTGAGGTGAGGCAGCTGTGAGCTTGGGCTACAGGCAGTGTCAGGGAGAGAGCAGAGGTGAGGCAGCTGTGAGCTGGGGATACAGGGAGTGTCAGGGAGAGAGCAGAGGTGAGGCAGCTTTGAGCTGGCGATAAAGGGATTATCAGGGAGAGAACAGAGGTGAGGCAGTTGTGAGCTGGGAATACAGGGAGTGTCAGAGAGAGAGCAGTAGTAAGGCAGTTGTGAGCTGGAAATACAGGGAATGTCAGGGAGAGAGCAAAGGTGAGGCAGCTGTGAGCTGGGAATATAAGGAGTTTCAGGGAGAGAGCAGAGGTGACGCAGCTGTGAGCTTGGGATACAGGGAGTGTCAGGGAGAGAGCAGAGGTGAGGCGGCTGTGAGCTGGGAATACAGGAAGTGTCAGGTAGAGAGCAGAGGTGAGGCAGCTGTGAGCTGGGGATACTGGGTGTGTCAGGGAGAGAGCAGAGGTGAGGCAGCTGTGAGATGGGATTACAGGGAGTGTCAGGGAGAGAGCAATGGTGAGGCAGCTGTGAGCTGGGAATACAGGAAGTGTCAGGGAGAGAGCAGAGGTGGGGCAGCTGTGAGCTGGGGATACAGGGATTATCAGGGAGAGAGGAGAGGTGAGGCAGTTGTGAGCTGGGAATACAGGGAGTGTCAGAGAGAGAGAGAGCAGTAGTAAGGCAGTTGTGAGCTGGGAATACAGGTAATGTCAGGGAGAGAGCAAAGGTGAGGCAGCTGTGAGCTGGGGATACAGGAAGTGTCAGGGAGAGAGCAGAGGTGAGGCAGCTGTGAGCTGGGGATACAGGGAGTGTCAGGGAGAGAGCAGAGGTGAGGTAGCTGTGAGCTGGGAATACAGGGAGTGTTAGGGAGAAAGCAGGGGTGAGGCATCTGTGAGGTGGGAATACAGGGAGTGTCAGAGATAGAGCAGAGGTGATGCAGCTGTGAGCTGGGAATACAGGGAATGTCAGGGAGAGAGCAGAGGTGAGGCAGCTGTGAGCTGGGAATACAGGGAGTGTTAGGGAGAAAGCAGGGGTGAGGCAGCTGTGAGTCGGGAATACAGGGAGTGTCAGTGAGAGAGCAGATTTTCAGATGGGCATACAGGGATTATCAGTGAGAGAGCAGAGGTGAGGCAGCTGTGAGCTGGGGATACAGGGATTATCAGTGAGAAGGCAGAGGTGAGGCAGCTGTGAGCTGGGGAAACAGGGAGTGTTAGGGAGAGAGCAGAGGTGAGGCAGATGTGAGCTGGGGATACAGGCAGTGTCAGGGAGAGAGCAGAGGTGAGGCAGCTGTGAGCTGGGGATACAGGGAGTGTCAGGGAGAGAGCAGAGGTGAGGCAGCTTTGAGCTGGGGATAAAGGGATTATCAGGGAAAGAGCAGAGGTGAGGCAGTTGTGAGCTGGGAATACAGGGAATGTCAGGGAGAGAGCAAAGGTGATGCAGCTGTGAGCTGGGAATATAAGGAGTTTCAGGGAGAGTGCAGAGGTGACGCAGCTGTGAGCTTGGGATACAAGGAGTGTCAGGGAGAGAGCAGAGGTGAGGCGGCTGTAAGCTGGGAATACAGGAAGTGTCAGGGAGAGAGCAGAGGTGATTCAGCTGTGAGCTGGGGATACTGGGTGTGTCAGGAAGAGAGCAGAGGTGAGGCAGCTGTGAGATGGGAATACAGGGAGTGTCAGGGAGAGAGCAGAGGTGAGGCAGCTGTGAGCTGCGAATACAGGAAGTGTCAGGGGGAGAGCAGAGGTGAGGCAGTTGTGAGCTGGGAATACAGGGAGTGTCAGAGAGAGAGCAGTAGTAAGGCAGTTGTGAGCTGGGAATACAGGTAATGTCAGGGAGAGAGCAAAGGTGATGCAGCTGTGAGCTGGGAATATAAGGAGTTTCAGGGAGAGAGCAGAGGTGACGCAGCTGTGAGCTTGGGATACAGGGAGTGTCATGGAGAGAGCAGAGGTGAGGCGGCTGTGAGCTGGGAATACAGGAAGTGTCAGGGAGAGAGCAGAGGTGACGCAGCTGTGAGCTGGGGATACTGGGTGTGTCAGGAAGAGAGCAGAGGTGAGGCAGCTGTGAGCTGGGAATACAGGGAGTGTCAGGGAGAGAGCAGTAGTAAGGCAGTTGTGAGCTGGGAATACAGGTAATGTCAGGGAGAGAGCAAAGGTGATGCAGCTGTGAGCTGGGAATATAAGGAGTTTCAGGGAGAGAGCAGAGGTGAGGCAGCTGTGAGCTGGAGATACAGGGAGTGTCAGGGAGAGAGCAGAGGTGAGGCAGCTGTGAGCTGGGAATACAGGGAGTGTCAGGGAGAGAGCAGAGGTGAGGTAGATGTGAGCTGGGGATACAGGGAGTGTCAGGGAGAGAGCAGAGGTGAGGCAGCTGTGAGCTGGGGATACAGGGAGTGTCAGGGAGAGAGCAGAGTTGAGGCAGCTGTGAGCTGGGGATACTGGAGTGTCAGAGAGAAAGCATAGGTGAGGAAGCTGTGAGATGGAAATACAGGGAGTGTCAGGGAGAGAGCAGAGGTGCGGCGGCTGTGAGCTGGGAATACAGGGAGTGTTAGGGAGAGAGCAGAGGTGTGGAAGCTGTGAGCTGGGGATACAGGGAGTGTCAGGGAGAGAGCAGGGGTGAGGCAGCTGTGTGGTGGGAATACAGGGAGTGTCAAAGAGAGAGCAGAGGTGAGGCAGCTTTAAACTGGGGAAACAGGGATTATCAGTGAGAAGGCAGAGGTGAGGCAGCTGTGAGCTGGGGATACAGGGAGTGTTAGGAAGAGAGCAGAGGTGAGGCAGATGTGAGCTGGGGATACAGGCAGTGTCAGTGAGAGAGCAGAGTTGAGGCAGCTGTGAGCTGGGGATAAAGGGATTATCAGGGAGAGAACAGAGGTGAGGCAGTTGTGAGCTGGGAATACAGGGAGTGTCAGAGAGAGAGAGCAGTAGTAAGGCAGTTGTGAGCTGGAAATACAGGAAATTTCAGGGAGAGAGCAAAGGTGAGGCAGCTGTGAGCTGGAAATATAAGGAGTTTCAGGGAGAGAGCAGAGGTGACGCAGCTGTGAGCTTGGGATACAGGGAGTGTCAGGGAGAGAGCAGAGGTGAGGCGGCTATGAGCTGGGAATACAGGAAGTGTCAGGGAGAGAGCAGAGGTGAGGCAGCTGTGAGCTGGGGATACTGGGTGTGTCAGGGAGAGAGCAGAGGTGAGGCAGCTGTGAGATGGGATTACAGGGAGTGTCAGGGAGAGAGCAGTGGTGAGGCAGCTGTGAGCTGGGAATACAGGAAGTGTCAGGGAGAGAGCAGAGGTGAGGCAGCTGTGAGCTGGGGATACAGGGATTATCAGGGAGAGAGCAGAGGTGAGGCAGTTGTGAGCTGGGAATACAGGGAGTGTCAGAGAGAGAGAGCAGTAGTAATGCAGTTGTGAGCTGGGAATACAGGTAATGTCAGGGAGAGAGCAAAGGTGAGGCAGCTGTGAGCTGGGGATACAGGCAGTGTCAGGGAGAGAGCAGAGGTGAGGCAGCTGTGAGCTGGGGATACAGGGAGTGTCAGGGAGAGAGCAGAGGTGAGGTAGCTGTGAGCTGGGAATACAGGGAGTGTTAGGGAGAAAGCAGGGGTGAGGCATCTGTGAGGTGGGAATACAGGGAGTGTCAGGGAGAGAGCTGAGTTGAGGAAGCTGTGAACTGTGGATACAGGGAGAGTCAGGGAGAGAGCAGAGTTGAGGCAGCTGTGAGCTGGGGATACTGGAGTGTCAGGAAGAGAGCAGAGGTGAGGCAGCTGTGAGATGGGAATACAGGGAATGTCAAAGAGAAAGCATAGGTGAGGCAGCTGTGAGATGGAAATACAGGGAGTGTCAGGGAGAGAGCAGAGGTGAGGCGGCTGTGAGCTGGGAATACAGGGAGTCTTAGGGAGAGAGCAGAGGTGAGGCAGCTGTGAGCTGGGGATACAGGGAGTGTCTGGGAGAGAGCAGGGGTGAGGCAGCTGTGAGGTGGGAATACAGGGAGTGTCAGGGAGATAGCAGAGGTGAGGCAGCTTTGAGCTGGGGATAAAGGGATTATCAGGGAGAGAACAGAGGTGAGGCAGTTGTGAGCTGGGAATACAGGGAGTGTCAGAGAGAGAGCAGTAGTAAGGCAGTTGTGAGCTGGAAATACAGGAAATGTCAGGGAGAGAGCAAAGGTGAGGCAGCTGTGAGCTGGGAATATAAGGAGTTTCAGGGAGAGAGCAGAGGTGACGCAGCTGTGAGCTTGGGATACAGGGAGTGTCAGGGAGAGAGCAGAGGTGAGGCGGCTGTGAGCTGGGAATACAGGAAGTGTCAGGGAGAGAGCAGAGGTGAGGCAGCTGTGAGCTGGGGATACTGGGTGTGTCAGGGAGAAAGCAGAGGTGAGGCAGCTGTGAGATGGGATTACAGGGAGTGTCAGGGAGAGAGCAGTGGTGAGACAGCTGTGAGCTGGGAATACAGGAAGTGTCAGGGAGAGAGCAGAGGTGAGGCAGCTGTGAGCTGGGGATACAGGGATTATCAGGGAGAGAGGATAGGTGAGGCAGTTGTGAGCTGGGAATACAGGGAGTGTTAGGGAGAAAGCAGGGGTGAGGCATCTGTGAGATGGGATTACAGGGAGTGTCAGGGAGAGAGCAGTGGTGAGGCAGCTGTGAGCTGGGAATACAGGAAGTGTCAGGGAGAGAGCAGAGGTGAGGCAGCTGTGAGCTGGGGATACAGGGATTATCAGGGAGAGAGCAGAGGTGAGGCAGTTGTGAGCTGGGAATACAGGGAGTGTCAGAGAGAGAGAGCAGTAGTAATGCAGTTGTGAGCTGGGAATACAGGTAATGTCAGGGAGAGAGCAAAGGTGAGGCAGCTGTGAGCTGGGGATACAGGCAGTGTCAGGGAGAGAGCAGAGGTGAGGCAGCTGTGAGCTGGGGATACAGGGAGTGTCAGGGAGAGAGCAGAGGTGAGGTAGCTGTGAGCTGGGAATACAGGGAGTGTTAGGGAGAAAGCAGGGGTGAGGCATCTGTGAGGTGGGAATACAGGGAGTGTCAGGGAGAGAGCTGAGTTGAGGAAGCTGTGAACTGTGGATACAGGGAGAGTCAGGGAGAGAGCAGAGTTGAGGCAGCTGTGAGCTGGGGATACTGGAGTGTCAGGAAGAGAGCAGAGGTGAGGCAGCTGTGAGATGGGAATACAGGGAATGTCAGAGAGAAAGCATAGGTGAGGCAGCTGTGAGATGGAAATACAGGGAGTGTCAGGGAGAGAGCAGAGGTGAGGCGGCTGTGAGCTGGGAATACAGGGAGTCTTAGGGAGAGAGCAGAGGTGAGGCAGCTGTGAGCTGGGGATACAGGGAGTGTCTGGGAGAGAGCAGGGGTGAGGCAGCTGTGAGGTGGGAATACAGGGAGTGTCAGGGAGATAGCAGAGGTGAGGCAGCTTTAAACTGGGGAAACAGGGATTATCAGTGAGAAGGCAGAGGTGAGGCAGCTGTGAGCTGGGGATACAGGGAGTGTTAGGGAGAGAGCAGAGGTGAGGCAGATGTGAGCTGGGGATAAAGGCAGTGTCAGGGAGAGAGCAGAGGTGAGGCAGCTGTGAGCTGGGGATACAGGGAGTGTCAGGGAGAGAGCAGAGGTGAGGCAGCTTTGAGCTGGGGATAAAGGGATTATCAGGGAGAGAACAGAGGTGAGGCAGTTGTGAGCTGGGAATACAGGGAGTGTCAGAGAGAGAGCAGTAGTAAGGCAGTTGTGAGCTGGAAATACAGGAAATGTCAGGGAGAGAGCAAAGGTGAGGCAGCTGTGAGCTGGGAATATAAGGAGTTTCAGGGAGAGAGCAGAGGTGACGCAGCTGTGAGCTTGGGATACAGGGAGTGTCAGGGAGAGAGCAGAGGTGAGGCGGCTGTGAGCTGGGAATACAGGAAGTGTCAGGGAGAGAGCAGAGGTGAGGCAGCTGTGAGCTGGGAATACTGGGTGTGTCAGGGAGAAAGCAGAGGTGAGGCAGCTGTGAGATGGGATTACAGGGAGTGTCAGGGAGAGAGCAGTGGTGAGACAGCTGTGAGCTGGGAATACAGGAAGTGTCAGGGAGAGAGCAGAGGTGAGGCAGCTGTGAGCTGGGGATACAGGGATTATCAGGGAGAGAGGATAGGTGAGGCAGTTGTGAGCTGGGAATACAGGGAGTGTTAGGGAGAAAGCAGGGGTGAGGCATCTGTGAGGTGGGAATACAGGGAGTGTCAGAGATAGAGCAGAGGTGAGGCAGCTGTGAGCTGGGAATACAGGGAATGTCAGGGAGAGAGCAGAGGTGAGGCAGCTGTGAGCTGGGAATACAGGGAGTGTTAGGGAGAAAGCAGGGGTGAGGCAGCTGTGAGGTGGGAATACAGGGAGTGTCAGTGAGAGAGCAGATTTTCAGCTGGGGATACAGGGATTATCAGTGAGAGAGCAGAGGTGAGGCAGCTGTGAGCTGGGGATACAGGGAGTGTTAGGGAGAGAGCAGAGGTGAGGCAGATGTGAGCTGGGAATACAGGCAGTGTCAGGGAGAGAGCAGAGGTGAGGCAGCTGTGAGCTGGGGATACAGGGAGTGTCAGGGAGAGAGCAGAGGTGAGGCAGCTGTGAGCTGGGGATACAGGGAGTGTCAGGGAGAGAGCAGAGGTGAGGCAGCTTTGAGCTGGGGATAAAGGGATTATCAGGGAGAGAGCAGAGGTGAGGCAGTTGTGAGCTGGGGATACAGGGAGTGTCAGGGAGAGAGCAGAGGTGAGGCAGCTGTGAGCTGGGGATACAGGGAGTGTCAGGGAGAGAGCAGAGGTGAGGCAGCTTTGAGCTGGGGATACAGGGAGTGTCAGGGAGAGAGAAGAGGTGAGGCAGCTGTGAGCTGGGGATACAGGGAGTGTCAGGGAGAGAGCAGAGGTGAGGCAGCTGTGAGCTGGGGATACAGGGAGTGTCAGGGAGAGAGCAGAGGTGAGGCAGCTTTGAGCTGGGGATAAAGGGATTATCAGGGAGAGAGCAGAGGTGAGGCAGTTGTGAGCTGGGAATACAGGTAATGTCAGGGAGAGAGCAAAAGTGATGCAGCTGTGAGCTGGGAATATAAGGAGTTTCAGGGAGAGAGCAGAGGTGACGCAGCTGTGAGCTTGGGATACAGGGAGTGTCAGGGAGAGAGCAGAGGTGAGGAAGCTGTGAGCTGGAGATACAGGGTTTGTCAGGGAGAGAGAAGAGGTGAGGCAGCTGTGAGCTGGGAATACAGGGAGTGTCAGGGAGATAGCTGAGTTGAGGCAGCTGTGAACTGTGGATACAGGGAGTGTCAGGGAGAGAACAGAGGTGAGGCAGCTGTGAGATGGGAATACAGGGAATGTCAGAGAGAAAGCATAGGTGAGGCAGCTGTGAGATGGAAATACAGGGAGTGTCAGGGAGAGAGCAGAGGTGAGGCGGCTGTGAGCTGGGATTACAGGGAGTGTTAGGGAGAGAGCAGAGGTGAGGCAGCTGTGAGGTGGGAATACAGGGAGTGTCAGGGAGAGAGCAGAGGTGAGGCAGCTTTAAACTGGGGAAACAGGGATTATCAGTGAGAAGGCAGAGGTGAGGCAGCTGTGAGCTGGGGATACAGGGAGTGTTAGGAAGAGAGCAGAGGTGAGGCAGCTTTGAGCTGGGGATACAGGGAGAGTCAGGGAGAGAGCAGAGGTGAGGCGGCTGTGTGCTGGGGATACAGGGAGTGTCAGGGAGAGAGCAGAGGTGAGGCAGCTGTGAGCTGGGGATACAGGGAGTGTCAGGGAGAGAGCAGAGGTGAGGCAGCTTTGAGCTGGGGATAAAGGGATTATCAGGAAGAGAGCAGAGGTGAGGCAGTTGTGAGCTGGGAATACAGGGAGTGTCAGAGAGAGAGCAGTAGTAAGGCAGTTGTGAGCTGGAAATACAGGGAGTGTTAGGGAGAGAGCAGAGGTGAGGCAGCTGTGAGCTGGGGTTACAAGGAGTGTCAGGGACAGAGCAGGGGTGAGGCAGCTGTGAGGTGGGAATACAGGGAGTGTCAGGGAGAGAGCAGAGGTGAGGCAGCTTTAAACTGGGGAAACAGGGATTATCAGTGAGAAGGCAGAGGTGAGGCAGCTGTGAGCTGGGGATACAGGGAGTGTTAGGGAGAGAGCAGAGGTGAGGCAGATGTGAGCTGGGGATAAAGGCAGTGTCAGGGAGAGAGCAGAGGTGAGGCAGCTGTGAGCTGGGGATACAGGGAGTGTCAGGGAGAGAGCAGAGGTGAGGCAGCTTTGAGCTGGGGATAAAGGGATTATCAGGAAGAGAGCAGAGGTGAGGCAGTTGTGAGCTGGGAATACAGGGAGTGTCAGAGAGAGAGCAGTAGTAAGGCAGTTGTGAGCTGGAAATACAGGAAATGTCAGGGAGAGAGCAAAGGTGAGGCAGCTGTGAGCTGGGAATATAAGGAGTTTCAGGGAGAGAGCAGAGGTGACGCAGCTGTGAGCTGGGAATACAGGAAGTGTCAGGGAGAGAGCAGAGGTGAGGCAGCTGTGAGCTGGGGATACTGGGTGTGTCAGGGAGAGAGCAGAGGTGAGGCAGCTGTGAGATGGGATTACAGGGAGTGTCAGGGAGAGAGCAGTGGTGAGGCAGCTGTGAGCTGGGAATACAGGAAGTGTCAGGGAGAGAGCAGAGGTGAGGCAGCTGTGAGCTGGGGATACAGGGATTATCAGGGAGAGAGCAGAGGTGAGGCAGCTGTGAGCTGGGAATACAGGGAGTGTTAGGGAGAAAGCAGGGGTGAGGCATCTGTGAGGTGGGAATACAGGGAGTGTCAGAGATAGAGCAGAGGTGAGGCAGCTGTGAGCTGGGAATACAGGGAATGTCAGGGAGAGAGCAGAGGTGAGGCAGCTGTGAGCTGGGAATACAGGGAGTGTTAGGGAGAAAGCAGGGGTGAGGCAGCTGTGAGGTGGGAATACAGGGAGTGTCAGTGAGAGAGCAGATTTTCAGGTGGGGATACAGGGATTATCAGTGAGAGAGCAGAGGTGAGGCAGCTATGAGCTGGGGATACAGGGATTATCAGTGAGAAGGCAGAGGTGAGGCAGCTGTGAGCTGGGGATACAGGGAGTGTTAGGGAGAGAGCAGAGGTGAGGCAGATGTGAGCTGGGAATACAGGCAGTGTCAGGGAGAGAGCATAGGTGAGGCAGCTGTGAGCTGGGGATACAGGGAGTTTCAGGGAGAGAGCAGAGGTGAGGCAGCTTTGAGCTGGGGATAAAGGGATTATCAGGGAGAGAGCAGAGGTGAGGCAGTTGTGAGCTGGGAATACAGGGAATGTCAGGGAGAGAGCAAAGGTGATGCAGCTGTGAGCTGGGAATATAAGGAGTTTTAGGGAGAGAGCAGAGGTGACGCAGCTGTGAGCTGGGAATACAGGAAGTGTCAGGGAGAGAGCAGAGGTGAGGCAGCTGTGAGCTGGGGATACTGGGTGTGTCAGGAAGAGAGCAGAGGTGAGGAAGCTGTGAGATGGGAATACAGGGAGTGTCAGGGAGAGAGCAGAGGTGAGGCAGCTGTGAGCTGGGAATACAGGAAGTGTCAGGGAGAGAGCAGAGGTGAGGCAGCTGTGAGCTGGGAATACAGGAAGTGTCAGGGAGAGAGCAGAGGTGAGGCAGCTGTGAGCTGGGAATACAGGGAGTGTCAGGGAGAGAGCTGACTTGAGGAAGCTGTGAACTGTGGATACAGGGAGAGTCAGGGAGAGAGCAGAGTTGAGGCAGCTGTGAGCTGGGGATACTGGAGTGTCAGGGAGAGAGCAGAGGTGAGGCAGCTGTGAGATGGGAATACAGGGAATGTCAGAGAGAAAGCATAGGTGAGGCAGCTGTGAGATGGAAATACAGGGAGTGTCAGGGAGAGAGCAGAGGTGAGGCGGCTGTGAGCTGGGAATACAGGGAGTCTTAGGGAGAGAGCAGAGGTGAGGCAGCTGTGAGCTGGGGATACAGGGAGTGTCAGGGAGAGAGCAGGGGTGAGGCAGCTGTGAGGTGGGAATACAGGGAGTGTCAGGGAGAGAGCAGAGGTGAGGCAGCTTTAAACTGGGGAAACAGGGATTATCAGTGAGAAGGCAGAGGTGAGGCAGCTGTGAGCTGGGGATACAGGGAGTGTTACGGAGAGAGCAGAGGTGAGGCAGATGTGAGCTGGGGATAAAGGCAGTGTCAGGGAGAGAGCAGAGGTGAGGCAGCTGTGAGCTGGGGATACAGGGAGTGTCAGGGAGAGAGCAGAGGTGAGGCAGCTTTGAGCTGGGGATAAAGGGATTATCAGGGAGAGAACAGAGGTGAGGCAGTTGTGAGCTGGGAATACAGGGAGTGTCAGAGAGAGAGCAGTAGTAAGGCAGTTGTGAGCTGGAAATACAGGAAATGTCAGGGAGAGAGCAAAGGTGAGGCAGCTGTGAGCTGGGAATATAAGGAGTTTCAGGGAGAGAGCAGAGGTGACGCAGCTGTGAGCTGGGAAAACAGGAAGTGTCAGGGAGAGAGCAGAGGTGAGGCAGCTGTGAGCTGGCGATACTGGGTGTGTCAGGAAGAGAGCAGAGGTGAGGAAGCTGTGAGATGGGAATACAGGGAGTGTCAGGGAGAGAGCAGAGGTGAGGCAGCTGTGAGCTGGGAATACAGGAAGTGTCAGGGAGAGAGCAGAGGTGAGGCAGCTGTGAGCTGGGAATACAGGGAGTGTCAGGGAGAGAGCTGAGTTGAGGAAGCTGTGAACTGTGGATACAGGGAGAGTCAGGGAGAGAGCAGAGTTGAGGCAGCTGTGAGCTGGGGATACTGGAGTGTCAGGGAGAGAGCAGAGGTGAGGCAGCTGTGAGATGGGAATACAGGGAATGTCAGAGAGAAAGCATAGGTGAGGCAGCTGTGAGATGGAAATACAGGGAGTGTCAGGGAGAGAGCAGAGGTGAGGCGGCTTTAAACTGGGGAAACAGGGATTATCAGTGAGAAGGCAGAGGTGAGGCAGCTGTGAGCTGGGGATACAGGGAGTGTTAGGGAGAGAGCAGAGGTGAGGCAGATGTGAGCTGGGGATAAAGGCAGTTTCAGGGAGAGAGCAGAGGTGAGGCAGCTGTGAGCTGGGGATACAGGGAGTGTCAGGGAGAGAGCAGAGGTGAGGCAGCTTTGAGCTGGGGATAAAGGGATTATCAGGGAGAGAACAGAGGTGAGGCAGTTGTGAGCTGGGAATACAGGGAGTGTCAGAGAGAGAGCAGTAGTAAGGCAGTTGTGAGCTGGAAATACAGGAAATGTCAGGGAGAGAGCAAAGGTGAGGCAGCTGTGAGCTGGGAATATAAGGAGTTTCAGGGAGAGAGCAGAGGTGACGCAGCTGTGAGCTTGGGATACAGGGAGTGTCAGGGAGAGAGCAGAGGTGAGGCGGCTGTGAGCTGGGAATACAGGAAGTGTCAGGGAGAGAGCAGAGGTGAGGCAGCTGTGAGCTGGGGATACTGGGTGTGTCAGGGAGAAAGCAGAGGTGAGGCAGCTGTGAGATGGGATTACAGGGAGTGTCAGGGAGAGAGCAGTGGTAAGGCAGCTGTGAGCTGGGAATACAGGAAGTGTCAGGGAGAGAGCAGAGGTGAGGCAGCTGTGAGCTGGGGATACAGGGATTATCAGGGAGAGAGGATAGGTGAGGCAGTTGTGAGCTGGGAATACAGGGAGTGTTAGGGAGAAAGCAGGGGTGAGGCATCTGTGAGGTGGGAATACAGGGAGTGTCAGAGATAGAGCAGAGGTGAGGCAGCTGTGAGCTGGGAATACAGGGAATGTCAGGGAGAGAGCAGAGGTGAGGCAGCTGTGAGCTGGGAATACAGGGAGTGTTACGGAGAAAGCAGAGGTGAGGCAGCTGTGAGGTGGGAATACAGGGAGTGTCAGTGAGAGAGCAGATTTTCAGCTGGGGATACAGGGATTATCAGTGAGAGAGCAGAGGTGAGGCAGCTGTGAGCTGGGAATACAGGGAGAGTCAGGGAGAGAGCAGAGGTGATGCAGCTGTGAGCTGGGAATACAGGGAGTGTCAGGGAGAGAGCAGAGGTGAGGCAGCTGTGAGATGGGAATACAGTGAGTGTCAGGGAGAGAGCAGAGGTGAGGCAGCTGTGAGCTGGGGATACAGGGAGTGTTAGGGAGAGAGTAGAGGTGAGGCAGATGTGAGCTGGGAATACAGGCAGTGTCAGGGAGAGAGCAGAGGTGAGGCAGCTGTGAGCTGGGGATACAGGGAGTGTCAGGGAGAGAGCAGAGGTGAGGCAGCTTTGAGCTGGGGATAAAGGGATTATCAGGGAGAGAGCAGAGGTGAGGCAGTTGTGAGCTGGGAATACAGGGAATGTCAGGGAGAGAGCAAAAGTGATGCAGCTGTGAGCTGGGAATATAAGGAGTTTCAGGGAGAGAGCAGAGGTGACGCAGCTGTGAGCTTGGGATACAGGGAGTGTCAGGGAGCGAGCAGAGGTGAGGAAGCTGTGAGCTGGAGATACAGGGTTTGTCAGGGAGAGAGAAGAGGTGAGGCAGGTGTGAATTGTGGATACAGGGAGTGTCAGGGAGAGAGCAGAGGTGAGGCAGATGTGAGCTGGGGATAGAGGCAATGTCAGGGAGAGAGCAGAGGTGAGGCAGCTGTGAGCTGGGGATACTGGAGTGTCAGGGAGAGAGCAGAGGTGAGGCAGCTGTGAGATGGGAATACAGGGAATGTCAGAGAGAAAGCATAGGTGAGGCAGCTGTGAGATGGAAATACAGGGAGTGTCAGGGAGAGAGCAGAGGTGAGGCGGCTGTGAGCTGGGATTACAGGGAGTGTTAGGGAGAGAGCAGAGGTGAGGCAGCTGTGAGCTGGGGATACAAGGAGTGTCAGGGACAGAGCAGGGGTGAGGCAGCTGTGAGGTGGGAATACAGGGAGTGTCAGGGAGTGAGCAGAGGTGAGGCAGCTGTGAGCTGGGGATACAGGGAGTGTTAGGGAGAGAGCAGAGGTGAGGCAGATGTGAGCTGGGGATAAAGGCAGTGTCAGGGAGAGAGCAGAGGTGAGGCAGCTGTGAGCTGGGGATACAGGGAGTGTCAGGGAGAGAGCAGAGGTGAGGCAGCTTTGAGCTGGGGATAAAGGGATTATCAGGAAGAGAGCAGAGGTGAGTCAGTTGTGAGCTGGGAATACAGGGAGTGTCAGAGAGAGAGCAGTAGTAAGGCAGTTGTGAGCTGGAAATACAGGGAGTGTTAGGGAGAGAGCAGATGTGAGGCAGCTGTGAGCTGGGGATACAAGGAGTGTCAGGGACAGAGCAGGGGTGAGGCAGCTGTGAGGTGGGAATACAGGGAGTGTCAGGGAGAGAGCAGAGGTGAGGCAGCTTTAAACTGGGGAAACAGGGATTATCAGTGAGAAGGCAGAGGTGAGGCAGCTGTGAGCTGGGGATACAGGGAGTGTTAGGGAGAGAGCAGAGGTGAGGCAGATGTGAGCTGGGGATAAAGGCAGTGTCAGGGAGAGAGCAGAGGTGAGGCAGCTGTGAGCTGGGGATACAGGGAGTGTCAGGGAGAGAGCAGAGGTGAGGCAGCTTTGAGCTGGGGATAAAGAGATTATCAGGAAGAGAGCAGAGGTGAGTCAGTTGTGAGCTGGGAATACAGGGAGTGTCAGAGAGAGAGCAGTAGTAAGGCAGTTGTGAGCTGGAAATACAGGAAATGTCAGGGAGAGAGCAAAGGTGAGGCAGCTGTGAGCTGGGAATATAAGGAGTTTCAGGGAGAGAGCAGAGGTGACGCAGCTGTGAGCTTGGGATACAGGGAGTGTCAGGGAGAGAGCAGAGGTGAGGCGGCTGTGAGCTGGGAATACAGGAAGTGTCAGGGAGAGAGCAGAGGTGAGGCAGCTGTGAGCTGGGGATACTGGGTGAGTCAGGGAGAGAGCAGAGGTGAGGCAGCTGTGAGATGGGATTACAGGGAGTGTCAGGGAGAGAGCAGTGGTGAGGCAGCTGTGAGCTGGGAATACAGGAAGTGTCAGGGAGAGAGCAGAGGTGAGGCAGCTGTGAGCTAGGGATACAGGGATTATCAGGGAGAGAGCAGAGGTGAGGCAGCTGTGAGCTGGGAATACAGGGAGTGTTAGGGAGAAAGCAGGGGTGAGGCATCTGTGAGGTGGGAATACAGGGAGTGTCAGAGATAGAGCAGAGGTGAGGCAGCTGTGAGCTGGGAATACAGGGAATGTCAGGGAGAGAGCAGAGGTGAGGCAGCTGTGAGCTGGGAATACAGGGAGTGCTAGGGAGAAAGCAGGGGTGAGGCAGCTGTGAGGTGGGAATACAGGGAGTGTCAGTGAGAGAGCAGATTTTCAGGTGGGGATACAGGGATTATCAGTGAGAGAGCAGAGGTGAGGCAGCTATGAGCTGGGGATACAGGGATTATCAGTGAGAAGGCAGAGGTGAGGCAGCTGTGAGCTGGGGATACAGGGAGTGTTAGGGAGAGAGCAGAGGTGAGGCAGATGTGAGCTGGGAATACAGGCAGTGTCAGGGAGAGAGCATAGGTGAGGCAGCTGTGAGCTGGGGATACAGGGAGTTTCAGGGAGAGAGCAGAGGTGAGGCAGCTTTGAGCTGGGGATAAAGGGATTATCAGGGAGAGAGCAGAGGTGAGGCAGTTGTGAGCTGGGAATACAGGGAATGTCAGGGAGAGAGCAAAGGTGATGCAGCTGTGAGCTGGGAATATAAGGAGTTTCAGGGAGAGAGCAGAGGTGACGCAGCTGTGAGCTGGGAATACAGGAAGTGTCAGGGAGAGAGCAGAGGTGAGGCAGCTGTGAGCTGGGGATACTGGGTGTGTCAGGAAGAGAGCAGAGGTGAGGCAGCTGTGAGATGGGAATACAGGGAGTGTCAGGGAGAGAGCAGAGGTGAGGCAGCTGTGAGCTGGGAATACAGGAAGTGTCAGGGAGAGAGCAGAGGTGAGGCAGCTGTGAGTTGGGGTGTGGCCGGAGAGCCCCAGCCACGAGGAGAATGGCCGCCGGCGGCACTGAAGGGGTTAACCCCTAGTGCCCGGCGCCATTCTACAGGACAATGGGCGCTTGGCGCCATATTTAAAAAGTAATGGGCGCTAGGCGCCGTGTTTCTAAAATGTTTAAAAACATGTATTTTTAAAATGTGCTGTGGTCCCGGACCTCTCCGGAGACCACGGCAGGGAGGACAGCCCCCGGCGCGCTCAGCAGTGTGTGCGCGCCGGGGGAGAGGAGGCAGCCGCTGACCGCCGGAGTCCGGGAGCTCCGCTCCCGGCAGCGGTCAGTGTAGCCCCGGGCGCACTGGAGTGTGCGCGCCGGGGAGAAGGGTGAGCGCTGCGGCTGGGAGCTCGGCTCCCGCTGCAGTGCTCTCTGTGAGAGCCGCCGCTGGGAGCCGGGAGCTCTGCTCCCGGCGCCTCAGCCCAGCACGGGTGGCCAGCCGCAGGAGCCGGGACGGACGTCCCGGGCTGCTAGCCGGCAAGGGGGGTGCGCTGCAGCCCGGCTCCACGCCGGACGCTGCAGCGAGGCTACCAGACAGGCGCCGCTCATGGGGGACCGGGCTAGCCGGCTCCCTAGCGGCGTGGCTGAAATTAGGCTGCCCAGCAGGATGGTGAGCGCTGGGGTCCGGGAGCTACGCTCCCGGCGCCTCATCGCTGAAACAAAGCCAGAGTCACGGCGGCCGGGACAAGTGTCCCGGGCCGCCGGGCTTAGGTACAGGGGGGTGCGCCGCTGCGTGTGGCGAGGCCACAAAGGTAGTGCCACACTGGGGGGACAGGGAGAGCCAGCTCCCTGGACCCCAGTGGCAGGCAGACAGGCTGGAGGGTGGGGGAAGCCAGCCCCATACCTCCAGCACACAGAGAGCCCTAGCAGCCAGGCTGCAGGGCTAGGGAAGGCACTGCAGTGCCTGAGTATGTAGAGTCTGTGCAGGGCACAGGCTCAGTGTATAGTTACAGGGAAATGTACAGTGTGATTTAAAATGTAATGTATTTAAAGATAAAATGCACTTACTTGATTGTGTGTCCCAGGAGGGTGGAATCCATAGCTGTGCAGGCTGATGGATTCTCCCAGACCTTTTCCCTAAAAACGGAATGCTTTCCCATCCAGCCTCACAGTTCCAATGGGCACAGGGAGAGAGAGAAGCAGCTTAGCTATGAAACAAGCTGAGTGGTTTCTTGGAGCTCCATGGAGATCAGCCATAGTGGCCAGGAAACCTGGACCGGGGAGCCCGGCTGCCCAGCTCTGGAGCCCAAATCCGGGCTGCAGGCAGTGAGAGGGGTCCCGGGCAGGTTTCTGGAAGTCAGATTTAGGAGGGAAAACTTCCCCCCAGCCAGACTGGACGGCACCGGGGAGTATCCTGATTCTCCAAGGTAGGAGCGTCAAAGGAGACCGACCACTCCCCACTGTCCATAGGGAACAATGTTGGGTGTGCATGAGACCAGAGCATGCACAGCTCATGGGTAAACATTGATTGGTTGTACACCACAGGGCGGGCTTACCCCCTGTGGTAAGGGGTCTTGGAGAGGGATAAAAGAAGGGCAGTTGGCCCATAGGATTGTGTATTGTAACATCTTCTTCTGCTGAAAAGATCTTGATTGTATGCTGTTGCCCCTAGCAATAGGGAGGAGCCTTTTTAAAGGTTATTTGAGCAATAAACACCTTTGCCTCAAGAAGACTGCTTCATCTTGTGACCAACAGGGTTAGGCCAAACCTAGCCCCGTTCTCCGGCTGTCCAGGGAAGCACCTGACGTCTCCAAGCTCCGCCTTCCGCCAGCTACCGGTAGAGGCCTAGCAAGTGGCTAGAGGGGATTCGTCGACACCACACAGGTGTGGTAAAGCAGTGCGTCGGCACATACAGAGCAGAACCGTGGTTCCAAACGCCACGGCAGGTTACGAGTTTGGTGGTGGCAGCAAGAACCCGCCCACAGCGCAGTGGGTGGAGTCAGTAACAGGCGGTTACTGACGGTAAGCGGGAATCCCCTATGTGGTCAGGCCTCGTGCGGCTTGACCTTCCATTCTGTGCGCAGTCGACGGGACGCGGCAAGCGGCGAGTGCTCCCGTACGGTACCGTCCTGTCACAGAAATTGGTGGCATAGAGGTGGGATAATCCCAGGTGGCTTTTCATCACCCGATTGGAGAAGCCGAGTTACTCAGGAGAGGAGTAACTGCAGCGCAGGAGGACGCACAAGATGGCGGAATTCAGCGGAATGTCCAAGGAGGATCTGGAGATCGTATGCCAGGGGAAGGGTGTGGAAATCCATTTCAACGCGTCCAGGAGCGTCATGCAGGCGGCGCTCAGGAGCGTGGAGGAGTCTCATCGGGCGGAGGTGGAAAGCACTGACGGCGTCAGCATCGCAGATGACGGCCCAGCAGTGGACCTTCATGAGGAACCGCTGAGAACCACAAGCCCCTCCCTCTCTCACAACAGCCATGTCTCCCAACAATCCCTAGCAGGGCCAGGATCCCAACGTCCCAGGGGGGGCGGCCCGGATACCCTAGCAGATCGGCTAGCGGAATTGGGGGAAAGGGCAACGGAGCAAGAGCGCTTGATCATCATCCAGATGTGGCGTGATGAGCGGGCACCACAGGCCGTGGTACCCCGGGAGCCGTTGTCAGCTGTTGTACACAGATCAGGACGAGTTCAGTTTGCCAAGTTTGCAGACAGTGATGGGGACATTGATGGACATTTGCAAGTCTTTGAGAGGACTTGTAAACTACATGATCTACCCAAGTCAGAGTGGGTGAGACACCTTGTGCCTACTCTGCATGGAGAGGCCTTGGAGGCCTATCGAGGAGTGGCGACGGAGGACTGTGGGAACTACGACGAAGTCGAGAAGGCCCTCCTCCAGCGATTCTTCATCACTCCGGAGTCTTACAGGAAGAAGTTCAGAGACTTGCCTAAGAATCCTAGCAGCACCCATGAGCAGTTCGCCACCCAGCTGCGGCAGTACGTGGTGAAGTGGGTGAAGGATTCGGAAGCCACTACATGGGATGCACTGATCGACCTGATCTGCAGGGAGCAGTTCTACCGCAGGTGCGCCCAGGAAGTGAAGGAGTGGGTGCTAGATCGGGAGCCACCCAGCTTAAAGATGGCTGCCCAATTAGCAGACAAGTATGTGGCAATTCGGCCACGGGGGCAGAAGCGCCCCGCCAGCAGCCAGCTCCAACAGACTGTACCACCAAGGGGACCACCCTCTTCAGCTCATCACCCCCAAAGACAAGCATCTTCCAACCCGGGTGCTCTTGGCCAGCAACCGCACCGCAGCGTCCCTGCAACTGATCAGAGATCATCGGTGCCACGACTGGAGAAGAAGTGCTACGGCTGTGGGAAAATCGGACATCTGAGGGTGAACTGTCCTGCATCCCAAGCACCCCAGACTCATGCCCCAAATCCGAGTGCTGGAGCCCGGATCGCTTGTTTGACGAGAGGAGATGAGCCTACAGAGACTGTTCCCCCTCCAGTCAGTCCGATGGAGTGTGGCGAGAGACAGGTGCACTCTGCGGAGAGAGTCACCTGCATGGCCAAACAGCCCCTACACAACATGTGGAGGCACCTGCAGCCAGTCCACGTGGGACCCCTGCAGGGAGAAGGCCTAAGAGACTCTGGGGCCTCAATCACTGTGGTGAGCCCCCACCTTATAGATCCTGCTGCCGTATTGCAGGGTCGCACTGCCACGGTCACCCTGGCAGAAGGAACAGAAAAAGCGGTTCCCATGGCAAGAGTCTACCTGGACTGGGGAGCTGGACCAGAGTTGCGAGAAGTTGCCGTCATGGATGGTCTCCCAACTGATGTGGTCCTAGGAAATGATCTGGGTGGTGGGATCGTCACTATGTTTGTTGGCGCCATTCCCCGGAGTCAAGTTCCAAACCCACCGTTGACATCAGCTACTCCAGCACAGCCCAGCCCAGAGGAAAAGACTACAGCTGCTAGACAACTGCCAGCACAGCCAACCACAGCATCAACCAGCCCAGAGGAAAAGATTACAGCGGCTAGATCAGTACATCGACCCCGCATGCCATTTGCCTCTGGTATGCCTACGTCCCCTAGCAACGCAGAGGATGTCGGTTCCAGCTCGTTTGATCCTGTGGGGGTGCCCACTGATGCTCCTGACCCAAGTGGTTTGCCAACTCCGGCGGTGAGTATGAGAAACCACACTGATTTTTCCATGACTGACCCCTACCAGACTGACCCTAGTAGTCCCCACCTAGATCCCCCTGTAGAGCGTCCCAATTTAGGAGAGATTGAGGGCCACAGGCAGGAGTTTAGGGAGGCTCAACTCTCTGACCCATCCCCGAAAGGCATGAGGCGCCACTCTGGCAGCGGCCTTGACAGGGTTGGGGCGGGGAGGTTGACCTGGCGGGAAGGGTTAAGGTACAGGGTAGCCAGGAAAGTGGGAGGGGATAGACCAGAAAGGGAATGTGTCCAACTGGTCCCCTCAGGGAACGTTCCTGCGCAACCGGTGTCGGTTGCCACTGAAACCCCTTTGGACAGTAACCCGGAGACAGACCGTACCCTGAAGTGCCTGACACAGAGCTTACCCTGGTCTGGAATGTCGGATGACGCCCAGACCAACTGTAAGGCTGGTGCCATGCGTTGGCAGCCGGGGCACTCCAGCGGTTGTGTTGTCTCTGGGCCTCTGCCCATAGGAGAACCCTTGCAGCAAGTTGCTGTGGACATAGCAGGTCCCCTGCCTGTGCGCAGTAGATCGGGGAAGACACGCAGCCTCCCTGTAGTGGATTCCACACAGGATCCAGAGGCTGGTGGTCTGGCCGCCATCACTGAGGCACAGGTAGCGGACGAGGAGGAAGGAGTAGGCCTAGGTGACAGGGTAGGTTTCCCGAGTCATAGGTCGACAGAAGAGGATTGGAGGGCAGGTCTGACAGTTAGGGCAGACAGTTGCCAGATAGGTATGACGAAGGTGCAGTGCCTGGGGCACCATGTGGGAGGAGACAGGGGTAGGCCCAACCCAGAGGGGGTGGAGGCAACCAGAGGCTGTCCCCGACCCACATCACCCAGACCGGTACTGACCTTAGAACCTGTAAGGCCCTACGGACATGTTGTCATTAACTTTAGTCCTGTAGTGAACCCCTTGACAGAGATGGCTAGGAAGGGCATTCCCAAGTCAGTGGACTTTACACCCGCTTGTGAGTTGGCATTCCAGTCATTGAAGGAGGCTCGGGTACCCGCTCCAGTGCTGATGGCGCACATTCTTGACCAGGACTGTGTGTTACGAACTATTGCGCCACTGCACGGACTGGGAGCAGTACCGAGCCAGAAAGAGCCATATGGGCAGGAGCACCCTGTGGCCTGTTTGAGCAGAAGACTGCTATTGTGGGAGGTGGGGTATGCCACAGTTGGGACACCGTGGGTGGCACTTGTTTGTAACCGGCCCCCCACAGTGGTGACTTACCACCTACCTGTTAGGTGGCTGCAACCTACCTTGGGGGAATTGGACAGACTTTTGTGGTGGAGCCTTGAACTTGGACTTCAGGTGGACTATTTGAACATTGTGCACCCACGAAGAGAGGCCCACTACACTATGGATGAACTGTCTAGGCCAGAGCCTACACCCCCCAGGTAGCGTCCCCTTCACCCCAACGGACTGCGGGACCAGGACCCAAATCGTTGGGACATGGGTCCCTGGTTGACCCGCTTGAATGGGGGGGGGGGGAGTGTGGCCGGAGAGCCCCAGCCACGAGGAGAATGGCCGCCGGCGGCACTGAAGGGGTTAACCCCTAGTGCCCGGCGCCATTCTACAGGACAATGGGCGCTTGGCGCCATATTTAAAAAGTAATGGGCGCTAGGCGCCGTGTTTCTAAAATGTTTAAAAACATGTATTTTTAAAATGTGCCGTGGTCCCGGACCTCTCCGGAGACCACGGCAGGGAGGACAGCCCCCGGCGCGCTCAGCAGTGTGTGCGCGCCGGGGGAGAGGAGGCAGCCGCTGACCGCCGGAGTCCGGGAGCTCCGCTCCCGGCAGCGGTCAGTGTAGCCCCGGGCGCACTGGAGTGTGCGCGCCGGGGAGAAGGGTGAGCGCTGCGGCTGGGAGCTCGGCTCCCGCTGCAGTGCTCTCTGTGAGAGCCGCCGCTGGGGGCCGGGAGCTCTGCTCCCGGCGCCTCAGCCCAGCACGGGTGGCCAGCCGCAGCAGCCGGGACGGACGTCCCGGGCTGCTAGCCGGCAAGGGGGGTGCGCTGCAGCCCGGCTCCCCGCCGGACGCTGCAGTGAGGCTACCAGACAGGCGCCGCTCATGGGGGACCGGGCTAGCCGGCTCCCTAGCGGCGTGGCTGAAATTAGGCTGCCCAGCAGGATGGTGAGCACTGGGGTCCGGGAGCTACGCTCCCGGCGCCTCATTGCTGAAACAAAGCCAGAGTTATGGCGGCCGGGACAAGTGTCCCGGGCCGCCGGGCTTAGGTACAGGGGGGTGCGCCGCTGCGTGCGGCGAGGCCACAAAGGTAGTGCCACACTGGGGGGACAGGGAGAGCCAGCTCCCTGGACCCCAGTGGCAGGCAGACAGGCTGGAGGGTGGGGGAAGCCAGCCCCATACCTCCAGCACACAGAGAGCCCTAGCAGCCAGGCTGCAGGGCTAGGGAAGGCTCTGCAGTGCCTGAGTATGTAGAGTCTGTGCAGGGCACAGGCTCAGTGTATAGTTACAGGGAAATGTTCAGTGTGATTTAAAATGTAATGTATTTAAAGATAAAATGCACTTACTTGATTGTGTGTCCCAGGAGGGGGGAATCCATAGCTGTGCAGGCTGATGGATTCTCCCAGACCTTTTCCCTAAAAACGGAATGCTTTCCCATCCAGCCTCACAGTTCCAATGGGCACAGGGAGAGAGAGAAGCAGCTTAGCTATGAAACAAGCTGAGTGGTTTCTTGGAGCTCCATGGAGATCAGCCGTAGTGGCCAGGAAACCTGGACCGGGGAGCCCGGCTGCCCAGCTCTGGAGCCCAAATCCGGGCTGCAGGCAGTGAGAGGGGTCCCGGGCAGGTTTCTGGAAGTCAGATTTAGGAGGGAAAACTTCCCCCCAGCCTGACTGGACGGCACCGGGGAGTATCCTGATTCTCCAAGGTAGGAGCGTCAAAGGAGACCGACCACTCCCCACTGTCCATAGGGAACAATGTTGGGTGTGCATGAGACCAGAGCATGCACAGCTCATGGGTAAACATTGATTGGTTGTACACCACAGGGCGGGCTTACCCCCTGTGGTAAGGGGTCTTGGAGAGGGATAAAAGAAGGGCAGTTGGCCCATAGGATTGTGTATTGTAACATCTTCTTCTGCTGAAAAGATCTTGATTGTATGCTGTTGCCCCTAGCAATAGGGAGGAGCCTTTTTAAAGGTTATTTGAGCAATAAACACCTTTGCCTCAAGAAGACTGCTTCATCTTGTGACCAACAGGGTTAGGCCAAACCTAGCCCCGTTCTCCGGCTGTCCAGGGAAGCACCTGACGTCTCCAAGCTCCGCCTTCCGCCAGCTACCGGTAGAGGCCTAGCAAGTGGCTAGAGGGGATTCGTCGACACCACACAGGTGTGGTAAAGCAGTGCGTCGGCACATACAGAGCAGAACCGTGGTTCCAAATGCCACGGCAGGTTAGGAGTTTGGTGGTGGCAGCAAGAACCCGCCCACAGCACAGTGGGTGGAGTCAGTAACAGGCAGTTACTGACGGTAAGCGGGAATCCCCTATGTGGTCAGGCCTCGTGCGGCTTGACCTTCCATTCTGTGCGCAGTCGACGGGACGCGGCAAGCGGCGAGTGCTCCCGTACGGTACCGTCCTGTCACATGGGGATACAGGGATTATCAGGGAGAGAGCAGAGGTGAGGCGGTTGTGAGCTGGGAATACAGGGAGTGTCCGAGAGAGAGCAGTAGTAAGGCAGTTGTGAGCTGGGAATACAGGTAATGTCAGGGAGAGAGCAAAGGTGATGCAGCTGTGAGCTGGGAATATAAGGAGTTTCAGGGAGAGAGCAGAGGTGACGCAGCTGTGAGCTTGGGATACAGGGAGTGTCAGGGAGAGAGCAGAGGTGAGTCGGCTGTGAGCTGGGAATACAGGAAGTGTCAGGGAGAGAGCAGAGGTGAGGCAGCCGTGAGCTGGGGATACTAGGTGTGTCAGGAAGAGAGCAGAGGTGAGGCAGCTGTGAGATGGGAATACAGGGAGTGTCAGGGAGAGAGCAGAGGTGAGGCAGCTGTGAGCTGGGAATACAGGAAGTGTCAGGGAGAGAGCAGAGGTGAGGCAGCTGTGAGCTGGGGATACAGGGATTATCAGGGAGAGAGCAGAGGTGAGGCAGTTGTGAGCTGGGAATACAGGGAGTCTCAGAGAGAGAGCAGTAGTAAGACAGTTGTGAGCAGGGAATACAGGTAATGTCAGGGAGAGAGCAAAGGAGAGACAGCTGTGAGCTGGGGATACAGGCAGTGTCAGGGAGAGAGCAGAGGTGAGGCAGCTGTGAGCTGGGGATACAGGGAGTGTCAGGGAGAGAGCATAGGTGAGGCAGCTGTGAGCTGGGACTACAGGAAGTGTTAGGGAGAAAGCAGGGGTGAGGCATCTGTGAGGTGGGAATACAGGGAGTGTCAGAGATAGAGCAGAGGTGAGGCAGCTGTGAGCTGGGAATAGAGGGAGTGTCAGGGAGAGAGCAGAGGTGAGGCAGCAGTGAGCTGGGAATACAGGGAGTGTCAGGGAGAGAGCAGAGGTGAGGCAGCTGTGAGCTGGGAATACAGGACTTGTCAGGGAGAGAGCAGAGGTGAGGCAGTTGTGAGCTGGGAATACATGGAGTCTCAGAGAGAGAGCATTAGTAAGGCAGTTGTGAGCTGGGAATACAGGTAATGTCAGGGAGAGAGCAGAGGTGAGGCAGATGTGAGCTGAGGATACAGGCAGTGTGAGGGAGAGAGCAGAGGTGAGGCAACTGTGAGCTGGGGATACAGGGAATGTCAGGGAGAGAGCAGAGGTGAGGCAGATGTGAGCTGAGGATACAGGCAGTGTGAGGGAGAGAGCAGAGGTGAAGCAGCTGTGAGCTGGGGATACAGGGAGTGTCAGGGAGAGAGCAGAGGTGAGGCAGCTGTGAGCTGGGGATACAGGTAGTGTCAGGGAGAAAGTAGAGGTGAGGCAGCTGTGAGCTGGGGATACATGTAGTGTCAGGGAGAAAGCAGAGGTGAGGAAGCTGTGTGATGGGAATACAGGGAGTGCCAGGGAGAGAGCAGAGGTGAGGCAGCTTTGAGCTGGAGATACTGGGAGTTTCAGAGAGAGAGCAATAGTATGGCAGCTGTGAGCTGGGAATACAGGGAATGTCAGGTAGAGAGCAAAGGTGAGGCAGCTGTGAGCTGGGAATATAAGGAGTTTCAGGGAGAGAGCAGAGGTGAGGCAACTGTGAGCTTGGGATACAGGGAGTGTCTGGGAGAGAGCAGAGGTGAGGCGGCTGTGAGCTGGGAAAATACGGAGTGTTAGGGAGAAAGCAGGGGTGAGGCAGCTGTGAGGTGGGAATACAGGGAGTGTCAGTGAGAGAGCAGAGGTGAGGCAGATTTGAGCTGGGGATACAGGGATTATCAGTGAGAGAGCAGAGGTGAGGCAGCTGTGAGCTGGGGATACAGGGATTATCAGTGAGAAGGCAGATGTGAAGCAGATGTGAGCTGGGGATACAGGGAGTGTGAGGGAGAGAGCAGAGGTGAGGCAGCTTTGAGCTGGGGATTAAGGGATTATCAGGGAGAGAGCAGAGGTGAGGCAGTTGTGAGCTGGGAATACAGGGAGTGTCAGAGCGAGAGCAGTAGTAAGGCAGTTGTGAGCTGGGAATACAGGGAATGTCAGGGAGAGAGCAAAGGTGATGCAGCTGTGGGCTGGGAATATAAGGAGTTTCAGGGAGAGAGCAGAGGTGACGCAGCTGTGAGCTTGGGATACAGGGAGTGTCAGGGAGAGAGCAGAGGTGAGGCCGCTGTGAGCTGGGAATACAGGAAGTGTCAGGGAGAGAGCAGAGGTGAGGAAGCTGTGAGCTGGGGATACAGGCAGTGTCAGGGAGAGAGCAGAGGTGAGGCAGCTGTGAGCTGGGGATACAGGGAGTGTCAGGGAGAGAGCAGAGGTGAGGCAGTTGTGAGCTGGGGATACAGGGAGTGTTAGGGAGAAAGCAGGGGTGAGGCATCTGTGAGGGGGGAATACAGGGAGTGTCAGAGATAGAGCAGAGGTGAGGCAGCTGTGAGCTGGGAATACAGGGAGTGTCAGGGAGAGAGCAGAGGTGAGGCAGCTGTGAGCTGGGGATACTAGGTGTGTCAGGAAGAGAGCAGAGGTGAGGCAGATGTGAGCTGGGAATACAGGCAGTGTCAGGGAGAGAGCATAGGTGAGGCAGCTGTGAGCTGGGGATACAGGGAGTTTCAGGGAGAGAGCAGAGGTGAGGCAGCTTTGAGCTGGGGATAAAGGGATTATCAGGGAGAGAGCAGAGGTGAGGCAGTTGTGAGCTGGGAATACAGGGAATGTCAGGGAGAGAGCAAAGGTGATGCAGCTGTGAGCTGGGAATATAAGGAGTTTCAGGGAGAGAGCAGAGGTGACGCAGCTGTGAGCTGGGAATACAGGAAGTGTCAGGGAGAGAGCAGAGGTGAGGCAGCTGTGAGCTGGGGATACTGGGTGTGTCAGGAAGAGAGCAGAGGTGAGGCAGCTGTGAGATGGGAATACAGGGAGTGTCAGGGAGAGAGCAGAGGTGAGGCAGCTGTGAGCTGGGAATACAGGAAGTGTCAGGGAGAGAGCAGAGGTGAGGCAGCTGTGAGTTGGGGATACAGGGATTATCAGGGAGAGAGCAGAGGTGAGGCGGTTGTGAGCTGGGAATACAGGGAGTGTCCGAGAGAGAGCAGTAGTAAGGATGTTGTGAGCTGGGAATACAGGTAATGTCAGGGAGAGAGCAAAGGTGATGCAGCTGTGAGCTGGGAATATAAGGAGTTTCAGGGAGAGAGCAGAGGTGACGCAGCTGTGAGCTTGGGATACAGGGAGTGTCAGGGAGAGAGCAGAGGTGAGTCGGCTGTGAGCTGGTAATACAGGAAGTGTCAGGGAGAGAGCAGAGGTGAGGCAGCTGTGAGCTGGGGATACTAGGTGTGTCAGGAAGAGAGCAGAGGTGAGGCAGCTGTGAGATGGGAATACAGGGAGAGTCAGGGAGAGAGCAGAGGTGAGGCAGCTGTGAGCTGGGAATACAGGAAGTGTCAGGGAGAGAGCAGAGGTGAGGCAGCTGTGAGCTGGGGATACAGGGATTATCAGGGAGAGAGCAGAGGTGAGGCAGTTGTGAGCTGGGAATACAGTGAGTCTCAGAGAGAGAGCAGTAGTAAGGCAGTTGTGAGCTGGGAATACAGGTAATGTCAGGAGAGAGCAAAGGAGAGGCAGCTGTGAGCTGGGGATACAGGCAGTGTCAGGGAGAGAGCAGAGGTGAGGCAGCTGTGAGCTGGGGATACAGGGAGTATCAGGGAGAGAGCATAGGTGAGGCAGCTGTGAGCTGGGACTACAGGGAGTGTTAGGGAGAAAGCAGGGGTGAGGCATCTGTGAGGTGGGAATACAGGGAGTGTCAGAGATAGAGCAGAGGTGAGGCAGCTGTGAGCTGGGAGTACAGGATGTGTCAGGGCGAGAGCAGAGGTGAGACAGCTGTTAGCTGGGGATACAGGGATTATCAGGGAGAGAGCAGAGGTGAGGCAGTTGTGAGCTGGGAATACAGGGAGTCTCAGAGAGAGAGCATTAGTAAGGCAGTTGTGAGCTGGGAATACAGGTAATGTCAGGGAGAGAGCAGAGGTGAGGCAGATGTGAGCTGAGGATACAGGCAGTGTGAGGGAGAGAGCAGAGGTGAGGCAGCTGTGAGCTGGGGATACAGGGAATGTCAGGGAGAGAGCAGAGGTGAGGCAGATGTGAGCTGAGGATACAGGCAGTGTGAGGGAGAGAGCAGAGGTGAGGCAGCTGTGAGCTGGGGATGCAGGGAGTGTCAGGGAGAGAGCAGAGGTGAGGCAGCTGTGAGCTGGGGATACAGGTAGTGTCAGGGAGAAAGTAGAGGTGAGGCAGCTGTGAGCTGGGGATACATGTAGTGTCAGGGAGAAAGCAGAGGTGAGGAAGCTGTGTGATGGGAATACAGGGAGTGTCAGGGAGAGAGCAGAGGTGAGGCAGCTTTGAGCTGGAGATACTGGGAGTTTCAGAGAGAGAGCAATAGTATGGCAGCTGTGAGCTGGGAATACAGGGAATGTCAGGTAGAGAGCAAAGGTGAGGCAGCTGTGAGCTGGGAATATAAGGAGTTTCAGGGAGAGAGCAGAGGTGAGGCAACTGTGAGCTTGGGATACAGGGAGTGTTAGGGAAAGAGCAGAGGTGAGGCGGCTGTGAGCTGGGAAAATACGGAGTGTTAGGGAGAAAGCAGGGGTGAGGCAGCTGTGAGGTGGGAATACAGGGAGTGTCAGTGAGAGAGCAGAGGTGAGGCAAATTTGAGCTGGGGATACAGGGATTATCAGTGAGAGAGCAGAGGTGAGGCAGCTGTGAGCTGGGGATACAGGGATTATCAGTGAGAAGGCAGATGTGAAGCAGATGTGAGCTGGGGATACAGGGAGTGTTAGGGAGAGAGCAGAGGTGAGGCAGCTTTGAGCTGGGGATTAAGGGATTATCAGGGAGAGAGCAGAGGTGAGGCAGTTGTGAGCTGGGAATACAGGGAGTGTCAGAGCGAGAGCAGTAGTAAGGCAGTTGTGAGCTGGGAATACAGGGAATGTCAGGGAGAGAGCAGAGGTGACGCAGCTGTGAGCTTGGGATACAGGGAGTGTCAGGGAGAGAGCAGAGGTGAGGCCGCTGTGAGCTGGGAATACAGGTAGTGTCAGGGAGAGAGCAGAGGTGAGGAAGCTGTGAGCGGGGGATACAGGCAGTGTCAGGGAGAGAGCAGAGGTGAGGCAGCTGTGAGCTGGGGATACAGGGAGTGTCAGGGAGAGAGCAGAGGTGAGGCAGCTGTGAGCTGGGAATACAGGGAGTGTTAGGGAGAAAGCAGGGGTGAGGCATCTGTGAGGGGGGAATACAGGGAGTGTCAGAGATAGAGCAGAGGTGAGGCAGCTGTGAGCTGGGAATACAGGGAGTGTCAGGGAGAGAGCAGAGGTGAGGCAGCTGTGAGCTGGGAACACAGGGAGTGTCAGGGAGAGAGCAGAGGTGAGGCTGCTGTGAGCTGGGAATACAGGATGTGTCAGGGAGAGAGCAGAGGTGAGGCAGCTGTGAGCTGGGGATACAGGGATTATCAGGGAGAGAGCAGAGGTGAGGCAGTTGTGAGCTGGGAATACAGGGAGTCTCAGAGAGAGAGCATTAGTAAGGCAGTTGTGAGCTGGGAATACAGGTAATGTCAGGGAGAGAGCAGAGGTGAGGCAGATGTGAGCTGAGGATACAGGCAGTGTGAGGGAGAGAGCAGAGGTGAGGCCGCTGTGAGCTGGGAATACAGGTAATGTCAGGGAGAGAGCAAAGGTGAGGCAGCTGTGAGCTGGGGATACAGGTAGTGTCAAGGAGAAAGCAGAGGTGAGGAAGCTGTGTGATGGGAATACAGGGAGTGTCAAGGAGAAAGCAGAGGTGAGGAAGCTGTGTGATGGGAATACAGGGAGTGTCAGGGAGAGAGCAGAGGTGAGGCAGCTTTGAGCTGGAGATACTGGGAGTTTCAGAGAGAGAGCAGTAGTATGGCAGCTGTGAGCTGGGAATACAGGGAATGTCAGGTAGAGAGCAAAGGTGAGGCAGCTGTGAGCTGGGAATATAAGGAGTTTCAGGGAGAGAGCAGAGGTGAGGCAACTGTGAACTTGGGATACAGGGAGTGTCAGGGAGAGAGCAGAGGTGAGGCGGCTGTGAGCTGGGAAAATACGGAGTGTTAGGGAGAAAGCAGGGGTGAGGCAGCTGTGAGGTGGGAATACAGGGAATGTCAGTGAGAGAGCAGTGGTGAGGCAGATTTGAGCTGGGGATACAGGGATTATCAGTGAGAGAGCAGAGGTGTGGCAACTGTGAGCTGGGGATACAGGGATTATCAGTGAGAAGGCAGATGTGAAGCAGCTGTGAGCTGGGGATACAGGGAGTGTTAGGGAGAGAGCAGAGGTGAGGCAGCTTTGAGCTGGGGATTAAGGGATTATCAGGGAGAGAGCAGAGGTGAGGCAGTTGTGAGCTGGGAATACAGGGAGTGTCAGGGAGAGAGCAAAGGTTATGCAGCTGTGAGCTGGGAATATAAGGAGTTTCAGGGAGAGAGCAGAGGTGACGCAGCTGTGAGCTTGGGATACAGGGAGTGTCAGGGAGAGAGCAGAGGTGAGGCCGCTGTGAGCTGGGAATACAGGAAGTGTCAGGGAGAGAGCAGAGGTGAGGCAGCTGTGAGCTGGGGATACTGGGTGTGTCAGGAAGAGAGCAGAGGTGAGGCAGCTGTGAGATGGGAATACAGGGAGTGCCAGGGAGAGAGCAGAGGTGAGGCAGCTGTGAGCTGGGAATACAGGAAGTGTCAGGGAGAGAGCAGAGGTGAGGCAGCTGTGAGTTGGGGATACAGGGATTATCAGGGAGAGAGCAGAGGTGAGGCATTTGTGAGCTGGGAATACAGGGAGTGTCAGAGAGAGAGCTGTAGTAAGGCAGTTGTGAGCTGGGAATACAGGTAATGTCAGGGAGAAAGCAAAGGTGATGCAGCTGTGAGCTGGGAATATAAGGAGTTTCAGGGAGAGAGCAGAGGTGACGCAGCTGTGAGCTTGGGATACAGGGAGTGTCTGGGAGAGAGCAGAGGTGAGGCAGCTGTGAGCTGGGGATACAGGGAGTGTCAGGGAGAGAGCAGAGGTGAGGCAGCTGTGAGCTGAGGATACAGGGAGTGTCAGGGAGAGAGCAGAGGTGAGGCAGCTGTGAGCTGGGAATACAGGGAGTGTCAAGGAGAGAGCAGAGGTGAGGCGGCTGTGAGCTCGGGGTACAGGAAGTGTCAGGGAGAGAGCAGAGGCGAGGCAGCTGTGAGCTGGGGATACAGGGAGTGTCAGGGAGAGAGCAGAGGTGATGCAGCTGTGAGCTGGGAGTACAGGGAGTGTCATGTAGAGAGCAGAGGTGAGGCAGCTGTGAGCTGGGGATACAGGGAGTGTCAGGGAGAGAGCAGAGGTGAGGCAGCTGTATGCTGGGGACACAGGGAGTGTCAGGAAGAGAGCAGAGATGAGGCAGCTGTGAGCTGGGGATACAGGGAGTGTCAGGGAGAGAGCAATGGTGAGGCAGCTGTGTGCTGGGGATACAGGGAGTGCCAGGGAGAGAGAAGAAGCGAGGCAGCTGTGAGCTGGGAATACAGGGAGTGTCATGTAGAGAGCAGAGGTGAGGCAGCTGTGAGCTGGGGATACAGGGAGTGTCAGGGAGAGAGCAGAGGTGAGGCAGCTGTGTGCTGGGGACACAGGGAGTGTCAGGAAGAGAGCAGAGGTGAGGCAGCTGTGAGCTGGGAATACAGGGAGTGTCAGGGAGAGAGCAGAGGTTAGGTAGATGTGAGCTGGGGATACAGGGAGTGTCAGTGAGAGAGCAGAGGTGAGGCAGCTGTGAGCTGGGAATAAAGGGAGTGTCAGGGAGAGAGCAGAGGTGTGGCAGCTGTGAGCTGGGGATACAGGGAGTGTCAGGGAGAGAGCAGAGGTGAGGCAGCTGTGAGCTGGGAATACAGGGAGTGTCAGGGAGAGAGCAGAGTTGATGCATGTGTGAGCTGGGGATACAGGGAGTGTCAGGGAGAGAGCAATGGTGAGGCAGCTGTGAGCTGGGGATACAGGGAGTGCCAGGGAGAGAGAAGAAGCGAGGCAGCTGTGAGCTGGGAATACAGGGAGTGTCAGGGAGAGAGCATAGGTGAGGCAGTTGCGAGCTAGGAATACAGGGAGTGTCAGGGAGAGAGCAGAGGTGAGGCAGCTGTGAGCTGGAGATACAGGGAGTATCATGGAGAGAGCAGAGGTGAGGCAGCTGTGAGCTGGGGATACAGGGAGTGTCAGTGAGAGAGCAGAGAAGAGGCAGCTGTGAGCTGGGGATACAGGGAGTGTCAGGGACAGAGCAGAGGTAAGGCAGCTGTGTGCTGGGGATACAGGGAGTTTCAGGGATAGAGCAGAGGTGAGGCGGCTGTGAGCTGGGAATACAGGGAGTGTCAGGGAGAGAGCAGAGGTGAAGCAGCTGTGAGCTGGGAATACAGGGAGTGTCAGGGAGAGAGCAGAGGTGAGGCAGCTGTGAGCTGAGGATACAGGGAGTGTCAGGAAGAGAGCAGAGGTGAGGCAGCTGTGAGTTGGGGATACAGGGAGTGTCAGGGAGAGAGCAGAGGTGAGGCAGCTGTGAGCTGAGGATACAGGGAGTGTCAGGGAGAGAACAGAGGTGAGGCAGCTGTGAGCTGGGGATACAGGGAGTGTCAGGGAGAGAGAATAGGTGAGGCAGCTGTGAGCTGGGAATACAGGGAGTGTCAGGGAGAGAGCAGAGGTGAGGCAGCTGTGAGCTGGGGATACAGGGAGTGTCAGGGAGAGAACAGAGGTGAGGCAGCTGTGAGCTGGGAATACAGGGAGTGTCAGGGAGAGAGCAGAGGTGAGGCAGCTGTGAGCTGAGGATACAGGGAGTGTCAGGAAGAGAGCAGAGGTGAGGCAGCTGTGTGCTGGGGATACAGAAAGTGTCAGGGAGAGAGCAGAGGTGACGCAGCTGTGAGCTGGGGATACAGGGAGTGTCAGGTAGAGAACAGAGGTGAGGCAGCTGTGAGCTGGGGATACAGGGAGTGTCAGGGAGAGAGAATAGGTGAGGCAGCTGTGAGCTGGGAATACAGGGAGTGTCAGGGAGAGAGCAGAGGTGAGGCAGCTGTGAGCTGGGGATACAGGGAGTGTCAGGGAGAGAACAGAGGTGAGGCAGCTGTGAGCTGGGGATACAGGAAGTGTCAGGGAGACAGAATAGGTGTGGCAGCTGTGAGCTGGGAATACAGGGAGTGTCAGGGAGAGAGCAGAGATGAGGCAGCTGTGAGCTGAGGATACAGGGACTGTCAGGCAGAGAGCAGAGGTGAGGCCGCTGTGAGCTGTGGATACAAGCAGTGTCATGGAGAGAGCAGAGGTGAGGCAGCTGTGAGCTTGGGATACAGGGAGTGTCAGACAGAGAGCAGAGGTGACGCAGCTGTGAGCTGGGGATACAGGGAGTGTCAGGCAGAGAGTAGAGATGAGGCAGCTGTGAGCTGGGGATACAGGGAGTGTAATGGAGAGAGCAGAGGTGAGGCAGCTGTGAGCTTGGGACATAGGGAGTGTCAGGGAGAGAGCAGAGGTGATGCAGCTGTGAGCTGGGGATACAGGGAGTGTCAGGTAGAGAACAGAGGTGAGGCAGCTGTGAGCTGGGGATACAGGGAGTGTCAGGGAGAGAGAATAGGTGAGGCAGCTGTGAGCTGGGAATACAGGGAGTGTCAGGGAGAGAGCAGAGGTGGGGCAGCTGTGAGCTAAGGATACAGGGAGTGTCAGGGAGAGAGCAGAGGTGAGGCAGCTGTGGGTTGGGGATACAGGGAGTGTCACGGAGAGAGCAGAGGTGAGGCAGCTGTGAGCTGAGGATACAGGGAGTGTCAGGGAGAGAGCAGAGGTGAGGCAACTGTGAGCTGGGGATACAGGGAGTGTCAGGCAGAGAGCAGAGGTGAGGCAGCTGTGAGCTGGGGATACAGGGAGTGTCAGGGAGAGAGAATAGGTGAGGCAGCTGTGAGCTGGGAATACAGGTAGTGTCAGGGAGAGAGCAGAGGTGAGGCAGCTGTGAGCTGGGGATACAGGGAGTGTCATGGAGAGAGCAGAGGTGAGGCAGCTGTGAGCTTGGGATACAGGGAGTGTCAGGGAGAGAGCAGAGGTGATGCAGCTGTGAGCTGGGGATACAGAGAGTGTCAGGGAGAGAGCAGAGGTGACGCAGCTGTGAGCTGGGGATACAGGGAGTGTCAGGTAGAGAACAGAGGTGAGGCAGCTGTGTGCTAGGGATACAGGGAGTGTCAGGGAGAGAGCAGAGGTGAGGCAGCTGTGAGCTGTGGATACATGGAGTGTCAGGAAGAGAGCAGAGGTGAGGCAGCTGTGAGCTGGGGATACAGGGAGTGTCAGGGAGAGAGCAGAGGTGAGGCGACTGTGAGCTGGGAATACAGGGAGTGTCAGGGAGAGAGCAGAGGTGAGGCGCTGTGAGCTGGGAATACAGGGAGTGTCAGGGAGAGAGCAGAGGTGAGGCAGCTGTGAGCTGGGGATAGAGGGAGTGTCAGGGAGAGAGCAGAGGTGAGGCAGCTGTGAGCTGGGAATACAGGGAGTGTCAGAGAGAGCAGAGGTGAGGCAGCTGTGAGCTGGGTATACAGGGACTGTCAGGAAGAGAGCAGAGGTGAGGCAGCTGTGAGCTGGGTATACAGGGACTGTTAATAAGAAAGCAGAGGTGAGGCAGCTGTGATCTCAGAATACAGGGAGTGTCAGGGAGAGAGCAGAGGTGAGGCAGCTGTGAGCTGAGGATACAGGGACTGTCAGGCAGAGAGCAGAGGTGAGGCCGCTGTGAGCTGTGGATACAAGCAGTGTCATGGAGAGAGCAGAGGTGAGGCAGCTGTGAGCTTGGGATACAGGGAGTGTCAGACAGAGAGCAGAGGTGACACAGCTGTGAGCTAGGGATACAGGGAGTGTCAGGCAGAGAGCAGAGGTGAGGCAGCTGTGAGCTGGGGATACAGGGAGTGTAATGGAGAGAGCAGAGGTGAGGCAGCTGTGAGCTTGGGACATAGGGAGTGTCAGGGAGAGAGCAGAGGTGATGCAGCTGTGAGCTGGGGATACAGGGAGTGTCAGGGAGAGAGCAGAGGTGAGGCGCTGTGAGCTGGGAATACAGGGAGTGTCAGGGAGTGAGCAGAGGTGAGGCAGCTGTGAGCTGGGGATAGAGGGAGTGTCAGGGAGAGAGCAGAGGTGAGGCAGCTGTGAGCTGGGAATACAGGGAGTGTCAGAGAGAGCAGAGGTGAGGCAGCTGTGAGCTGGGTATACAGGGACTGTCAGGAAGAGAGCAGAGGTGAGGCAGCTGTGAGCTGGGTATACAGGGACTGTCAATAAGAAAGCAGAGGTGAGGCAGCTTTGAGCTGGGGATACAGGGAGTGTTAGGGAGAGAGAATAGGTGAGGCAGCTGTGAGCTGGGAATACAGGTAGTGTCAGGGAGAGAGCAGAGGTGAGGCAGCTGTGAGCTGGGGATACAGGGAGTGTCATGGAGAGAGCAGAGGTGAGGCAGCTGTGAGCTTGGGATACAGGGAGTGTCAGGGAGAGAGCAGAGGTGATGCAGCTGTGAGCTGGGGATACAGAGAGTGTCAGGGAGAGAGCAGAGGTGACGCAGCTGTGAGCTGGGGATACAGGGAGTGTCAGGTAGAGAACAGAGGTGAGGCAGCTGTGTGCTAGGGATACAGGGAGTGTCAGGAAGAGAGCAGAGGTGAGGCAGCTGTGAGCTGGGGATACAGGGAGTGTCAGGGAGAGAGCAGAGGTGAGGCGACTGTGAGCTGGGAATACAGGGAGTGTCAGGGAGAGAGCAGAGGTGAGGCGCTGTGAGCTGGGAATACAGGGAGTGTCAGGGAGAGAGCAGAGGTGACGCAGCTGTGAGCTGGGGATACAGGGAGTGTCAGGTAGAGAACAGAGGTGAGGCAGCTGTGTGCTAGGGATACAGGGAGTGTCAGGAAGAGAGCAGAGGTGAGGCAGCTGTGAGCTGTGGATACATGGAGTGTCAGGAAGAGAGCAGAGGTGAGGCAGCTGTGAGCTGGGGATACAGGGAGTGTCAGGGAGAGAGCAGAGGTGAGGCGACTGTGAGCTGGGAATACAGGGAGTGTCAGGGAGAGAGCAGAGGTGAGGCGCTGTGAGCTGGGAATACAGGGAGTGTCAGGGAGAGAGCAGAGGTGAGGCAGCTGTGAGCTGGGGATAGAGGGAGTGTCAGGGAGAGAGCAGAGGTGAGGCAGCTGTGAGCTGGGAATACAGGGAGTGTCAGAGAGAGCAGAGGTGAGGCAGCTGTGAGCTGGGTATACAGGGACTGTCAGGAAGAGAGCAGAGGTGAGGCAGCTGTGAGCTGGGTATACAGGGACTGTCAATAAGAAAGCAGAGGTGAGGCAGCTGTGATCTGAGAATACAGGGAGTGTCAGGGAGAGAGCAGAGGTGAGGTGGCTGTGAGCTGTGGATACAGGGGGTGTCAGGGAGAGAGAAGAGGTGACACAGCTGTGAGCTGGGAATACAGGGAGTGTCAGGGAGAGAGCAGAGGTGAGGCAGCTGTAAGCTGGGAATACAGGGAGTGTCAGGGAGAGAGCAGAGGTGAGGCAGCTGTGAGCTGGGGATACAGGGAGTGTCAGGGAGAGAGCAGAGGTGAGGCAGCTGTGTGCTGGGGATACAGGGAGTGTCAGGGAGAGAGCAGAGGTGAGGCAGCTGTGTGCTGGGGATACAGGGAGTGTCAGGGAGAGAGCAGAGGTGAGGCAGCTGTGAGCTGGGGATACAGGGAGTGTCACGGAGAGAACAGAGGTGAGGCAGCTCTGAGCTGGGGATACAGGGAGTATCAGGGAGAGAGAATAGGTGAGGCAGCTGTGAGCTCGGAATTCAGGGAGTGTCAGGGAGAGAGCAGAGGTCAGGCAGCTGTGAGCTGGGGATACAGGGAGTGTCAGGCAGAGAGCAGAGGTGAGGCAGCTGTGAGCTGGGGATACAGGGAGTGTAATGGAGAGCAGAGGTGAGGCAGCTGTGAGCTTGGGATACAGGGAGTGTCAGGGAGAGAGCAGAGGTGATGCAGCTGTGAGCTGGGGATACAGGGAGTGTCAGGTAGAGAACAGAGGTGAGGCAGCTGTGAGCTGGGGATACAGGGAGTGTCCGGGAGAGAGAATAGGTGAGGCAGCTGTGAGCTGGGAATACAGGGAGTGTAAGGGAGAGAGCAGAGGTGAGGCAGCTGTGAGCTGGGGATACAGGGAGTGTCAGGCAGAGACCAGAGGTGAGGCAGCTGTGAGCTGGGGATACAGGAAGTGTCAGGGAGAGAGAATAGGTGAGGCAGCTGTGAGCTGGGAATACAGGGAGTGTCAGGGAGAGAGCAGAGGTGAGGCAGCTGTGAGCTGAGGATACAGGGACTGTCAGGGAGAGAGCAGAGGTGAGGCAGCTGTGAGCTGAGGATACAGGGACTGTCAGGCAGAGAGCAAAGGTGAGGCAGCTGTGAGCTGTGGATACAGGCAGTGTCATGGAGAGAGCAGAGGTGACGCAGCTGTGAGCTGGGGATACAGGGAGTGTCAGGTAGAGAACAGAGGTGAGGCAGCTGTGTGCTAGGGATACAGGGAGTGTAAGGGAGAGAGCAGAGGTGAGGCAGCTGTGAGCTGGGGATACAGGGAGTGTCAGGCAGAGACCAGAGGTGAGGCAGCTGTGAGCTGGGGATACAGGAAGTGTCAGGGAGAGAGAATAGGTGAGGCAGCTGTGAGCTGGGAATACAGGGAGTGTCAGGGAGAGAGCAGAGGTGAGGCAGCTGTGAGCTGAGGATACAGGGACTGTCAGGGAGAGAGCAGAGGTGAGGCAGCTGTGAGCTGAGGATACAGGGACTGTCAGGCAGAGAGCAAAGGTGAGGCAGCTGTGAGCTGTGGATACAGGCAGTGTCATGGAGAGAGCAGAGGTGACGCAGCTGTGAGCTGGGGATACAGGGAGTGTCAGGTAGAGAACAGAGGTGAGGCAGCTGTGTGCTAGGGATACAGGGAGTGTCAGGAAGAGAGCAGAGGTGAGGCAGCTGTGAGCTGGGGATACAGGGAGTGTCAGGGAGAGAGCAGAGGTGAGGCGACTGTGAGCTGGGAATACAGGGAGTGTCAGGGAGAGAGCAGAGGTGAGGCGCTGTGAGCTGGGAATACAGGGAGTGTCAGGGAGAGAGCAGAGGTGACGCAGCTGTGAGCTGGGGATACAGGGAGTGTCAGGTAGAGAACAGAGGTGAGGCAGCTGTGTGCTAGGGATACAGGGAGTGTCAGGAAGAGAGCAGAGGTGAGGCAGCTGTGAGCTGTGGATACATGGAGTGTCAGGAAGAGAGCAGAGGTGAGGCAGCTGTGAGCTGGGGATACAGGGAGTGTCAGGGAGAGAGCAGAGGTGAGGCGACTGTGAGCTGGGAATACAGGGAGTGTCAGGGAGAGAGCAGAGGTGAGGCGCTGTGAGCTGGGAATACAGGGAGTGTCAGGGAGAGAGCAGAGGTGAGGCAGCTGTGAGCTGGGGATAGAGGGAGTGTCAGGGAGAGAGCAGAGGTGAGGCAGCTGTGAGCTGGGAATACAGGGAGTGTCAGAGAGAGCTGAGGTGAGGCAGCTGTGAGCTGGGTATACAGGGACTGTCAGGAAGAGAGCAGAGGTGAGGCAGCTGTGAGCTGGGTATACAGGGACTGTCAATAAGAAAGCAGAGGTGAGGCAGCTGTGATCTGAGAATACAGGGAGTGTCAGGGAGAGAGCAGAGGTGAGGTGGCTGTGAGCTGTGGATACAGGGGGTGTCAGGGAGAGAGAAGAGGTGACACAGCTGTGAGCTGGGAATACAGGGAGTGTCAGGGAGAGAGCAGAGGTGAGGCAGCTGTAAGCTGGGAATACAGGGAGTGTCAGGGAGAGAGCAGAGGTGAGGCAGCTGTGAGCTGGGGATACAGGGAGTGTCAGGGAGAGAGCAGAGGTGAGGCAGCTGTGTGCTGGGGATACAGGGAGTGTCAGGGAGAGAGCAGAGGTGAGGCAGCTGTGTGCTGGGGATACAGGGAGTGTCAGGGAGAGAGCAGAGGTGAGGCAGCTGTGAGCTGGGGATACAGGGAGTGTCACGGAGAGAACAGAGGTGAGGCAGCTCTGAGCTGGGGATACAGGGAGTATCAGGGAGAGAGAATAGGTGAGGCAGCTGTGAGCTCGGAATTCAGGGAGTGTCAGGGAGAGAGCAGAGGTCAGGCAGCTGTGAGCTGGGGATACAGGGAGTGTCAGGCAGAGAGCAGAGGTGAGGCAGCTGTGAGCTGGGGATACAGGGAGTGTAATGGAGAGCAGAGGTGAGGCAGCTGTGAGCTTGGGATACAGGGAGTGTCAGGGAGAGAGCAGAGGTGATGCAGCTGTGAGCTGGGGATACAGGGAGTGTCAGGTAGAGAACAGAGGTGAGGCAGCTGTGAGCTGGGGATACAGGGAGTGTCCGGGAGAGAGAATAGGTGAGGCAGCTGTGAGCTGGGAATACAGGAAGTGTAAGGGAGAGAGCAGAGGTGAGGCAGCTGTGAGCTGGGGATACAGGGAGTGTCAGGCAGAGACCAGAGGTGAGGCAGCTGTGAGCAGGGGATACAGGAAGTGTCAGGGAGAGAGAATAGGTGAGGCAGCTGTGAGCTGGGAATACAGGGAGTGTCAGGGAGAGAGCAGAGGTGAGGCAGCTGTGAGCTGAGGATACAGGGACTGTCAGGGAGAGAGCAGAGGTGAGGCAGCTGTGAGCTGAGGATACAGGGACTGTCAGGCAGAGAGCAAAGGTGAGGCAGCTGTGAGCTGTGGATACAGGCAGTGTCATGGAGAGAGCAGAGGTGAGGCAGCTGTGAGCTGAGGATACAGGGAGTGTCAGGGAGAGAGCAGAGGTGAGGCAACTGTGAGCTGGGGATACAGGGAGTGTCAGGGAGAGAGCAGAGGTGAGGCAGCTGTGTGCTGGGGATACAGGGAGTGTCAGGGAGAGAGTTGAGGTGAGGCAGCTGTGTGCTGGGGATACAGGGAGTGTCAGGGAGAGAGCAGAGGTGAGGCAGCTGTGAGCTGGGGATACAGTGAGTGCCACGGAGAGAACAGAGGTGAGGCAGCTCTGAGCTGGGGATACAGGGAGTATCAGGGAGAGAGAATAGGTGAGGCAGCTGTGAGCTGGGGATACAGGGAGTGTCAGGCAGAGCAGGCAGAGAGCAGAGGTGAGGCAGCTGTGAGCTGGGGATACAGGGAGTGTAATGGAGAGCAGAGGTGAGGCAGCTGTGAGCTTGGGATACAGGGAGTGTCAGGGAGAGAGCAGAGGTGATGCAGCTGTGTGCTGGGGATACAGAAAGTGTCAGGTAGAGAACAGAGGTGAGGCAGCTGTGAGCTGGGGATACAGGGAGTGTCAGGGAGAGAGAATAGGTGAGGCAGCTGTGAGCTGGGAATACAGGGAGTGTCAGGGAGAGAGCAGAGGTGAGGCAGCTGTGAGCTGGGGATACAGGGAGTGTCAGGGAGAGAACAGAGGTGAGGCAGCTGTGAGCTGGGGATACAGGAAGTGTCAGGGAGAGAGAATAGGTGAGGCAGCTGTGAGCTGGGAATACAGGGAGTGTCAGGGAGAGAGCAGAGGTGAGGCAGCTGTGAGCTGAGGATACAGGGACTGTCAGGCAGAGAGCAGAGGTGAGGCAGCTGTGTGCTGGGGACACAGGGAGTGTCAGGGAGAGAGCAATGGTGAGGCAGCTGTGAGCTGGGGATACAGGGAGTGCCAGGGAGAGAGAAGAAGCGAGGCAGCTGTGAGCTGGGGATACAGGAAGTGTCAGGGAGAGAGAATAGGTGAGGCAGCTGTGAGCTGGGAATACAGGGAGTGTCAGGGAGAGAGCAGAGGTGAGGCAGCTGTGAGCTGGGGATACAGGGAGTGTCAGGGAGAGAGCATAGGTGAGGCAGCTGTGTGCTGGGGACACAGGGAGTGTCAGGAAGAGAGCAGAGGTGAGGCAGCTGTGAGCTGGGAATACAGGGAGTGTCAGGGAGAGAGCAGAGGTGAGGTAGATGTGAGCTGGGGATACAGGGAGTGTCAGTGAGAGAGCAGAGGTGAGGCAGCTGTGAGCTGGGAATAAAGGGAGTGTTAGGGAGAGAGCAGAGGTGTGACAGCTGTGAGCTGGGGATACAGGGAGTGTCAGGGAGAGAGCAGAGGTGAGGCAGCTGTGAGCTGGGAATACAGGGAGTGTCAGGGAGAGAGCAGAGTTGATGCATGTGTGAGCTGGGGATACAGGGAGTGTCAGGGAGAGAGCAATGGTGAGGCAGCTGTGAGCTGGGGATACAGGGAGTGCCAGGGAGAGAGAAGAAGCGAGGCAGCTGTGAGCTGGGAATACAGGGAGTGTCAGGGAGAGAGCATAGGTGAGGCAGTTGTGAGCTAGGAATACAGGGAGTGTCAGAGCGAGAGCAGTAGTAAGGCAGTTGTGAGCTGGGAATACAGGGAGTGTCAGAGAGAGCAGAGGTGAGGCAGCTGTGAGCTGGGTATACAGGGACTGTCAGGAAGAGAGCAGAGGTGAGGCAGCTGTGAGCTGGGTATACAGGGACTGTCAATAAGAAAGCAGAGGTGAGGCAGCTGTGAGCTGGGGATACAGGGAGTGTCAGGGAGAGAGAATAGGTGAGGCAGCTGTGAGCTGGGAATACAGGTAGTGTCAGGGAGAGAGCAGAGGTGAGGCAGCTGTGAGCTGGGGATACAGGGAGTGTCATGGAGAGAGCAGAGGTGAGGCAGCTGTGAGCTTGGGATACAGGGAGTGTCAGGGAGAGAGCAGAGGTGATGCAGCTGTGAGCTGGGGATACAGAGAGTGTCAGGGAGAGAGCAGAGGTGACGCAGCTGTGAGCTGGGGATACAGGGAGTGTCAGGTAGAGAACAGAGGTGAGGCAGCTGTGTGCTAGGGATACAGGGAGTGTCAGGGAGAGAGCAGAGGTGAGGCAGCTGTGAGCTGTGGATACATGGAGTGTCAGGAAGAGAGCAGAGGTGAGGCAGCTGTGAGCTGGGGATACAGGGAGTGTCAGGGAGAGAGCAGAGGTGAGGCGACTGTGAGCTGGGAATACAGGGAGTGTCAGGGAGAGAGCAGAGGTGAGGCGCTGTGAGCTGGGAATACAGGGAGTGTCAGGGAGAGAGCAGAGGTGAGGCAGCTGTGAGCTGGGGATAGAGGGAGTGTCAGGGAGAGAGCAGAGGTGAGGCAGCTGTGAGCTGGGAATACAGGGAGTGCCAGAGAGAGCAGAGGTGAGGCAGCTGTGAGCTGGGTATACAGGGACTGTCAGGAAGAGAGCAGAGGTGATGCAGCTGTGAGCTGGGTATACAGGGACTGTCAATAAGAAAGCAGAGGTGAGGCAGCTGTAATCTGAGAATACAGGGAGTGTCAGGGAGAGAGCAGAGGTGAGGTGGCTGTGAGCTGTGGATACAGGGGGTGTCAGGGAGAGAGAAGTGGTGACACAGCTGTGAGCTGGGAATACAGGGAGTGTCAGGGAGAGAGCAGAGGTGAGGCAGCTGTAAGCTGGGAATACAGGGAGTGTCAGGGAGAGAGCAGAGGTGAGGCAGCTGTGAGCTGGGGATACAGGGAGTGTCAGGGAGAGAGCAGAGGTGAGGCAGCTGTGTGCTGGGGATACAGGGAGTGTCAGGGAGAGAGCAGAGGTGAGGCAGCTGTGTGCTGGGGATACAGGGAGTGTCAGGGAGAGAGCAGAGGTGAGGCAGCTGTGAGCTGGGGATACAGGGAGTGTCACGGAGAGAACAGAGGTGAGGCAGCTCTGAGCTGGGGATACAGGGAGTATCAGGGAGAGAGAATAGGTGAGGCAGCTGTGAGCTCGGAATTCAGGGAGTGTCAGGGAGAGAGCAGAGGTCAGGCAGCTGTGAGCTGGGGATACAGGGAGTGTCAGGCAGAGAGCAGAGGTGAGGCAGCTGTGAGCTGGGGATACAGGGAGTGTAATGGAGAGCAGAGGTGAGGCAGCTGTGAGCTTGGGATACAGGGAGTGTCAGGGAGAGAGCAGAGGTGATGCAGCTGTGAGCTGGGGATACAGGGAGTGTCAGGTAGAGAACAGAGGTGAGGCAGCTGTGAGCTGGGGATACAGGGAGTGTCCGGGAGAGAGAATAGGTGAGGCAGCTGTGAGCTGGGAATACAGGGAGTGTAAGGGAGAGAGCAGAGGTGAGGCAGCTGTGAGCTGGGGATACAGGGAGTGTCAGGCAGAGACCAGAGGTGAGGCAGCTGTGAGCTGGGGATACAGGAAGTGTCAGGGAGAGAGAATAGGTGAGGCAGCTGTGAGCTGGGAATACAGGGAGTGTCAGGGAGAGAGCAGAGGTGAGGCAGCTGTGAGCTGAGGATACAGGGACTGTCAGGGAGAGAGCAGAGGTGAGGCAGCTGTGAGCTGAGGATACAGGGACTGTCAGGCAGAGAGCAAAGGTGAGGCAGCTGTGAGCTGTGGATACAGGCAGTGTCATGGAGAGAGCAGAGGTGAAGCAGCTGTGAGCAGGGAATACAGGGAGTGTCATTTAGAAAGCAGAGGTGAGGCAGCTGTGAGCTGGGTATACAGGGAGTATCAGGGAGAGAGCAGAGGTGAGGCAGCTGTGAGCTGAGGATACAGGGAGTGTCAGGGAGAGAGCAGAGGTGAGGCAGCTGTGAGTTGGGGATACAGGGAGTGTCAGGGAGAGAGCAGAGGTGAGGCAGCTGTGAGCTGAGGATACAGGGAGTGTCAGGGAGAGAGCAGAGGTGAGGCAACTGTGAGCTGGGGATACAGGGAGTGTCAGGGAGAGAGCAGAGGTGAGGCAGCTGTGTGCTGGGGATACAGGGAGTGTCAGGGAGAGAGTAGAGGTGAGGCAGCTGTGTGCTGGGGATACAGGGAGTGTCAGGGAGAGAGCAGAGGTGAGGCAGCTGTGAGCTGGGGATACAGGGAGTGCCACGGAGAGAACAGAGGTGAGGCAGCTCTGAGCTGGGGATACAGGGAGTATCAGGGAGAGAGAATAGGTGAGGCAGCTGTGAGCTGGGGATACAGGGAGTGTCAGGCAGAGAGCAGAGGTGAGGCAGCTGTGAGCTGGGGATACAGGGAGTGTAATGGAGAGCAGAGGTGAGGCAGCTGTGAGCTTGGGATACAGGGAGTGTCAGGGAGAGAGCAGAGGTGATGCAGCTGTGTGCTGGGGATACAGAAAGTGTCAGGTAGAGAACAGAGGTGAGGCAGCTGTGAGCTGGGGATACAGGGAGTGTCAGGGAGAGAGAATAGGTGAGGCAGCTGTGAGCTGGGAATACAGGGAGTGTCAGGGAGAGAGCAGAGGTGAGGCAGCTGTGAGCTGGGGATACAGGGAGTGTCAGGGAGAGAACAGAGGTGAGGCAGCTGTGAGCTGGGGATACAGGAAGTGTCAGGGAGAGAGAATAGGTGAGGCAGCTGTGAGCTGGGAATACAGGGAGTGTCAGGGAGAGAGCAGAGGTGAGGCAGCTGTGAGCTGAGGATATAGGGACTGTCAGGCAGAGAGCAGAGGTGAGGCAGCTGTGTGCTGGGGACACAGGGAGTGTCAGGAAGAGAGCAGAGGTGAGGCAGCTGTGAGCTGGGGATACAGGGAGTGTCAGGGAGAGAGCAATGGTGAGGCAGCTGTGAGCTGGGGATACAGGGAGTGCCAGGGAGAGAGAATAGGTGAGGCAGCTGTGAGCTGGGAATACAGGGAGTGTCAGGGAGAGAGCAGAGGTGAGGCAGCTGTGAGCTGGGGATACAGGGAGTGTCAGGGAGAGAGCAGAGGTGAGGCAGCTGTGTGCTGGGGACACAGGGAGTGTCAGGAAGAGAGCAGAGGTGAGGCAGCTGTGAGCTGGGAATACAGGGAGTGTCAGGGAGAGAGCAGAGGTGAGGTAGATGTGAGCTGGGGATACAGGGAGTGTCAGTGAGAGAGCAGAGGTGAGGCATCTGTGAGCTGGGAATAAAGGGAGTGTTAGGGAGAGAGCAGAGGTGTGGCAGCTGTGAGCTGGGGATACAGGGAGTGTCAGGGAGAGAGCAGAGGTGAGGCAGCTGTGAGCTGGGAATACAGGGAGTGTCAGGGAGAGAGCAGAGGTGAGGCAGCTGTGAGCTGGGAATACAGGGAGTGTCAGGGAGAGAGCAGAGGTGAGGCAGCTGTGAGCTGGGGATACAGGGAGTGTCAGGGAGAGAGCAATGGTGAGGCAGCTGTGAGCTGGGGATACAGGGAGTGCCAGGGAGAGAGAAGAAGCGAGGCAGCTGTGAGCTGGGAATACAGGGAGTGTCAGGGAGAGAGCATAGGTGAGGCAGTTGTGAGCTAGGAATACAGGGATTGTCAGGGAGAGAGCAGAGGTGAGGCAGCTGTGAGCTGGAGATACAGGGAGTATCATGGAGAGAGCAGAGGTGAGACAGCTGTGAGCTGGGGATACAGGGAGTGTCAGTGAGAGAGCAGAGAAGAGGCAGCTGTGAGCTGGGGATACAGGGAGTGTCAGGGACAGAGCAGAGGTAAGGCAGCTGTGAGCTGGGGATACAGGGAGTTTCAGGGATAGAGCAGAGGTGAGGCGGCTGTGAGCTGGGAATACAGGGAGTGTCAGGGAGAGAGCAGAGGTGAAGCAGCTGTGAGCTGGGAATACAGGGAGTGTCAGGGAGAGAGCAGAGGTGAGGCAGCTGTGAGCTGAGGATACAGGGAGTGTCAGGGAGAGAGCAGAGGTGAGGCAACTGTGAGCTGGGGATACAGGGAGTGTCAGGGAGAGAGCAGAGGTGAGGCAGCTGTGTGCTGGGGATACAGGGAGTGTCAGGGAGAGAGCAGAGGTGAGGCAGCTGTGTGCTGGGGATACAGGGAGTGTCAGGGAGAGAGCAATGGTGAGGCAGCTGTGAGCTGGGGATACAGGGAGTGCCAGGGAGAGAGAAGAAGCGAGGCAGCTGTGAGCTGGGAATACAGGGAGTGTCAGGGAGAGAGCATAGGTGAGGCAGTTGCGAGCTAGGAATACAGGGAGTGTCAGGGAGAGAGCAGAGGTGAGGCAGCTGTGAGCTGGAGATACAGGGAGTATCATGGAGAGAGCAGAGGTGAGGCAGCTGTGAGCTGGGGATACAGGGAGTGTCAGTGAGAGAGCAGAGAAGAGGCAGCTGTGAGCTGGGGATACAGGGAGTGTCAGGGACAGAGCAGAGGTAAGGCTGCTGTGAGCTGGGGATACAGGGAGTTTCAGGGATAGAGCAGAGGTGAGGCGGCTGTGAGCTGGGAATACAGGGAGTGTCAGGGAGAGAGCAGAGGTGAAGCAGCTGTGAGCTGGGAATACAGGGAGTGTCAGGGAGAGAGCAGAGGTGAGGCAGCTGTGAGCTGAGGATACAGGGAGTGTCAGGAAGAGAGCAGAGGTGAGGCAGCTGTGAGTTGGGGATACAGGGAGTGTCAGGGAGAGAGCAGAGGTGAGGCAGCTGTGAGCTGAGGATACAGGGAGTGTCAGGGAGAGAGCAGAGGTGAGGCAACTGTGAGCTGGGGATACAGGGAGTGTCAGGGAGAGAGCAGAGGTGAGGCAGCTGTGTGCTGGGGATACAGGGAGTGTCAGGGAGAGAGCAGAGGTGAGGCAGCTGTGTGCTAGGGATACAGGGAGTGTCAGGGAGAGAGCAGAGGAGAGGCAGCTGTGAGCTGGGGATACAGGGAGTGCCACGGAGAGAACAGAGGTGAGGCAGCTCTGAGCTGGGGATACAGGGAGTATCAGGGAGAGAGAATAGGTGAGGCAGCTGTGAGCTGGGGATACAGGGAGTGTCAGGCAGAGAGCAGAGGTGAGGCAGCTGTGTGCTGGGGATACAGGGAGTGTCAGGGAGAGAGCAGAGGTGAGGCAGCTGTGTGCTGGGGATACAGGGAGTGTCAGGGAGAGAGCAGAGGTGAGGCAGCTGTGAGCTGGGGATACAGGGAGTGCCACGGAGAGAACAGAGGTGAGGCAGCTCTGAGCTGGGGATACAGGGAGTATCAGGGAGAGAGAATAGGTGAGGCAGCTGTGAGCTGGGGATACAGGGAGTGTCAGGCAGAGAGCAGAGGTGAGGCAGCTGTGAGCTGGGGATACAGGGAGTGTAATGGAGAGCAGAGGTGAGGCAGCTGTGAGCTTGGGATACAGGGAGTTTCAGGGATAGAGCAGAGGTGAGGCGGCTGTGAGCTGGGAATACAGGGAGTGTCAGGTAGAGAACAGAGGTGAAGCAGCTGTGAGCTGGGAATACAGGGAGTGTCAGGGAGAGAGCAGAGGTGAGGCAGCTGTGTGCTGGGGATACAGGGAGTGTCAGGGAGAGAGCAGAGGTGAGGCAGCTGTGTGCTAGGGATACAGGGAGTGTCAGGGAGAGAGCAGAGGAGAGGCAGCTGTGAGCTGGGGATACAGGGAGTGCCACGGAGAGAACAGAGGTGAGGCAGCTCTGAGCTGGGGATACAGGGAGTATCAGGGAGAGAGAATAGGTGAGGCAGCTGTGAGCTGGGGATACAGGGAGTGTCAGGCAGAGAGCAGAGGTGAGGCAGCTGTGTGCTGGGGATACAGGGAGTGTCAGGGAGAGAGCAGAGGTGAGGCAGCTGTGTGCTGGGGATACAGGGAGTGTCAGGGAGAGAGCAGAGGTGAGGCAGCTGTGAGCTGGGGATACAGGGAGTGCCACGGAGAGAACAGAGGTGAGGCAGCTCTGAGCTGGGGATACAGGGAGTATCAGGGAGAGAGAATAGGTGAGGCAGCTGTGAGCTGGGGATACAGGGAGTGTCAGGCAGAGAGCAGAGGTGAGGCAGCTGTGAGCTGGGGATACAGGGAGTGTAATGGAGAGCAGAGGTGAGGCAGCTGTGAGCTTGGGATACAGGGAGTGTCAGGGAGAGAGCAGAGGTGATGCAGCTGTGTGCTGGGGATACAGAAAGTGTCAGGTAGAGAACAGAGGTGAGGCAGCTGTGAGCTGGGGATACAGGGAGTGTCAGGGAGAGAGAATAGGTGAGGCAGCTGTGAGCTGGGAATACAGGGAGTGTCAGGGAGAGAGCAGAGGTGAGGCAGCTGTGAGCTGGGGATACAGGGAGTGTCAGGGAGAGAACAGAGGTGAGGCAGCTGTGAGCTGGGGATACAGGAAGTGTCAGGGAGAGAGAATAGGTGACGCAGCTGTGAGCTGGGAATACAGGGAGTGTCAGGGAGAGAGCAGAGGTGAGGCAGCTGTGAGCTGAGGATACAGGGACTGTCAGACAGAGAGCAGAGGTGAGGCAGCTGTGTGCTGGGGACACAGGGAGTGTCAGGAAGAGAGCAGAGGTGAGGCAGCTGTGAGCTGGGGATACAGGGAGTGTCAGGGAGAGAGCAATGGTGAGGCAGCTGTGAGCTGGGGATACAGGGAGTGCCAGGGAGAGAGAAGAAGCGAGGCAGCTGTGAGCTGGGAATACAGGGAGTGTCATGTAGAGAGCAGAGGTGAGGCAGCTGTGAGCTGGGGATACAGGGAGTGTCAGGGAGAGAGCAGAGGTGAGGCAGCTGTGTGCTGGGGACACAGGGAGTGTCAGGAAGAGAGCAGAGGTGAGGCAGCTGTGAGCTGGGAATACAGGGAGTGTCAGGGAGAGAGCAGAGGTGAGGTAGATGTGAGCTGGGGATACAGGGAGTGTCAGTGATAGAGCAGAGGTGAGGCAGCTGTGAGCTGGGAATAAAGGGAGTGTCAGGGAGAGAGAAGAGGTGTGGCAGCTGTGAGCTGGGGATACAGGGAGTGTCAGGGAGAGAGCAGAGGTGAGGCAGCTGTGAGCTGGGAATACAGGGAGTGTCAGGGAGAGAGCAGAGTTGATGCATGTGTGAGCTGGGGATACAGGGAGTGTCAGGCAGAGAGCAATGGTGAGGCAGCTGTGAGCTGGGGATACAGGGAGTGCCAGGGAGAGAGAAGAAGCGAGGCAGCTGTGAGCTGGGAATACAGGGAGTGTCAGGGAGAGAGCATAGGTGAGGCAGTTGCGAGCTAGGAATACAGGGAGTGTCAGGGAGAGAGCAGAGGTGAGGCAGCTGTGAGCTGGAGATACAGGGAGTATCATGGAGAGAGCAGAGGTGAGGCAGCTGTGAGCTGGGGATACAGGGAGTGACAGTGAGAGAGCAGAGAAGAGGCAGCTGTGAGCTGGGGATACAGGGAGTGTCAGGGACAGAGAAGAGGTAAGGCAGCTGTGAGCTGGGGATACAGGGAGTTTCAGGGATAGAGCAGAGGTGAGGCGGCTGTGAGCTGGGAATACAGGGAGTGTCAGGGAGAGAGCAGAGGTGAAGCAGCTGTGAGCTGGGAATACAGGGAGTGTCAGGGAGAGAGCAGAGGTGAGGCAGCTGTGAGCTGAGGATACAGGGAGTGTCAGGAAGAGAGCAGAGGTGAGGCAGCTGTGAGTTGGGGATACAGGGAGTGTCAGGGAGAGAGCAGAGGTGAGGCAGCTGTGAGCTGGGGATACAGGGAGTGTCAGGGAGAGAGCAGAGGTGAGGCAGCTGTGTGCTGGGGATACAGGGAGTGTCAGGGAGAGAGCAGAGGTGAGGCAGCTGTGTGCTAGGGATACAGGGAGTGTCAGGGAGAGAGCAGAGGAGAGGCAGCTGTGAGCTGGGGATACAGGGAGTGCCACGGAGAGAACAGAGGTGAGGCAGCTCTGAGCTGGGGATACAGGGAGTATCAGGGAGAGAGAATAGGTGAGGCAGCTGTGAGCTGGGGATACAGGGAGTGTCAGGCAGAGAGCAGAGGTGAGGCAGCTGTGAGCTGGGGATACAGGGAGTGTAATGGAGAGCAGAGGTGAGGTAGCTGTGAGCTTGGGATACAGGGAGTGTCAGGGAGAGAGCAGAGGTGATGCAGCTGTGTGCTGGGGATACAGAGAGTGTCAGGGAGAGAGCAGAGGTGACGCAGCTGTGAGCTGGGGATACAGGGAGTGTCAGGTAGAGAACAAAGGTGAGGCAGCTGTGAGCTGGGGATACAGGGAGTGTCAGGGAGAGAGAATAGGTGAGGCAGCTGTGAGCTGGGAATACAGGTAGTGTCAGGGAGAGAGCAGAGGTGAGGCAGCTGTGAGCTGGGGATACAGGGAGTGTCAGGGAGAGAGAATAGGTGAGGCAGATGTGAGCTGGGAATACAGGGAGTGTCAGGGAGAGAGCAGAGATGAGGCAGCTGTGAGCTGGGAATACAGGGAGTGTCAGGGAGAGAGCAGAGGTGAGGCAGCTGTGAGCTGTGGATACAAGCAGTGTCATAGAGAGAGCAGAGGTGAGGCAGCTGTGAGCTTGGGATACAGGGAGTGTCAGACAGAGAGCAGAAGTGAGGCAGCTGTGAGCTGGGGATACAGGGAGTGTCAGGCAGAGAGCAGAGGTGAGGCAGCTGTGAGCTGGGGATACAGGGAGTGTAATGGAGAGAGCAGAGGTGAGGCAGCTGTGAGCTTGGGACATAGGGAGTGTCAGGGAGAGAGCAGAGGTGATGCAGCTGTGAGCTGGGGATACAGGGAGTGTCAGGTAGAGAACAGAGGTGAGGCAGCTGTGAGCTGGGGATACAGGGAGTGTCAGGGAGAGAGAATAGGTGAGGCAGCTGTGAGCTGGGAATACAGGGAGTGTCAGGGAGAGAGCAGAGGTGGGGCAGCTGTGAGCTAAGGATACAGGGAGTGTCAGTGTTATGATTCCCGTACTCCAGACCAGAGGAGATCTTATGGCAGAGGTCTGAGTACTGGAAAGATATACTGGTTGTGGGAGCAGGAGAGCCTAGTAACCCCTGGCGCCCTAACTCCGTTGTCTCGCCCGTGTTATCAGAAATCCCCTGCGAGACTATGGTTGCTTGAGCCCATGGCAGCCGCGTTCGAAGGGCGGATTATGTCTGCCCAACCCCGATGCCCCCTCAGGTCTTAATGGGAGACAAAGGGAAATCCGAGACAGGGTGATAACAAGGGGCCCTCTGACTAAGCAACCAGGCCAGGGGTTACAAGCTAACTAACTTAACCAAAGAAGTATGTGCGGACTAGCCGCCAGGGAAAAGGACAACCAAAGATCCACTGATCCGTCACTCCTATCCAGCACCGCTGGATACCAGAGTGGACCAGGGGGAGCGGAATCCTCCGCAAAAGCTCCAGAACACAAAGATACAAAATAATAAACAGTAAGCGGTCAAGCCGCAACATACGGCTACGCCGCGACTCACGAACACCACAGGATGTTAAAGGTGCTCGGTCAGACTCCAGGAATAGATGACAAACTTCCGAGTACAGGATCACTGAGGACAGGAACAACCGGATTGAGCAGGACTGGAAACTCTCTGTAACTGACACAGGCAAACAGGAAGCTATCACCGGCGTCTGTGAGAAGTCCAAAGGGTGCTTATAACTGTGAGCTCCCCAATCAGGAGCCAGACTGGGTAATCACAAGTAATGCCGTGCAGCTTGCATGCTGCACGGCCAGCACACCATTAATACAAATTAGAAAAGACCCAGCAACGGGGAACGCGGCCCGAACGTGGCGTCCCCGTTGCTAGGGTCTGAGCGGCTCCGTGCGCCCGGCGTCCCGCGTTGCCAGGGAGCCGGCGGCTGTACGCGCACGGCGTCCCTAGTTGCTAGGCGCCGGGCCGCACCGACGAGCGGACCCCGGCGCCTAACAGTACCCCCCCCTTGAGGAGGGGTCAAGGAACCCCTAAAGCCAGGTTTCTGGGGAAATTCTCGAAAAAATGCCCTCTTGAGCCTCGGGGCATGGAGATCCTTATCCAGGACCCAAGACCTTTCTTCTGGACCATAACCTCTCCAATGCACCAAAAAATAAAGCCGACCCCGGGACAACTTGGAATCGAGAACCTTCTCCACCAAGAACTCCTGCTGACCCTGTACATCTATTGGTGATCTCCCCTGAGATATCTTACGAGGAAATCTACTGGACGAGACAAATGGTTTCAGCAATGAGCAATGGAAAGTATTTCCGATCCGTAAAGTTTTTGGTAAACGTAACCGGAAGGCAACTGGATTGACTTTTTTGATAATGTGAAATGGTCCAATAAATTTAGGACCCAATCTGGCTGAGGTTTGTCGAAGTTTAATGTTGCGTGTCGACAACCATACCCTATCTCCTACTTTAAAAGTGCACGGCCGCCGGAGCCTGTCAGAAAATCTCTTTTCCTGAAATGCCGCTTTTCTGAGAGCCAGGTGCACTTTTCTCCAAATGAGCCTAAGATGAGAGGTCAAGGTCAGTGAGGAGACAGAGGAATGTTGAAAAAAGGAATTAGCTCTGGGGTGAAAACCAAAAACTGCAAAAAATGGAGACACATTGGTGGAGGAATGACAGGCATTATTGTAAGCGAACTCCGCCAATGGAAGAAACTCAGACCAGTCATTTTGGAGTTTGGCCGAGTACAAACGCAAATATTGTTTTAGTGATTGATTAACTCGCTCAGTCTGCCCGTTGGATTGGGGATGGTAGCCTGACGTTAAAGATAATTTCATCTTCAATGAGACACAAAAAGATTTCCAAAACTGTGCAATGAATTGTGGACCCCGATCAGAAACAATATCAGTGGGTAACCCATGGAGTCTGAAAACATGGCGGAGGAACAAGACTGCCAATCCCTGGGCAGATGGCAATCGGGGAAGAGCAATGAAATGGGCCATTTTGCTAAAACGGTCCACTACCACCCATATGACTCGGCATCCGGCTGACAGAGGGAGGTCCACCACAAAATCCATGGAGATATGAGACCATGGCCTAAGAGGAACATTCAAGGGCATAAGCTGACCGATAGGCAAAGAACGGGGAACTTTATGCTGTGCACAGACCTGACACGAAAAAACAAACTCCTTAATGTCTTTGGAAAGACCAGGCCACCATACTGAGCGGGAGACTAATTCCAAAGTCTTAGCGATTCCCGGATGCCCGGCAACTTTGCTATCATACTCCGTCAAAACAGTTGCTCTCAAAAACTCAGGGACAAAAAGACGACCAGCAGGAGTATTTCCAGGAGCTTGATGTTGAAGCAGCTTTAACTGGGTAAATAAATCCTGTGTGAGGCCTGCCCGAATGACTGAAGACGGAAGTATGGGAGTAACAGGACTGTTGTCTTGAACTGGAAGAAAACTGCGTGACAGGGCATCTGCCTTGGTATTCTTGGAACCTGGCCTGAAGGTGATAATGAATTTGAAACGAGTAAAAAATAAAGCCCAACGAGCCTGCCGGGCATTCAGTCGTTTAGCTGATTCAATGTATTGAAGATTTTTGTGATCAGTCAAAACTGAAATGATATGAGTCGCTCCCTCAAGCCAATGCCTCCACTCCTCGAAAGCCCATTTAATAGCCAGCAATTCCCGGTTACCAACATCGTAGTTGGATTCAGCAGAAGAGAATTTCCTGGACATAAAGGCACAAGGATGTAATTCAAGGGAATCCGGATCCTTCTGAGACAGGATAGCCCCTACTCCAACCTCTGAGGCATCAACCTCAACAATGAAAGGCAATTCTGGGTTGGGGTGTCTGAGGACAGGGGCTGAGACAAAGGCTTGTTTCAAGGCCTGAAAAGATAACTCAGCTTCACGTGACCAATTGGTAGGGTCTGCTCCCTTTTTAGTCAGTGCCACAATGGGAGCAACTAGGTCAGAGAAAGAGTGAATAAATCTTCTATAGTAGTTCGCAAACCCTAAAAAGCGCTGAATTGCTTTTAAGTTGGTGGGTTGCGCCCAACTGAGGATGGCTTGGAGCTTTTTTGGTTCCATACGGAATCCCCGAGGGGAAATAATGTATCCTAAAAAGGATACCTCCGTGACATGAAATTCACACTTCTCCAGCTTGGCATATAGGTGATTTTCACGTAATTTTTTTAGAACCTGACGCACCTGGGTAACATGTTGTTCTACAGAGTCAGAAAAAATCAAAATATCGTCTAAGTAGACTACAACGAATTTTCCAAGAAATTCACGTAGCACATCGTTAATGAGATCCTGGAAAACTGCCGGAGCGTTAGACAGGCCGAATGGCATAACCAGATACTCATAGTGGCCTGACTGAGTACTGAATGCCGTTTTCCACTCATCCCCTGACTTGATTCTGATGAGGTTATATGCTCCTCTCAGGTCAATCTTAGAAAAAATCACAGCCGAACGTAGCTGATCAAAGAGGACAGAGATCAGTGGCAGAGGGTAAGTATTTTTTACTGAGATTTTATTCAAGGCTCTAAAGTCAATGCAGGGTCTGAGTGAACCATCCTTCTTCTCTACGAAAAAGAAGCCTGCACTTAAAGGGGATTTAGATGGCCTGATAAATCCTTTCCCTAGGCTTTCTTTAACATACTCATTCATGGCCACGGTTTCAGGTCCGGACAATGCATATAACCTTCCCTTAGGCAAAGTGGCACCAGGAATTAGCTCAATAGCACAATCATAAGGCCTATGGGGAGGCAGAATATCCGCATTGCCCTTGGAAAAAACATAAACAAAATCCTGGTATTCCACAGGAATGGGTGCGGGAATGGCAGCAGCTATTCTGATGGGAAGCGTAATACATTCTTTATTACAGATGGTACCCCATTGTGAGATCTCCCCCGACTGCCAATCAATGATGGGATTATGAAAGGCCAGCCAAGGGTGACCCAGAACCACTGGAACTGCTGGGCAATGGGTGAGGAAAAACTCAATTTTTTCAGAATGCAGAGCTCCTACTGAGAGTAGAAGAGGAGGTGTACAGAGAGAAATAACCCCATTGGACAAGGGACTCCCATCTAAACCATGCATGGTGATACACCTACCCAAGGCTAACTGAGGAATACCTAAGGTCTTGGCCCATGTTAAATCCATAAAGTTCCCTGCAGCTCCACTGTCCACAAAAACAGAGACCGAGGAAAAGAGGCTGCCAAAGGAAACTTTAGCTGGGACTAACAGTGAATTATTTGAGGAGATAAGCTGCAGACCAAAGTGAACCCCCTCACAATTCACTTGGTCGAGACGTTTCCCGACTTGTTCGGACAACTACGGGCAAAATGTCCCTTACCTCCACAGTATAAACAAAGACCAGAATTTTGCCTTCTGGTTCTTTCTTCAGGAGACAGTTTGGAGAGACCTCTCTGCATAGGCTCCTCTATGTCCACAGGGATGGAAAAAACACAAGGAGTTGACCCGACAGATGCTCCTTTTTCAGCCCTCCGCTCTCTAAACCGACGATCAATCTTAATAGAGAGCTCCATGAGTTTATCGAGAGTCTCAGGAGCGGGATACTGAAGGAGACTGTCTTTTATAGACTCAGATAAGCCGAGGCGAAACTGACTGCGCAGGGCTGGGTCATTCCATCCACAGTCGTTCGACCAACGGCGAAACTCCGTACAATAATTCTCTGCGGGATTCCTACCCTGTCTGAGAGCACGCAACTGAGTCTCGGCGGATGCCTCTCTATCAGGGTCGTCATATAACAGTCCTAAAGACTTCAGAAAGGCGTCTACAGAAAATAAAGCCGGATCGTCTGTCTTTAAACCAAAAGCCCAGGTCTGAGGATCCCCCTGAAGCAGAGAAATAATAATTCCAACCCGCTGAGCCTCTGTACCTGAGGAGACTGGTCTCAAACGAAAATAAAGTTTACAAGACTCTTTAAAATTAAAAAACTGTTTTCTATCCCCAGAAAAACGGTCAGGCAGATGCATTTTTTGTTCAGGAATGACCCTTGGGGAAGTCCGTAACAGATCTTCCTGTGACCTCACCCGAAGGGACAGATCCTGAACCATCTGAGTAAGTTCTTGAATCTGGCTAACTAGAAGCTGGCCAGGATTTGGCCCGACACCGGTGGGATTCATGAGGCCGACAAATCTCCCAACTGAACAAGGGAAAAATTAACTCCTGTTAATTTTAAATTTTAGTCTGGCCGGTGATAATGTTATGATTCCCGTACTCCAGACCAGAGGAGATCTTATGGCAGAGGTCTGAGTACTGGAAAGATATACTGGTTGTGGGAGCAGGAGAGCCTAGTAACCCCTGGCGCCCTAACTCCGTTGTCTCGCCCGTGTTATCAGAAATCCCCTGCGAGACTAAGGTTGCTTGAGCCCATGGCAGCCGCGTTCGAAGGGCGGATTATGTCTGCCCATCCCCGATGCCCCCTCAGGTCTTAATGGGAGACAAAGGGAAATCCGAGACAGGGTGATAACAAGGGGCCCTCTGACTAAGCAACCAGGCCAGGGGTTACAAGCTAACTAACTTAACCAAAGAAGTATGTGCGGACTAACCGCCAGGGAAAAGGACAACCAAAGATCCACTGATCCGTCACTCCTATCCAGCACCGCTGGATACCAGAGTGGACCAGGGGGAGCGGAATCCTCCGCAAAAGCTCCAGAACACAAAGATACAAAATAATAAACAGTAAGCGGTCAAGCCGCAACACACGGCTACGCCGCGACTCACGAACACCACAGGATGTTAAAGGTGCTCGGTCAGACTTCAGGAATAGATGACAAACTTCCGAGTACAGGATCACTGAGGACAGGAACAACCGGATTGAGCAGGACTGGAAACTCTCTGTAACTGACACAGGCAAACAGGAAGCTATCACCGGCGTCTGTGAGAAGTCCAAAGGGTGCTTATAACTGTGAGCTCCCCAATCAGGAGCCAGACTGGGTAATCACAAGTAATGCCGTGCAGCTTGCATGCTGCACGGCCAGCACACCATTAATACAAATTAGAAAAGACCCAGCAATGGGGAACGCGGCCCGAACGTGGCGTTCCCGTTGCTAGGGTCTGAGCGGCTCCATGCGCCCGGCGTCCAGCGTTGCCAGGGAGCCGGCGGCTGTACGCGCACGGCGTCCCTGGTTGCTAGGCGCCGGGCCGCACCGACGAGCAGACCCCGGCGCCTAACAGTCAGGGAGAGAGCAGAGGTGAGGCAGCTGTGGGTTGGGGATACAGGGAGTGTCAGGGAGAGAGCAGAGGTGAGGCGCTGTGAGCTGGGAATACAGGGAGTGTCAGGGAGAGAGCAGAGGTGAGGCAGCTGTGAGCTGGGGATAGAGGGAGTGTCAGGGAGAGAGCAGAGGTGGGGCAGCTGTGAGCTGGGAATACAGGGAGTGTCAGAGAGAGCAGAGGTGAGGCAGCTGTGAGCTGGGTATACAGGGACTGTCAGGAAGAGAGCAGAGGTGAGGCAGCTGTGAGCTGGGTATACAGGGACTGTCAGGAAGAAAGCAGAGGTGAGGCAGCTGTGATCTGAGAATACAGGGAGTGTCAGGGAGAGAGCAGAGGTGAGGTGGCTGTGAGCTGTGGATACAGGGGGTGTCAGGGAGAGAGAAGAGGTGACACAGCTGTGAGCTGGGAATACAGGGAGTGTCAGGGAGAGAGCAGAGGTGAGGCAGCTGTAAGCTGGGAATACAGGGAGTGTCAGGGAGAGAGCAGAGGTGAGGCAGCTGTGAGCTGGGGATACAGGGAGTGTCAGGGAGAGAGCAGAGGTGAGGCAGCTGTGTGCTGGGGATACAGGGAGTGTCAGGGAGAGAGCAGAGGTGAGGCAGCTGTGTGCTGGGGATACAGGGAGTGTCAGGGAGAGAGCAGAGGTGAGGCAGCTGTGAGCTGGGGATACAGGGAGTGTCACGGAGAGAACAGAGGTGAGGCAGCTCTGAGCTGGGGATACAGGGAGTATCAGGGAGAGAGAATAGGTGAGGCAGCTGTGAGCTCGGAATACAGGGAGTGTCAGGGAGAGAGCAGAGGTCAGGCAGCTGTGAGCTGGGGATACAGGGAGTGTCAGGCAGAGAGCAGAGGTGAGGCAGCTGTGAGCTGGGGATACAGGGAGTGTAATGGAGAGCAGAGGTGAGGCAGCTGTGAGCTTGGGATACAGGGAGTGTCAGGGAGAGAGCAGAGGTGATGCAGCTGTGAGCTGGGGATACAGGGAGTGTCAGGTAGAGAACAGAGGTGAGGCAGCAGTGAGCTGGGGATACAGGGAGTGTCAGGGAGAGAGAATATGTGAGGCAGCTGTGAGCTGGGAATACAGGGAGTGTAAGGGAGAGAGCAGAGGTGAGGCAGCTGTGAGCTGGGGATACAGGGAGTGTCAGGCAGAGACCAGAGGTGAGGCAGCTGTGAGCTGGGGATACAGGAAGTGTCAGGGAGAGAGAATAGGTGAGGCAGCTGTGAGCTGGGAATACAGGGAGTGTCAGGGAGAGAGCAGAGGTGAGGCAGCTGTGAGCTGAGGATACAGGGACTGTCAGGGAGAGAGCAGAGGTGAGGCAGCTGTGAGCTGAGGATACAGGGACTGTCAGGCAGAGAGCAAAGGTGAGGCAGCTGTGAGCTGTGGATACAGGCAGTGTCATGGAGAGAGCAGAGGTGAAGCAGCTGTGAGCTGGGAATACAGGGAGTGTCATTTAGAAAGCAGAGGTGAGGCAGCTGTGAGCTGGGGATACAGGGAGTATCAGGGAGAGAGCAGAGGTGAGGCAGCTGTGAGCTGAGGATACAGGGAGTGTCAGGGAGAGAGCAGAGGTGAGGCAGCTGTGAGTTGGGTATACAGGGAGTGTCAGGGAGAGAGCAGAGGTGAGGCAGCTGTGAGCTGAGGATACAGGGAGTGTCAGGGAGAGAGCAGAGGTGAGGCAACTGTGAGCTGGGGATACAGGGAGTGTCAGGGAGAGAGCAGAGGTGAGGCAGCTGTGTGCTGGGGATACAGGGAGTGTCAGGGAGAGAGCAGAGGTGAGGCAGCTGTGTGCTGGGGATACAGGGAGTGTCAGGGAGAGAGCAGAGGTGAGGCAGCTGTGAGCTGGGGATACAGGGAGTGCCACGGAGAGAACAGAGGTGAGGCAGCTCTGAGCTGGGGATACAGGGAGTATCAGGGAGAGAGAATAGGTGAGGCAGCTGTGAGCTGGGGATACAGGGAGTGTCAGGCAGAGAGCAGAGGTGAGGCAGCTGTGAGCTGGGGATACAGGGAGTGTAATGGAGAGAGCAGAGGTGAGGCAGCTGTGAGCTTGGGATACAGGGAGTGTCAGGGAGAGAGCAGAGGTGATGCAGCTGTGTGCTGGGGATACAGAAAGTGTCAGGTAGAGAACAGAGGTGAGGCAGCTGTGAGCTGGGGATACAGGGAGTGTCAGGGAGAGAGAATAGGTGAGGCAGCTGTGAGCTGGGAATACAGGGAGTGTCAGGGAGAGAGCAGAGGTGTGGCACTTGTGAGCTGGGGATACAGGGAGTGTCAGGGAGAGAACAGAGGTGAGGCAGCTGTGAGCTGGGGATACAGGGAGTGTCATGGAGAGAGCAGAGGTGAGGCAGCTGTGAGCTTGGGATACAGGGAGTGTCAGGGAGAGAGCAGAGGTGATGCAGCTGTGAGCTGGGGATACAGAGAGTGTCAGGGAGAGAGCAGAGGTGACGCAGCTGTGAGCTGGGGATACAGGGAGTGTCAGGTAGAGAACAGAGGTGAGGCAGCTGTGTGCTAGGGATACAGGGAGTGTTAGGGAGAGAGCAGAGGTGAGGCGACTGTGAGCTGGGAATACAGGGAGTGTCAGGGAGAGAGCAGAGGTGAGGCGCTGTGAGCTGGGAATACGGGGAGAGTCAGGGAGAGAGCAGAGGTGAGGCAGCTGTGAGCTGGGGATAGAGGGAGTGTCAGGGAGAGAGCAGAGGTGAGGCAGCTGTGAGCTGGGAATACAGGGAGTGTCAGAGAGAGCAGAGGTGAGGCAGCTGTGAGCTGGGTATACAGGGACTGTCAGGAAGAGAGCAGAGGTGAGGCAGCTGTGAGCTGGGTATACAGGGATATAGGGAGAGAATATACAGGGAGTGTCAGGAAGAAAACAGAGGTGAGGCAGCTGTGATCTGAGAATACAGGGAGTGTCAGGGAGAGAGCAGAGGTGAGGTGGCTGTGAGCTGAGGATACAGGGGGTGTCAGGGAGAGAGAAGAGGTGACACAGCTGTGAGCTGGGAATACAGGGAGTGTCAGGGAGAGAGCAGAGGTGAGGCAGCTGTGAGCTGGGAATACAGGGAGTGTCAGGGAGAGAGCAGAGGTGAGGCAGCTGTGAGCTGGGGATACAGGGAGTGTCAGGGAGAGAGCAGAGGTGAGGCAGCTGTGTGCTGGGGATACAGGGAGTGTCAGGGAGAGAGCAGAGGTGAGGCAGCTGTGTGCTGGGGATACAGGGAGTGTCAGGGAGAGAGCAGAGGTGAGGCAGCTCTGAGCTGGGGATACAGTGAGTATCAGGGAGAGAGAATAGGTGAGGCAGCTGTGAGCTCGGAACACAGGGAGTGTCAGGGAGAGAGCAGAGGTCAGGCAGCTGTGAGCTGGGGATACAGGGAGTGTCAGGCAGAGAGCAGAGGTGAGGCAGCTGTGAGCTGGGGATACAGGGAGTGTAATGGAGAGCAGAGGTGAGGCAGCTGTGAGCTTGGGATACAGGGAGTGTCAGGGAGAGAGCAGAGGTGATGCAGCTGTGAGCTGGGGATACAGGGAGTGTCAGGTAGAGAACAGAGGTGAGGCAGCTGTGAGCTGGGGATACAGGGAGTGTCAGGGAGAGAGAATAGGTGAGGCAGCTGTGAGCTGGGAATACAGGGAGTGTAAGGGAGAGAGCAGAGGTGAGGCAGCTGTGAGCTGGGGATACAGGGAGTGTCAGGCAGAGACCAGAGGTGAGGCAGCTGTGAGCTGGGGATACAGGAAGTGTCAGAGAGAGAGAATAGGTGAGGCAGCTGTGAGCTGGGAATACAGGGAGTGTCAGGGAGAGAACAGAGGTGAGGCAGCTGTGAGCTGAGGATACAGGGACTGTCAGGGAGAGAGCAGAGGTGAGGCAGCTGTGAGCTGAGGATACAGGGACTGTCAGGCAGAGAGCAAAGGTGAGGCAGCTGTGAGCTGTGGATACAGGCAGTGTCATGGAGAGAGCAGAGGTGAAGCAGCTGTGAGCTGGGAATACAGGGAGTGTCATTTAGAAAGCAGAGGTGAGGCAGCTGTGAGCTGGGGATACAGGGAGTATCAGGGAGAGAGCAGAGGTGAGGCAGCTGTGAGCTGAGGATACAGGGAGTGTCAGGGAGAGAGCAGAGGTGAGGCAGCTGTGAGTTGGGGATACAGGGAGTGTCAGGGAGAGAGCAGAGGTGAGGCAGCTGTGAGCTGAGGATACAGGGAGTGTCAGGAAGAGAGCAGAGGTGAGGCAACTGTGAGCTGGGGATACAGGGAGTGTCAGGGAGAGAGCAGAGGGGAGGCAGCTGTGTGCTGGGGATACAGGGAGTGTCAGGGAGAGAGCAGAGGTGAGTCAGCTGTGTGCTGGGGATACAGGGAGTGTCAGGGAGAGAGCAGAGGTGAGGCAGCTGTGAGCTGGGGATACAGGGAGTGCCACGGAGAGAACAGAGGTGAGGCAGCTCTGAGCTGGGGATACAGGGAGTATCAGGGAGAGAGAATAGGTGAGGCAGCTGTGAGCTGGGGATACAGGGAGTTTCAGGCAGAGAGCAGAGGTGAGGCAGCTGTGAGCTGGGGATACAGGGAGTGTAATGGAGAGCAGAGGTGAGGCAGCTGTGAGCTTGGGATACAGGGAGTGTCAGGGAGAGAGCAGAGGTGATGCAGCTGTGTGCTGGGGATACAGAAAGTGTCAGGGAGAGAGCAGAGGTGACGCAGCAGTGAGCTGGGGATACAGGGAGTGTCAGGTAGAGAACAGAGGTGAGGCAGCTGTGAGCTGGGGATACAGGGAGTGTCAGGGAGAGAGAATAGGTGAGGCAGCTGTGAGCTGGGAATACAGGGAGTGTCAGGGAGAGAGCAGAGGTGAGGCAGCTGTGAGCTGGGGATACAGGGAGTGTCAGGGAGAGAACAGAGGTGAGGCAGCTGTGAGCTGGGGATACAGGAAGTGTCAGGGAGAGAGAATAGGTGAGGCAGCTGTGAGCTGGGAATACAGGGAGTGTCAGGGAGAGAGCAGAGGTGAGGCAGCTGTGAGCTGAGGATACAGGGGCTGTCAGGCAGAGAGCAGAAGTGAGGCAGCTGTGAGCTGTGGATACAAGCAGTGTCATGGAGAGAGCAGAGGTGAGGCAGCTGTGAGCTTGGGATACAGGGAGTGTCAGGCAGAGAGCAGAGGTGAGGCAGCTGTGAGCTGGGGATACAGGGAGTGTCAGGCAGAGAGCAGAGGTGAGGCAGCTGTGAGCTGGGGATACAGGGAGTGTAATGGAGAGAGCAGAGGTGAGGCAGCTGTGAGCTTGGGACACAGGGAGTGTCAGGGAGAGAGCAGAGGTGATGCAGCTGTGAGCTGGGGATACAGGGAGTGTCAGGTAGAGAACAGAGGTGAGGCAGCTGTGAGCTGGGGATACAGGGAGTGTCAAGGAGAGAGAATAGGTGAGGCAGCTGTGAGCTGGGAATACAGGGAGTGTCAGGGAGAGAGAAGAGGTGAGGCAGCTGTGAGCTGAGGATACAGGGAGTGTCAGGGAGAGAGCAGAGGTGAGGCAACTGTAAGCTGGGGATACAGGGAGTGTCAGGGAGAGAGCAGAGGTGAGGCAGCTGTGTGCTGGGGATACAGGGAGTGTCAGGGAGAGAGCAGCAAAGGTGAGGCAGCTGTGTGCTGGGGATACAGGGAGTGTCAGGGAGAGAGCAGAGGTGAGGCAGCTGTGAGCTGGGGATACAGGGAGTGTCAGGGAGAGAACAGAGGTGAGGCAGCTGTGAGCTGGGGATACAGGAAGTGTCAGGGAGAGAGAATAGGTGAGGCAGCTGTGAGCTGGGAATACAGGGAGTGTCAGGGAGAGAGCAGAGGTGAGGCAGCTGTGAGCTGAGGATACAGGGGCTGTCAGGCAGAGAGCAGAGGTGAGGCAGCTGTGAGCTGTGGATACAAGCAGTGTCATGGAGAGAGCAGAGGTGAGGCAGCTGTGAGCTTGGGATACAGGGAGTGTCAGGCAGAGAGCAGAGGTGAGGCAGCTGTGAGATGGGGATACAGGGAGTGTCAGGCAGAGAGCAGAGGTGAGGCAGCTTTGAGCTGGGGATACAGGGAGTGTAATGGAGAGAGCAGAGGTGAGGCAGCTGTGAGCTTGGGACACAGGGAGTGTCAGGGAGAGAGCAGAGGTGATGCAGCTGTGAGCTGGGGATACAGGGAGTGTCAGGTAGAGAACAGAGGTGAGGCAGCTGTGAGCTGGGGATACAGGGAGTGTCAAGGAGAGAGAATAGGTGAGGCAGCTGTGAGCTGGGAATACAGGGAGTGTCAGGGAGAGAGCAGAGGTGGGGCAGCTGTGAGCTGGGGATACAGGGAGTGTCAGGCAGAGACCAGAGGTGAGGCAGCTGTGAGCTGGGGATACAGGGAGTGTCAGGGAGAGAACAGAGGTGAGGCAGCTGTGAGCTGGGGATACAGGGAGTGTCAGGGAAAGAGAATAGGTGAGCCAGCTGTGAGCTGGGAATACAGGTAGTGTCAGGGAGAGAGCAGAGGTGAGGCAGCTGTGAGCTGGGGATACAGGGAGTGTCAGGCAGAGAGCAGAGGTGAGGCAGCTGTGAGCTGGGGATACAGGGAGTGTCAGGGAGAGAGAAGAGGTGAGGCAGCTGTGAGCTGGGGATACATGGAGTGTCATGGAGAGAGCAGAGGTGAGGCAGCTGTGAGCTTGGGATACAGGGAGTGTCAGGCATAGAGCAGAGGTGAGGCAGCTGTGAGCTGGGGATACAGGGAGTGTCAGGCAGAGAGCAGAGGTGAGGCAGCTGTGAGCTGGGGATACAGGGAGTGTAATGGAGAGAGCAGAGGTGAGGCAGCTGTGAGCTTGGGACACAGGGAGTGTCAGGGAGAGAGCAGAGGTGATGCAGCTGTGAGCTGGGGATACAGGGAGTGTCAGGTAGAGAACAGAGGTGAGGCAGCTGTGAGCTGGGGATACAGGGAGTGTCAAGGAGAGAGAATAGGTGAGGCAGCTGTGAGCTGGGAATACAGGGAGTGTCAGGGAGAGATTAGAGGTGGGGCAGCTGTGAGCTGGGGATACAGGGAGTGTCAGGCAGAGACCAGAGGTGAGGCAGCTGTGAGCTGGGGATACAGGGAGTGTCAGGGAGAGAACAGAGGTGAGGCAGCTGTGAGCTGGGGATACAGGGAGTGTCAGGGAAAGAGAATAGGTGAGCCAGCTGTGAGCTGGGAATACAGGTAGTGTCAGGGAGAGAGCAGAGGTGAGGCAGCTGTGAGCTGGGGATACAGGGAGTGTCAGGCAGAGAGCAGAGGTGAGGCAGCTGTGAGCTGGGGATACAGGGAGTGTCAGGGAGAGAGAAGAGGTGAGGCAGCTGTGAGCTGGGGATACATGGAGTGTCATGGAGAGAGCAGAGGTGAGGCAGCTGTGAGCTTGGGATACAGGGAGTGTCAGGGAGAGAGCAGAGGTGATGCAGCTGTGAGCTGGGGATACAGAGAGTGTCAGGGAGAGAGCAGAGGTGACGCAGCTGTGAGCTGGGGATTCAGGGAGTGTCAGGTAGAGAACAGAGGTGAGGCAGCTGTGTGCTAGGGATACAGGGAGTATCAGGGAGAGAGCAGAGGTGAGGCAGCTGTGAGCTGTGGATACATGGAGTGTCAGGAAGAGAGCAGAGGTGAGGCAGCTGTGAGCTGGGGATACAGGGAGTGTCAGGGAGAGAGCAGAGGTGAGGCGCTGTGAGCTGGGAATACAGGGAGTGTCAGGGAGAGAGCAGAGGTGAGGCGCTGTGAGCTGGGAATACAGGGAGTGTCAGGGAGAGAGCAGAGGTGAGGCAGCTGTGAGCTGGGGATAGAGGGAGTGTCAGGGAGAGAGCAGAGGTGAGGCAGCTGTGAGCTGGGAATACAGGGAGTGTCAGAGAGAGCAGAGGTGAGGCAGCTGTGAGCTGGGTATACAGGGACTGTCAGGAAGAGAGCAGAGGTGAGGCAGCTGTGAGCTGGGTATACAGGGACTGTCAGGAAGAAAGCAGAGGTGAGGCAGCTGTGATCTGAGAATACAGGGAGTGTCAGGGAGAGAGCAGAGGTGAGGTGGCTGTGAGCTGTGGATACAGGGGGTGTCAGGGAGAGAGAAGAGGTGACACAGCTGTGAGCTGGGAATACAGGGAGTGTCAGGGAGAGAGCAGAGGTGAGGCAGCTGTGAGCTGGGGATACAGGGAGTGTCAGGGAGAGAGCAGAGGTGGGGCAGCTGTGTGCTGGGGATACAGGGAGTGTCAGGGAGAGAGCAGAGGTGAGGCAGCTGTGTGCTGGGGATACAGGGAGTGTCAGGGAGAGAGCAGAGGTGAGGCAGCTGTGAGCTGGGGATACAGGGAGTGTCACGGAGAGAACAGAGGTGAGGCAGCTCTGAGCTGGGGATACAGGGAGTATCAGGGAGAGAGAATAGGTGAGGCAGCTGTGAGCTTGGAATACAGGGAGTGTCAGGGAGAGAGCAGAGGTCAGGCAGCTGTGAGCTGGGGATACAGGGAGTGTCAGGCAGAGAGCAGAGGTGAGGCAGCTGTGAGCTGGGGATACAGGGAGTGTAATGGAGAGCAGAGGTGAGGCAGCTGTGAGCTTGGGATACAGGGATTGTCAGGGAGAGAGCAGAGGTGATGCAGCTGTGAGCTGGGGATACAGGGAGTGTCAGGTAGAGAACAGAGGTGAGGCAGCTGTGAGCTGGGGATACAGGGAGTGTCAGGGAGAGAGAATAGGTGAGGCAGCTGTGAGCTGGGAATACAGGGAGTGTCAGGGAGAGAGCAGAGGTGAGGCAGCTGTGAGCTGGGGACACAGGGAGTGTCAGGCAGAGAGCAGAGGTGAGGCAGCTGTGAGCTGGGGAGACAGGGAGTGTCAGGGAGAGAGCAGAGGTGAGGCAGCTGTGAGCTGGGGATACAGGAAGTGTCAGGGAGAGAGAATAGGTGAGGCAGCTGTGAGCTGGGAATACAGGGAGTGTCAGGGAGAGAGCAGAGGTGAGGCAGCTGTGAGCTGAGGATACAGGGACTGTCAGGCAGAGAGCAGAGGTGAGGCAGCTTTGAGCTGTGGATACAGGCAGTGTCATGGAGAGAGCAGAGGTGAGGCAGCTGTGAGCTTGGGATACAGGGAGTGTCAGGGAGAGAGCAGAGGTGATGCAGCTGTGAGCTGGGGATACAGGGAGTGTCAGGTAGAGAACAGAGGTGAGGCAGTTGTGAGCTGGGGATACAGGGAGTGTCAGGGAGAGAGAATAGGTGAGGCAGCTGTGAGCTGGGAATACAGGGAGTGTCAGGGAGAGAGCAGAGGTGAGGCAGCTGTGAGCTGGGGATACAGGGAGTGTCAGGCAGAGACCAGAGGTGAGGCATCTGTGAGCTGGGGATACAGGAAGTGTCAGGGAGAGAGAATAGGTGAGGCAGCTGTGAGCTGGGAATACAGGGAGTGTCAGGGAGAGAGCAGAGGTGAGGCAGCTGTGAGCTGAGGATACAGGGACTGTCAGGGAGAGAGCAGAGGTGAGGCAGCTGTGAGCTGAGAATACAGGGACTGTCAGGCAGAGAGCAAGAGTGAGGCAGCTGTGAGCTGTGGATACAGGCAGTGTCATGGAGAGAGCAGAGGTGAGGCAGCTGTGAGCTTGGGATACAGGGAGTGTCAGGGAGAGAGCAGAGGTGAGGCAGCTGTGAGCTGGGGACACAGGGAGTGTCAGGCAGAGAGCAGAGGTGACACAGCTGTGAGCTGGGGAGACAGGGAGTGTCAGGGAGAGAGCAGAGGTGAGGCAGCTGTGAGCTGGGGATACAGGAAGTGTCAGGGAGAGAGAATAGGTGAGGCAGCTATGAGCTGGGAATACAGGGAGTGTCAGGGAGAGAGCAGAGGTGAGGCAGCTGTGAGCTGAGGATACAGGGACTGTCAGGCAGAGAGCAGAGGTGAGGCAGCTGTGAGCTGTGGATACAGGCAGTGTCATGGAGAGAGCAGAGGTGAGGCAGCTGTGAGCTTGGGATACATGGAGTGTCAGGGAGAGAGCAGAGATGAGACAGCTGTGAGCTGGGGACACAGGGAGTGTCAGGCAGAGAGCAGAGGTGAGGCAGCTGTGAGCTGGGGATACAGGGGGTGTAATGGAGAGAGCAGAGGTGAGGCAGCTGTGAGCTTGGGACACAGGGAGTGTCAGGGAGAGAGCAGAGGTGATGCAGCTGTGAGCTGGGGATACAGGGAGTGTCAGGTAGAGAAGAGAGGTGAGGCAGCTGTTAGCTGGGGATACAGGGAGTGTCAGGGAGAGAGAATAGGTGAGGCAGCTGTGAGCTGGGAATACAGGGAGTGTCAGGGAGAGAGCAGAGGTGAGGCAGCTGTGAGCTGGGGATACAGGGAGTGTCAGGCAGAGAACAGAGGTGAGGCAGCTGTGAGCTGGGGATACAGGAAGTGTCAGGGAGAGAGAATAGGTGAGGCAGCTGTGAGCTGGGAATACAGGGAGTGTCAGGGAGAGAGCAGAGGTGAGGCAGCTGTGAGCTGGGGATACAGGGAGTGTCAGGGAGAGAGCAGAGGTGGGGCAGCTGTGTGCTGGGGATACAGGGAGTGTCAGGGAGAGAGCAGAGGTGAGGCAGCTGTGTGCTGGGGATACAGGGAGTGTCAGGGAGAGAGCAGAGGTGAGGCAGCTGTGAGCTGGGGATACAGGGAGTGTCACGGAGAGAACAGAGGTGAGGCAGCTCTGAGCTGGGGATACAGGGAGTATCAGGGAGAGAGAATAGGTGAGGCAGCTGTGAGCTTGGAATACAGGGAGTGTCAGGGAGAGAGCAGAGGTCAGGCAGCTGTGAGCTGGGGATACAGGGAGTGTCAGGCAGAGAGCAGAGGTGAGGCAGCTGTGAGCTGGGGATACAGGGAGTGTAATGGAGAGCAGAGGTGAGGCAGCTGTGAGCTTGGGATACAGGGATTGTCAGGGAGAGAGCAGAGGTGATGCAGCTGTGAGCTGGGGATACAGGGAGTGTCAGGTAGAGAACAGAGGTGAGGCAGCTGTGAGCTGGGGATACAGGGAGTGTCAGGGAGAGAGAATAGGTGAGGCAGCTGTGAGCTGGGAATACAGGGAGTGTCAGGGAGAGAGCAGAGGTGAGGCAGCTGTGAGCTGGGGACACAGGGAGTGTCAGGCAGAGAGCAGAGGTGAGGCAGCTGTGAGCTGGGGAGACAGGGAGTGTCAGGGAGAGAGCAGAGGTGAGGCAGCTGTGAGCTGGGGATACAGGAAGTGTCAGGGAGAGAGAATAGGTGAGGCAGCTGTGAGCTGGGAATACAGGGAGTGTCAGGGAGAGAGCAGAGGTGAGGCAGCTGTGAGCTGAGGATACAGGGACTGTCAGGCAGAGAGCAGAGGTGAGGCAGCTTTGAGCTGTGGATACAGGCAGTGTCATGGAGAGAGCAGAGGTGAGGCAGCTGTGAGCTTGGGATACAGGGAGTGTCAGGGAGAGAGCAGAGGTGATGCAGCTGTGAGCTGGGGATACAGGGAGTGTCAGGTAGAGAACAGAGGTGAGGCAGTTGTGAGCTGGGGATACAGGGAGTGTCAGGGAGAGAGAATAGGTGAGGCAGCTGTGAGCTGGGAATACAGGGAGTGTCAGGGAGAGAGCAGAGGTGAGGCAGCTGTGAGCTGGGGATACAGGGAGTGTCAGGCAGAGACCAGAGGTGAGGCATCTGTGAGCTGGGGATACAGGAAGTGTCAGGGAGAGAGAATAGGTGAGGCAGCTGTGAGCTGGGAATACAGGGAGTGTCAGGGAGAGAGCAGAGGTGAGGCAGCTGTGAGCTGAGGATACAGGGACTGTCAGGGAGAGAGCAGAGGTGAGGCAGCTGTGAGCTGAGAATACAGGGACTGTCAGGCAGAGAGCAAGAGTGAGGCAGCTGTGAGCTGTGGATACAGGCAGTGTCATGGAGAGAGCAGAGGTGAGGCAGCTGTGAGCTTGGGATACAGGGAGTGTCAGGGAGAGAGCAGAGGTGAGGCAGCTGTGAGCTGGGGACACAGGGAGTGTCAGGCAGAGAGCAGAGGTGACACAGCTGTGAGCTGGGGAGACAGGGAGTGTCAGGGAGAGAGCAGAGGTGAGGCAGCTGTGAGCTGGGGATACAGGAAGTGTCAGGGAGAGAGAATAGGTGAGGCAGCTATGAGCTGGGAATACAGGGAGTGTCAGGGAGAGAGCAGAGGTGAGGCAGCTGTGAGCTGAGGATACAGGGACTGTCAGGCAGAGAGCAGAGGTGAGGCAGCTGTGAGCTGTGGATACAGGCAGTGTCATGGAGAGAGCAGAGGTGAGGCAGCTGTGAGCTTGGGATACATGGAGTGTCAGGGAGAGAGCAGAGATGAGACAGCTGTGAGCTGGGGACACAGGGAGTGTCAGGCAGAGAGCAGAGGTGAGGCAGCTGTGAGCTGGGGATACAGGGGGTGTAATGGAGAGAGCAGAGGTGAGGCAGCTGTGAGCTTGGGACACAGGGAGTGTCAGGGAGAGAGCAGAGGTGATGCAGCTGTGAGCTGGGGATACAGGGAGTGTCAGGTAGAGAAGAGAGGTGAGGCAGCTGTTAGCTGGGGATACAGGGAGTGTCAGGGAGAGAGAATAGGTGAGGCAGCTGTGAGCTGGGAATACAGGGAGTGTCAGGGAGAGAGCAGAGGTGAGGCAGCTGTGAGCTGGGGATACAGGGAGTGTCAGGCAGAGAACAGAGGTGAGGCAGCTGTGAGCTGGGGATACAGGAAGTGTCAGGGAGAGAGAATAGGTGAGGCAGCTGTGAGCTGGGAATACAGGGAGTGTCAGGGAGAGAGCAGAGGTGAGGCAGCTGTGATTTGTGGATACAGGCAGTGTCATGGAGAGACCAGAGGTGAGGCAGCTGTGAGCTTGGGATACAGGGAGTGTCAGGGAGAGAGCAGAGGTGAGGCAACTGTGAGCTGGGGACACAGGGAGTGTCAGGCAGAGAGCAGAGGTGAGGCAGCTGTGAGCTGGGGATACAGGGAGTGTAATGGAGAGAGCAGAGGTGAGGCAGCTGTGAGCTTGGGACACAGGGAGTGTCAGGGAGAGAGCAGAGGTGATGCAGCTGTGAGCTGGGGATACAGGGAGTGTCAGGTAGAGAACAGAGGTAAGGCAGCTGTGAGCTGGGGATACAGGGAGTGTCAGGGAGAGAGAATAGGTGAGGCAGCTGTGAGCTGGGAATACAGGGAGTGTCAGGGAGAGAGCAGAGGTGAGGCAGCTGTGAGCTGAGGATACAGGGACTGTCAGGCAGAGAGCAGAGGTGAGGCAGCTGTGAGCTTGGGACACAGGGAGTGTCAGGGAGAGAGCAGAGGTGATGCAGCTGTGAGCTGGGGATACAGGGAGTGTCAGGTAGAGAAGAGAGGTGAGGCAGCTGTTAGCTGGGGATACAGGGAGTGTCAGGGAGAGAGAATAGGTGAGGCAGCTGTGAGCTGGGAATACAGGGAGTGTCAGGGAGAGAGCAGAGGTGAGGCAGCTGTGAGCTGGGGATACAGGGAGTGTCAGGCAGAGAACAGAGGTGAGGCAGCTGTGAGCTGGGGATACAGGAAGTGTCAGGGAGAGAGAATAGGTGAGGCAGCTGTGAGCTGGGAATACAGGGAGTGTCAGGGAGAGAGCAGAGGTGAGGCAGCTGTGATTTGTGGATACAGGCAGTGTCATGGAGAGAGCAGAGGTGAGGCAGCTGTGAGCTTGGGATACAGGGAGTGTCAGGGAGAGAGCAGAGGTGAGGCAACTGTGAGCTGGGGATACAGGAAGTGTCAGGGAGAGAGAATAGGTGAGGCAGCTGTGAGCTGGGAATACAGGGAGTGTCAGGGAGAGAGCAGAGGTGAGGCAGCTGTGAGCTGAGGATACAGGGACTGTCAGGGAGAGAGCAGAGGTGAGGCAGCTGTGAGCTGAGGATACAGGGACTGTCAGGCAGAGAGCAAGAGTGAGGCAGCTGTGAGCTGTGGATACAGGCAGTGTCATGGAGAGAGCAGAGGTGAGGCAGCTGTGAGCTTGGGATACAGGGAGTGTCAGGGAGAGAGCAGAGGTGAGGCAGCTGTGAGCTGGGGACACAGGGAGTGTTAGGCAGAGAGCAGAGGTGAGGCAGCTGTGAGCTGGGGAGACAGGGAGTGTCAGGGAGAGAGCAGAGGTGAGGCAGCTGTGAGCTGGGGATACAGGAAGTGTCAGGGAGAGAGAATAGGTGAGGCAGCTATGAGCTGGGAATACAGGGAGTGTCAGGGAGAGAGCAGAGGTGAGGCAGCTGTGAGCTGAGGATACAGGGACTGTCAGGCAGAGAGCAGAGGTGAGGCAGCTGTGAGCTATGGATACAGGCAGTGTCATGGAGAGAGCAGAGGTGAGGCAGCTGTGAGCTTGGGATACAGGGAGTGTCAGGGAGAGAGCAGAGATGAGACAGCTGTGAGCTGGGGACACAGGGAGTGTCAGGCAGAGAGCAGAGGTGAGGCAGCTGTGAGCTGGGGATACAGGGGGTGTAATGGAGAGAGCAGAGGTGAGGCAGCTGTGAGCTTGGGACACAGGGAGTGTCAGGGAGAGAGCAGAGGTGATGCAGCTGTGAGCTGGGGATACAGGGAGTGTCAGGTAGAGAAGAGAGGTGAGGCAGCTGTTAGCTGGGGATACAGGGAGTGTCACGGAGAGAGAATAGGTGAGGCAGCTGTGAGCTGGGAATACAGGGAGTGTCAGGGATAGAGCAGAGGTGAGGCAGCTGTGAGCTGGGTGTTATGATTCCTGTACTCCAGACCAGAGGAGATCTTGTGGCAGAGGTCTGAGTACAAGGAAAATATACTGGTTGTGGGAGCGGGAGAGCCTAGTAACCCCTGGCGCCCTAACTCCGTTGTCTCGCCCGTGTTATCAGAAATCCCCTGCGAGACTATGGTTGCTTGAGCCCATGGCAGCCGCGTTCGAAGGGCGGATTATGTCTGCCCAACCCCGATGCCCCCGCAGGTCTTAATGGGAGACAAGGGGAAATCCGAGACAGGGTGATAACAAGGGGCCCTCTGACTAAGCAACCAAGCCAGGGGTTACAAGCTAACTAACTAAACCAAAGGTATGTGCGGACTAGCCGCCAGGGAAAAGGACAACCAAAAGATCCCCTGATCCGTTACTCCTATCCAACACCGCTGGATACCAGAGTGGAACTGTGGGAGCGGAATCCTCCGCAAAAGCTCCAGAACACAAGTAACTAAATAATAACAGTAAGCGGACAAGCCGCAACACACGGCTGAGCCGCGACTCACGAACACCACAAGATGTTAAAGGTGCTCGGTCAGACTCCAGGAACAGATGACAAACTTCCGAGTTAGGATCTCTGAGGACAGGAACAACCGGACTGAGCAGGACTGGAAACTCTCTGTAGCAGACACAGGCAAACAGGAAGCTATCACCGGCGTCTGTAAGAAGTCCTGAGGGTGCCTTTATTCAGGAACCCTCCAATCCAGATCCAGACATGGTAATCACTGAAATGCCGTGCAGCTTGTATGCTGCACGGCCAGCACATAATAAAGTAATGAGGACAGACCCAGCAACGGGGAACGCGGCTGAACGTGGCGTCCCCGTTGCTAAGGTCAGAGCGGCTCCGTGCGCCCGGCGTCTAGCGTTGCCAGGGAGCCGGCGGCTGAACGCGCACGGCGTCCCTGGTTGCTAGGCGCCGGGCCGCACCGCCGAGCGGACCCCGGCGCCTAACAGTACCCCCCCCTTGAGGAGGGGTCAAGGAACCCCTAAAGCCAGGTTTCTGAGGAAATTCTCGAAAAAATGCCCTTTTGAGCCTTGGGGCATGAAGGTCCTTATCCAGGACCCAAGACCTTTCCTCTGGCCCATAACCTCTCCAATGTACCAAAAAATAAAGCCGACCCCGGGACAACTTGGAATCGAGAACCTTCTCCACCAAGAACTCCTGCTGACCCTGTACATTTACTGGTGATCTCCCCTGAGATATTTTACGAGGAAATCTACTGGACGAAACATATGGTTTAAGCAATGAGCAATGGAAGGTATTCCCGATCCGTAAAGTTTTTGGTAAACGTAACCGGAAAGCAACTGGATTGACTTTTTTGATAACGAGAAATGGTCCAATAAATCTAGGACCCAATCTGGCTGAGGTTTGTCGAAGTTTAATGTTGCGAGTCGACAACCACACCCTGTCTCCTACTTTAAAAGTGCACGGCCGCCGGAGCCTGTCAGAAATTTTTTTTTCCCGGAAAGCTGCTTTTCTGAGAGCCAGGTGCACTTTTTTCCAAATAAGTTTAAGATGAGAGGTCAGGGCCAGAGTGGAGACAGAGGAATGTTGAAAAAATGAATTAGCTCTGGGGTGAAAACCAAAAACTGCAAAAAATGGAGACACATTGGTGGAAGAATGACAGGCATTATTATAAGCAAACTCCGCCAATGGAAGAAACTCAGACCAGTCATTTTGGAGTTTGGCCGAGTACAAACGCAAATTTTGTTTAAGAGATTGGTTAACTCGCTCAGTCTGTCCATTGGATTGGGGATGATAGCCGGAGGTTATTGATAATTTCATCTTCAACGAAGCACAAAAAGACTTCCAAAATTGTGCAATGAATTGTGGACCCCGGTCAGAGACAATATCAGTGGGTAAGCCATGGAGTCTGAAAACATGGCGGAGGAACAAGACTGCCAATCCCTGGGCAGATGGCAATCGGGGAAGAGCAATGAAATGGGCCATTTTGCTAAAACGGTCCACTACCACCCATATGACTCGGCATCCGGCTGACAGAGGGAGGTCCACCACAAAATCCATGGAGATATGCGACCATGGCCTAAGAGGAACATTCAAGGGCATAAGTTGACCCATAGGCAAAGAACGGGGAACTTTATGCTGTGCACAGACCTGACATGAAAAAGCAAACTCTTTAATGTCTTTGGAAAGACCAGGCCACCATACTGAGCGGGAGACTAATTCCAAAGTCTTAGCGATTCCCGGATGCCCGGCAACTTTGCTATCATGAAACTCCGTCAAAACAGTTGCTCGCAAAAACTCAGGGACAAAAAGACGACCAGCAGGAGTATTTCCAGGAGCTTGATGTTGAAGCAGCTTTAACTGGGTAAATACATCCTGTGTGAGGCCTGCCTGAATGACTGAAGACGGAAGTATGGGAGTAACAGGACTGTTGTCTTGAACTGGAAGAAAACTGCGTGACAGGGCATCTGCCTTAGTATTTTTGGAACCTGGCCTGAAGGTGATAATGAATTTGAAACAAGTAAAAAATAAAGCCCAACGAGCCTGCCGGGCATTCAGTCGTTTAGCTGATTCAATGTATTGAAGATTTTTGTGATCCGTCAAAACTGAAATGGTATGGGTCGCTCCTTCAAGCCAATGCCTCCACTCCTCGAAAGCCCATTTAATAGCCAGCAATTCCCGGTTACCAACATCGTAGTTGGATTCTGCAGATGAGAATTTCCTGGACATAAAGGCACAAGGATGTAATTCGAGGGAATCAGGATCCTTCTGAGAAAGGATAGCCCCTACTCCAACCTCCGAGGCATCAACCTCAACAATGAAAGGCAATTCTGGGTTGGGATGTCTAAGGACGGGGGCTGAGACAAAGGCTTGTTTCAAGGCCTGAAAAGATAACTCAGCTTCACGTGACCAATTGGTAGGATCCGCTCCCTTCTTAGTCAGAGCCACAATGGGAGCTACTAGGTCAGAAAAAGCGTGAATAAATCTTCTATAGTAGTTCGCAAACCCTAAAAAGCGCTGAATTGCTTTTAAGTTGGTGGGTTGCGCCCAACTAAGGATGGCTTGGAGCTTCTTTGGTTCCATACGGAATCCCTGAGGGGAAATAATGTACCCTAAAAAGGATACCTCCGTGACATGAAATTCACACTTCTCCAGCTTGGCATAAAGGTGATTTTCACGTAATTTCTTTAGCACCTGACGCACCTGGGTAACATGTTGTTCTACAGAGTCAGAATATATCAAAATATTGTCTAAATAGACTACAACGAACCTTCCCAGAAACTCACGGAGCACATCGTTAATGAGATCCTGGAAAACTGCCGGAGCGTTAGACAGGCCGAATGGCATAACCAGATACTCATAGTGGCCTGACTGAGTACTGAATGCCGTTTTCCACTCATCCCCTGACTTGATTCTGATGAGGTTATATGCTCCTCTCAGGTCAATCTTAGAAAAAATCACAGCCGAACGTAGCTGATCAAAGAGGACAGAGATCCGCGGCAGAGGGTAAGTATTCTTTACTGAGATTTTATTCAAAGCTCTAAAGTCAATGCAGGGTCTGAGTGAACCATCCTTCTTCTCTACGAAGAAGAAACCTGCACTTAAAGGGGATTTAGATGGCCTGATAAATCCTTTCCCAAGGCTTTCTTTCACATACTCATTCATGGCCACAGTTTCAGGACCAGACAATGCATATAACCTTCCTTTAGGCAACGTGGCACCAGGAATTAACTCAATGGCACAATCATAAGGCCTATGGGGAGGCAAAATATCCGCATTGCCCTTGGAAAATACATCAATAAAATCCTGGTATTCCCCTGGAATAGGTGCAGGAACGGTGGCAGCTACTCGGATAGGAAGCGTAATACATTCTTTATTACAGATGGTACCCCATTGTAAGATCTCCCCAGACTGCCAATCAATGATGGGATTATGAAAGGCCAGCCAAGGGTGACCCAGAACCACAGGAACTGCTGGACAATGGGTAAGGAAAAACTCAATTTTTTCAGAATGCAGAGCTCCCACCGAGAGCAAAACAGGAGGTGTACATAGAGAAATAACCCCATTGGACAAGGGACTCCCATCTAAACCATGCATGGTGACACACCTACCCAAGGTTAACTGAGGAATACCTAAGGCCTTGGCCAATGTTAAATCCATAAAGTTTCCTGCAGCTCCACTGTCCACAAAAGCAGAGACCGAGGAACAGAGGCTGCAGACCAAAGTGAACCCCCTCACAACTCACTTGGTCAGAAAGTTTCCCGACTTGTTCGGACAACTACGGGCAAAATGTCCCTTACCTCCACAGTATAAACAAAGACCAGAATTTTGCCTCCTGGTTCTTTCTTCAGGAGACAATTTGGAGAGACCAATCTGCATAGGCTCCTCCATGTCTACAGGAATGAAAGGAACACAAGGAGTAGACCCAACAGATGCCCCTTTTTCAGCCCTCCGCTCTCTGAGCCGACGATCTATCTTAATAGAGAGCTCCATGAGTTTATCGAGAGTCTCAGGAGCGGGATACTGAAGGAGACTGTCTTTTATAGATTCAGATAAGCCGAGGCGAAACTGACTGCGCAGGGCTGGATCATTCCATCCACAGTCGTTCGACCAACGGCGAAACTCCGTACAATAATTCTCTGCGGGATTCCTACCCTGTCTAAGAGTACGCAACTGACTCTCCGCGGACGCCTCTCTATCAGGGTCGTCATACAATAGCCCTAAAGATTGTAAAAAGGCGTCTACAGACGATAAGGCCGGATCGTGTGTCTTTAAACCAAAAGCCCAGGTCTGAGGATCCCCCTGAAGCAGAGAAATAATAATTCCAACCCGCTGAGCCTCCGTACCTGAGGAGACTGGTCTTAAACGAAAATAAAGTTTACAAGACTCTTTAAAATTAAAAAACTGTTTTCTATCCCCAGAAAAACGGTCAGGCAGATGCATTTTTGGTTCAGGGATGACCCTCGGGGAAGTCCGTAACAGATCTTCCTGTGACCTCACCCGGAGGGACAGATCCTGAACCATTTGAGTAAGTTCTTGAATCTGACTAACTAGAAGCTGGCCAGGATTTGGCCCAACACCGGCGGGATTCATAAGGCCGACAAATTCTCCCAACTGAATAAGTGAAAAAAAATTAACTCCTGTTAAGTTAAATCTTTTCTTTTTGTTGGCCGGTGATAATGTTATGATTCCTGTACTCCAGACCAGAGGAGATCTTGTGGCAGAGGTCTGAGTACAAGGAAAATATACTGGTTGTGGGAGCGGGAGAGCCTAGTAACCCCTGGCGCCCTAACTCCGTTGTCTCGCCCGTGTTATCAGAAATCCCCTGCAAGACTATGGTTGCTTGAGCCCATGGCAGCCGCGTTCGTAGGGCGGATTATGTCTGCCCAACCCCGATGCCCCCGCAGGTCTTAATGGGAGACAAGGGGAAATCCGAGACAGGGTGATAACAAGGGGCCCTCTGACTAAGCAACCAAGCCAGGGGTTACAAGCTAACTAACTAAACCAAAGGTATGTGCGGACTAGCCGCCAGGGAAAAGGACAACCAAAAGATCCCCTGATCCATTACTCCTATCCAACACCGCTGGATACCAGAGTGGATCTGTGGGAGCGGAATCCTCCGCAAAAGCTCCAGAACACAAGTAACTAAATAATAACAGTAAGCGGACAAGCCGCAACACACGGCTGAGCCGCGACTCACGAACACCACAAGATGTTAAAGGTGCTCGGTCAGACTCCAGGAACAGATGACAAACTTCCGAGTTAGGATCTCTGAGGACAGGAACAACCGGACTGAGCAGGACTGGAAACTCTCTGTAGCAGACACAGGCAAACAGGAAGCTATCACCGGCGTCTGTAAGAAGTCCTGAGGGTGCCTTTATTCAGGAACCCTCCAATCCAGATCCAGACATGGTAATCACTGAAATGCCGTGCAGCTTGTATGCTGCACGGCCAGCACATAATAAAGTAATGAGGACAGACCCAGCAACGGGGAACGCGGCTGAACGTGGCGTCCCCGTTGCTAAGGTCAGAGCGGCTCCGTGCGCCCGGCGTCTAGCGTTGCCAGGGAGCCGGCGGCTGAACGCGCACGGCGTCCCTGGTTGCTAGGCGCCGGGCCGCACCGCCGAGCGGACCCCGGCGCCTAACACTGGGGATACAGGGAGTGTCAGGCAGAGAACAGAGGTGAGGCAGCTGTGAGCTGGGGATACAGGAAGTGTCAGGGAGAGAGAATAGGTGAGGCAGCTGTGAGCTGGGAATACAGGGAGTGTCAGGGAGAGAGCAGAGGTGAGGCAGCTGTGAGCTGTGGATACAGGGACTGTCAGGCAGAGAGCAGAGGTGAGGCAGCTGTGATTTGTGGATACAGGCAGTGTCATGGAGTGAGCAGAGGTGAGGCAGCTGTGAGCTTGGGATACAGGGAGTGTCAGGGAGAGAGCAGAGGTGAGGCAACTGTGAGCTGGGGACACAGGGAGTGTCAGGCAGAGAGCAGAGGTGAGGCAGCTGTGAGCTGGGGATACAGGGAGTGTAATGGAGAGAGCAGAGGTGAGGCAGCTGTGAGCTGGGGATACAGGGAGTGTCAGGGAGAGAGAATAGGTGAGGCAGCTGTGAGCTGGGAATACAGGGAGTGTCAGGGAGAGAGAATAGGTGAGGCAGCTGTGAGCTGGGAATACAGGGAGTGTCAGGGAGAGAGCAGAGGTGGGGCAGCTTTGAGCTGGGGATACAGGGAGTGTCAGGCAGAGACCAGAGGTGAGGCAGCTGTGAGCTGGGGATACAGGGTGTGTCAGGGATAGAACAGAGGTGAGGCAGCTGTGAGCTGGGGATACAGGGAGTGTCAGGGAAAGAGAATAGGTGAGGCAGCTGTGAGCTGGGAATACAGGTAGTGTCAGGGAGAGAGCAGAGGTGAGGCAACTGTGAGCTGGGGACACAGGGAGTGTCAGGCAGAGAGCAGAGGTGAGGCAGCTGTGAGCTGGGGATACAGGGAGTGTAATGGAGAGATCAGAGGTGAGGCAGCTGTGAGCTTGGGACACAGGGAGTGTCAGGGAGAGAGCAGAGGTGATGCAGCTGTGAGCTGGGGATACAGGGAGTGTCAGGTAAAGAACAGAGGTGAGGCAGCTGTGAGCTGGGGATACAGGGTGTGTCAGGGAGAGAGAATAGGTGAGGCAGCTGTGAGCTGGGAAAACAGGGAGTGTCAGGGAGAGAGCAGAGGTGGGGCAGCTTTGAGCTGGGGATACAGGGAGTGTCAGGCAGAGACCAGAGGTGAGGCAGCTGTGAGCTGGGGATACAGGGAGTGTCAGGGAGAGAACAGAGGTGAGGCAGCTGTGAGCTGGGGATACAGGGAGTGTCAGGGAAAGAGAATAGGTGAGGCAGCTGTGAGCTGGAAATACAGGTAGTGTCAGGGAGAGAGCAGAGGTGAGGCAGCTGTGAGCTTGGGATGCAGGGAGTGTCAGGGAGAGAGCAGAGGTGATGCAGCTGTGAGGTGGGGATACAGAGAGTGTCAGGGAGAGAGCAGAGGTGACGCAGCTGTGAGCTGGGGATACAGGGAGTGTCAGGTAGAGAACAGAGGTGAGGCAGCTGTGTGCTAGGGATACAGGGAGTTTCAGGGAGAGAGCAGAGGTGAGGCAGCTGTGAGCTGTGGATACAAGGAGTGTCAGGAAGAGAGCAGAGGTGAGGCAGCTGTGAGCTGGGGATACAGGGAGCGTCATGGAGAGAGCAGAGGTGAGGCGGCTGTGAGCTGGGAATACAGGGAGTGTCAGGGAGAGAGCAGAGGTGAGGCAGCTGTGAGCTGGGGATAGAGGGAGTGTCAGGGAGAGAGCAGAGGTGAGGCAGCTGTGAGCTGGGAATACAGGGAGTGTCAGAGAGAGCAGAGGTGAGGCAGCTGTGAGCTGGGTATACAGGGACTGTCAGGAAGAGAGCAGAGGTGAGGCAGCTGTGATCTGAGAATACAGGGAGTGTCAGGGAGAGAGCAGAGGTGAGGTGGCTGTGAGCTGTGGATACAGGGGGTGTCAGGGAGAGAGAAGAGGTGACACAGCTGTGAGCTGGGAATACAGGGACTGTCAGGAAGAAAGCAGAGGTGAGGCAGCTGTGATCTGAGAATACAGGGAGTGTCAGGGAGAGAGCAGAGGTGAGGTGGCTGTGAGCTGTGGATACAGGGGGTGTCAGGGAGAGAGAAGAGGTGACACAGCTGTGAGCTGGGAATACAGGGAGTGTCAGGGAGAGAGCAGAGGTGAGGCAGCTGTGAGCTGGGAATACAGGGAGTGTCAGGGAGAGAGCAGAGGTGAGGCAGCTGTGAGCTGGGGATACAGGGAGTGTCAGGGAGAGAGCAGAGGTGAGGCAGCTGTGTGCTGGGGATACAGGGAGTGTCAGGGAGAGAGCAGAGGTGAGGCAGCTGTGTGCTGGGGATACAGGGAGTGTCAGGGAGAGAGCAGAGGTGAGGCAGCTGTGAGCTGGGGATACAGGGAGTGTCACGGAGAGAACAGAGGTGAGGCAGCTCTGAGCTGGGGATACAGGGAGTATCAGGGAGAGAGAATAGGTGAGGCAGCTGTGAGCTCGGAATACAGGGAGTGTCAGGGAGAGAGCAGAGGTCAGGCAGCTGTGAGCTGGGGATACAGGGAGTGTCAGGCAGAGAGCAGAGGTGAGGCAGCTGTAAGCTGGGGATACAGGGAGTGTAATGGAGAGCAGAGGTGAGGCATCTGTGAGCTTGGGATACAGGGAGTGTCAGGGAGAGAGCAGAGGTGATGCAGCTGTGAGCTGGGGATACAGGGAGTGTCAGGTAGAGAACAGAGGTGAGGCAGCTGTGAGCTGGGGATACAGGGAGTGTCAGGGAGAGAGAATAGGTGAGGCAGCTGTGAGCTGGGAATACAGGGAGTGTCAGGGAGAGAGCAGAGGTGAGGCAGCTGTGAGCTGGGGATACAGGGAGTGTCAGGCAGAGACCAGAGGTGAGGCATCTGTGAGCTGGGGATACAGGAAGTGTCAGGGAGAGAGAGTAGGTGAGGCAGCTGTGAGCTGGGAATACAGGGAGTGTCAGGGAGAGAGCAGAGGTGAGGCAGCTGTGAGCTGAGGATACAGGGACTGTCAGGGAGAGAGCAGAGGTGAGGCAGCTGTGAGCTGAGGATACAGGGACTGTCAGGCAGAGAGCAAGAGTGAGGCAGCTGTGAGCTGTGGATACAGGCAGTGTCATGGAGAGAGCAGAGGTGAGGCAGCTGTGAGCTTGGGATACAGGGAGTGTCAGGGAGAGAGCAGAGGTGAGGCAGCTGTGAGCTGGGGACACAGGGAGTGTCAGGCAGAGAGCAGAGGTGAGGCAGCTGTGAGCTGGGGATACAGGGAGTGTCAGGGAGAGAGCAGAGGTGAGGCAGCTGTGAGCTGGGGATACAGGAAGTGTCAGGGAGAGAGAATAGGTGAGGCAGCTGTGAGCTGGGAATACAGGGAGTGTCAGGGACAGAGCAGAGGTGAGGCAGCTGTGAGCTGAGGATACAGGGACTGTCAGGCAGAGAGCAGAGGTGAGGCAGCTGTGAGCTTGGGACACAGGGAGTGTCAGGGAGAGAGCAGAGGTGATGCAGCTGTGAGCTGGGGATACAGGGAGTGTCAGGTAGAGAAGAGAGGTGAGGCAGCTGTGAGCTGGGGATACAGGAAGTGTCAGGGAGAGAGAATAGGTGAGGCAGCTGTGAGCTGGGAATACAGGGAGTGTCAGGGACAGAGCAGAGGTGAGGCAGCTGTGAGCTGAGGATACAGGGACTGTCAGGCAGAGAGCAGAGGTGAGGCAGCTGTGAGCTTGGGACACAGGGAGTGTCAGGGAGAGAGCAGAGGTGATGCAGCTGTGAGCTGGGGATACAGGGAGTGTCAGGTAGAGAAGAGAGGTGAGGCAGCTGTTAGCTGGGGATACAGGGAGTGTCAGGGAGAGAGAATAGGTGAGGCAGCTGTGAGCTGGGAATACAGGGAGTGTCAGGGAGAGAGCAGAGGTGAGGCAGCTGTGAGCTGTGGATACAGGGACTGTCAGGCAGAGAGCAGAGGTGAGGCAGCTGTGAGCTGTGGATACAGGCAGTGTCATGGAGAGAGCAGAGGTGAGGCAGCTGTGAGCTTGGGATACAGGGAGTGTCAGGGAGAGAGCAGAGGTGAGGCAATTGTGAGCTGGGGACACAGGGAGTGTCAGGCAGAGAGCAGAGGTGAGGCAGCTGTGAGCTGGGGATACAGGGAGTGTAATGGAGAGAGCAGAGGTGAGGCAGCTGTGAGCTTGGGACACAGGGAGTGTCAGGTAGAGAACAGAGGTGAGGCAGCTGTGAGCTGGGAATACAGGGAGTGTCAGGGAGAGAGCAGAGGTGGGGCAGCTTTGAGCTGGGGATACAGGGAGTGTCAGGCAGAGACCAGAGGTGAGGCAGCTGTGAGCTGGGGATACAGGGAGTGTCAGGGAGAGAACAGAGGTGAGGCAGCTGTGAGCTGGGTATACAGGGAGTGTCAGGGAAAGAGAATAGGTGAGGCAGCTGTGAGCTGGGAATACAGGTAGTGTCAGGGAGAGAGCAGAGGTGAGGCAACTGTGAGCTGGGGACACAGGGAGTGTCAGGCAGAGAGCAGAGGTGAGGCAGCTGTGAGCTGGGGATACAGGGAGTGTAATGGAGAGAGCAGAGGTGAGGCAGGTGTGAGCTTGGGACACAGGGAGTGTCAGGGAGAGAGCAGAGGTGATGCAGCTGTGAGCTGGGGATACAGGGAGTGTCAGGTAAAGAACAGAGGTGAGGCAGCTGTGAGCTGGGGATACAGGGTGTGTCAGGGAGAGAGAATAGGTGAGGCAGCTGTGAGCTGGGAATACAGGGAGTGTCAGGGAGAGAGCAGAGGTGGGGCAGTTTTGAGCTGGGGATACAGGGAGTGTCAGGCAGAGACCAGAGGTGAGGCAGCTGTGAGCTGGGGATACAGGGAGTGTCAGGGAAAGAGAATAGGTGAGGCAGCTGTGAGCTGGGAATACAGGTAGTGTCAGGGAGAGAGCAGAGGTGAGGCAGCTGTGAGCTTGGGATACAGGGAGTGTCAGGGAGAGAGCAGAGGTGATGCAGCTGTGAGGTGGGGATACAGAGAGTGTCAGGGAGAGAGCAGAGGTGACGCAGCTGTGAGCTGGGGATACAGGGAGTGTCAGGTAGAGAACAGAGGTGAGGCAGCTGTGTGCTAGGGATACAGGGAGTTTCAGGGAGAGAGCAGAGGTGAGGCAGCTGTGAGCTGTGGATACAAGGAGTGTCAGGAAGAGAGCAGAGGTGAGGCAGCTGTGAGCTGGGGATACAGGGAGTGTCAGGGAGAGAGCAGAGGTGAGGCGGCTGTGAGCTGGGAATACAGGGAGTGTCAGGGAGAGAGCAGAGGTGAGGCGCTGTGAGCTGGGAATACAGGGAGTGTCAGGGAGAGAGCAGAGGTGAGGCAGCTGTGAGCTGGGGATAGAGGGAGTGTCATGGAGAGAGCAGAGGTGAGGCAGCTGTGAGCTGGGGATACAGGGAGTGTCAGGGAGAGAGCAGAGGTGATGCAGCTGTGAGCTAGGAATACAGGGATTGTCAGGGAGAGAGCAGAGGTGAGGCAGCTGTGTGCTGGGGATACAGGTAGTGTCAGGGAGAAAGCAGAGGTGAGGCAGCTGTGAGCTGGGGATACAGGTAGTGTCAGGGAGAGAGCAGAGGTGAGGCTGCTGTGTGCTGGGGATACAGGTAGTGTCAGGGAGAAAGCAGAGGTGAGGCAGCTGTGAGCTGGGGATACAGGGAGTGTCAGGCAGAGAGCAGAGGTGAGGCAGCTGTGAGCTGGGGATACAGGGAGTGTCAGGGAGAGAGAAGAGGTGAGGCAGCTGTGAGCTGGGGATACATGGAGTGTCATGGAGAGAGCAGAGGTGAGGCAGCTGTGAGCTTGGGATACAGGGAGTGTCAGGGAGAGAGCAGAGGTGATGCAGCTGTGAGCTGGGGATACAGAGAGTGTCAGGGAGAGAGCAGAGGTGACGCAGCTGTGAGCTGGGGATACAGGGAGTGTCAGGTAGAGAACAGAGGTGAGGCAGCTGTGTGCTAGGGATACAGGGAGTTTCAGGGAGAGAGCAGAGGTGAGGCAGCTGTGAGCTGTGGATACAAGGAGTGTCAGGAAGAGAGCAGAGGTGAGGCAGCTGTGAGCTGGGGATACAGGGAGTGTCAGGGAGAGAGCAGAGGTGAGGCGGCTGTGAGCTGGGAATACAGGGAGTGTCAGGGAGATAGCAGAGGTGAGGCGCTGTGAGCTGGGAATACAGGGAGTGTCAGGGAGAGAGCAGAGGTGAGGCAGCTGTGAGCTGGGGATAGAGGGAGTGTCAGGGAGAGAGCAGAGGTGAGGCAGCTGTGAGCTGAGGATACAGGGAGTGTCAGAGAGAGAGCAGAGGTGAGGCAGCTGTGAGCTGGGGATACAGGGAGTGTCAGGGAGAGAGCAGAGGTGAGGCAGCTGTGAGCTGGGGATACAGGGAGTGTCAGGGAGAGAGCAGAGGTGAGGCAGCTGTGAGCTGGGAATACAGGGAGTGTCAGGGAGAGAGCAGAGGTGAGGCGGCTGTGAGCTGGGGGTACAGGAAGTGTCAGGCAGAGAGCTGAGGTGAGGCAGCTGTGAGTTGGGTATACAGGGAGTGTCAGGGAGAGAGCAGAGGTGATGCAGCTGTGTGCTGGGAATTCAGGGAGTGTCATGTAGAGAGCAGAGGTGAGGCAGCTGTGAGCTGGGGATACAGGCAGTGTCAGGGAGAAAGCAGAGTTGAGGCAGCTGTGTGCTGGGGACACAGGGAGTGTCAGCAAGAGAGCAGAGGTGAGGCAGCTGTGAGCTGGGAATACAGGGAGTGTCAGGGAGAGAGCAGAGGTGAGGTAGATGTGAGCTGGGGATACAGGAAGTGTCAGGGACAGAGCAGAGTTGAGGCAGCTGTGAGCTGGGAATACAGGGAGTGTCAGGGAGAGAGCAGAGGTGAAGTAGCTGTGAGCTGGGAATACAGGGAGTGCCAGGGAGAGAGCAGAGGTGAGGCAGCTGCGAGCTGGGGATACAGGGAGTGTCAGGGAGAGAGCAGAGGTGAGGCAGCTGTGAGAGAGCAGAGTTGATGCTTGTGTGAGCTGGTGATACAGGGAGTGTCAGGGAGAGAGCAGAGGTGAGGCAGCTGTGAGCTGGGGATACAGGGAGTGCCAGGGAGAGAGAAGAAGTGAGGCAGCTGTGAGCTGTGAATACAGGGAGTGTCAGGGAGAGAGCATAGGTGAGGCAGTTGGGAGCTAGGAATACAGGGAGTGTCAGGGAGAGAGCAGAGGTGAGGCAGCTGTGAGCTGGGGATACAGGGAGTATCATGGAAGAGAGCAGAGGTGATGCAGCTGTGAGCTGGGGATACAGGTAGTGTCAGGGAAGAAAGCAGAGGTGATGCAGCTGTGAGCTGGGGATACAGGGAGTGTCAGTGAGAGTGCAGAGGAGAGACAGCTGTGAGCTGGGGATACAGGGAGTGTCAGGGAGAGAGCAGAGGTAAGGCAGCTGTGAGCTGGGGATACAGGGAGTGTCAGGGATAGAGCAGAGGTGAGGCGGCTGTGAGATGGGAATACAGGGAGTGTCAGGAAGAGAGCAGAGGTGAAGCAGCTGTGAGCTGAGGATACAGGGAGTGTCAGGGAGAGAGCAGAGGTGAAGCAGCTGTGAGCTGGGAATACAGGGAGTGTCATGTAGAAAGCAGAGGTGAGGCAGCTGTGAGCTGGGGATACAGGGAGTGTCAGGGAGAGAGCAGAGGTGAGGCAGCTGTGAGCTGGGAATACAGGGAGTGTCAGGGAGAGAGCAGAGGTGAGGCGGCTGTGAGCTGGGGGTACAGGAAGTGTCAGGCAGAGAGCTGAGGTGAGGCAGCTGTGAGTTGGGGATACAGGGAGTGTCAGGGAGAGAGCAGAGGTGATGCAGCTGTGTGCTGGGAATACAGGGAGTGTCATGTAGAGAGCAGAGGTGAGGCAGCTGTGAGCTGGGGATACAGGGAGTGTCAGGGAGAAAGCAGAGTTGAGGCAGCTGTGTGCTGGGGACACAGGGAGTGTCAGCAAGAGAGCAGAGGTGAGGACGCTGTGAGCTGGGAATACAGGGAGTGTCAGGGAGAGAGCAGAGGTGAGGTAGATGTGAGCTGGGGATACAGGGAGTGTCAGGGAGAGAGCAGAGGTGAGGCAGCTGTGAGCTGGGAAAACAGGGAGTGTCAGAGAGAGCAGAGGTGTGGCAGCTGTGAGCTGGGGATACAGGGACTGTCAGGAAGAGAGCAGAGGTGAGGCAGCTGTGAGCTGAGAATACAGGGAGTGTCAGCGAGAGAGCAGAGGTGAGGCGGCTGTGAGCTGTGGATACAGGGGGTGTCAGGGAGAGAGAAGAGGTAACACAGCTGTGAGCTGGGAAAACAGGGAGTGTCAGGGAGAGAGAATAGGTGAGGCAGCTGTGAGCTGGGGATACAGGGAGTGTCAGGGAGAGAGAATAGGTGAGGCAGCTGTGAGCTAGGAATACAGGGAGTGTCAGGGAGAGAGAATAGGTGAGGCAGCTGTGAGCTGGGGATACAGGGAGTGTCAGGCAAAGAGCAGAGGTGAGGCAACTGTGAGCTGGGGATACAGGGAGTGTAATGAAGAGAGCAGAGGTGAGGCAGCTGTGAGCTTGGGATACAGGGAGTGTCAGGGAGAGAGCAGAGGTGAGGCAGCTGTGAACTGGGGATACAGGGAGTGTCAGGAAGAAAGCAGAGGTGAGGCAGCTGTGATCTGAGAATACAGGGAGTGTCAGGGAGAGAGCAGAGGTGAGGTGGCTGTGAGCTGTGGATACAGGGGGTGTCAGGGAGAGAGAAGAGGTGACACAGTTGTGAGCTGGGAATACAGGGAGTGTCAGGGAGAGAGCAGAGGTGAGGCAGCTGTGAGCTGGGGATACAGGGAGTGCCACGGAGAGAACAGAGGTGAGGCAGCTCTGAGCTGGGGATACAGGGAGTATCAGGGAGAGAGAATAGGTGAGGCAGCTGTGAGCTGGGAATACAGGGAGTGTCAGGGAGAGAGCAGACGTCAGTCAGCTGTGAGCTGGGGATACAGGGAGTGTCAGGCAGAGAGCAGAGGTGAGGCAGCTGTGAGCTGGGGATACAGGGAGTGTAATGGAGAGCAGAGGTGAGGCAGCTGTGAGCTTGGGATACAGGGAGTGTCAGGGAGAGAGCAGAGGTGATGCAGCTGTGTGCTGGGGATACAGAAAGTGTCAGGGAGAGAGCAGAGGTGAAGCAGCTGTGAGCTGGGGATACAGGGACTGTCAGGCAGAGAGCAGAGGTGAGGCAGCTGTGAGCTGTGGATACAAGCAGTGTCGTGGAGAGAGCAGAGGTGAGGCAGCTGTGAGCTGAGGATACAGGGAGTGTCAGGGAGAGAGCAGAGGTGAGGCAGCTGTGAGCTGGGGATACAGGGAGTGTCAGGCAGAGAGCAGAGGTGAGGCAGCTGTGAGCTGAGGATACAGGGACTGTCAGGCAGAGAGCAGAGGTGAGGCAGCTGTGAGCTGTGGATACAAGCAGTGTCATGGAGAGAGCAGAGGTGAGGCAGCTGTGAGCTTGGGACACAGGGAGTGTCAGGGAGAGAGCAGAGGTGATGCAGCTGTGAGCTGGGGATACAGGGAGTGTCAGGTAGAGAACAGAGGTGAGGCAGCTGTGAGCTGGGGATACAGGGAGTGTCAGGGAGAGAGAATAGGTGAGGCAGCTGTGAGCTGGGAATACAGGGAGTGTCAGGGAGAGAGCAGAGGTGGGGCAGCTGTGAGATGGGGATACAGGGAGTGTCAGGGAGAGAGCAGAGGTGAGGCAGCTATGAGCTGGGGATACAGGGAGTATCAGGGAAAGAGAATAGGTGAGGCAGCTGTGAGCTGGAAATACAGGTAGTGTCAGGGAGAGAGCAGAGGTGAGGCAGCTGTGAGCTGGGGATACAGGGAGTGTCAGGGAGAGAACAGAGGTGAGGCAGCTGTGAGCTGGGGATACAGGGAGTGTCAGGGAAAGAGAATAGGTTAGGCAGCTGTGAGCTGGGAATACAGGGAGTGTCAGGGAGAGAGCAGAGGTGAGGTGGCTGTGAGCTGTGGATACAGGGGGTGTCAGGGAGAGAGAAGAGGTGACACAGCTGTGAGCTGGTAATACAGGGAGTGTCAGGGAGAGAGCAGAGGTGAGGCAGCTGTGAGCTGGGGATACATGGAGTGTCATGGAGAGAGCAGAGGTGAGGCAGCTGTGAGCTTGGGAGACAGGGAGTGTCAGGGAGAGAGCAGAGGTGATGCAGCTGTGAGCTGGGGATACAGAGAGTGTAAGGGAGAGAGCAGAGGTGACGCAGCTGTGAGCTGGGGATTGTTATGATTCCCGTACTCCAGACCAGAGGAGATCTTATGGCTGAGGTCTGAGTACTGGAAAGATATACTGGTTGTGGGAGCAGGAGAGCCTAGTAACCCCTGGCGCCCTAACTCCGTTGTCTCGCCCGTGTTATCAGAAATCCCCTGTGAGACTATGGTTGCTTGAGCCCATGGCAGCCGCGTTTGAAGGGCGGATTATGTCTGCCCAACTCCGATGCCCCCTCAGGTCTTAATGGGAGACAAAGGGAAATCCGAGACAGGGTGATAACAAGGGGCCCTCTGACTAAGCAACCAGGCCAGGGGTTACAAGCTAACTAACTTAAACCAAAAAGTATGTGCGGACTAGCCGCCAGGGAAAAGGACAACCAAAGATCCACTGATCCGTCACTCCTATCCAGCACCGCTGGATACCAGAGTGGATCAGGGGGAGCGGAATCCTCCGCAAAAGCTCCAGAACACAAAGATACAAAATAATAAACAGTAAGCGGTCAAGCCGCAACACACGGCTACGCCGCGACTCACGAACACCACAGGATGTTAAAGGTGCTCGGTCAGACTCCAGGAAAGATGACAACTTCCGAGTACAGGATCACTGAGGACAGGAACAACCGGATTGAGCAGGACTGGAAACTCTCTGTAACCGACACAGGCAAACAGGAAGCTATCACCGGCGTCTGTGAGAAGTCCAAAGGGTGCTTATAACTGTGAGCTCCCCAATCAGGAGCCAGACTGGGTAATCACAAGTAATGCCGTGCAGCTTGCATGCTGCACGGCCAGCACACCATTTATACAAATTAGAAAAGACCCAGCAACGGGGAACGCGGCCCGAACGTGGCGTCCCCATTGCTAGGGTCTGAGCGGCTCCGTGCGCCCGGCGTCTAGCGTTGCCAGGGAGCCGGCGGCTGTACGCGCACGGCGTCCCTGGTTGCTAGGCGCCGGGCCGCACCGACGAGCGGACCCCGACGCCTAACAGTACCCCCCCCCCTTGAGGAGGGGTCAAGGATCCCCTAAAGCCAGGTTTCCGAGGAAATTCTCGAAAAAATGCCCTCTTGAGCTTCGGGGCATGGAGATCCTTATCCAGGACCCAAGACCTTTCTTCTGGACCATAACCTCTCCAATGCACCAAAAAATAAAGCCGACCCCGGGACAACTTGGAATCGAGAACCTTCTCCACCAAGAACTCCTGCTGACCCTGTACATCTATTGGTGATCTCCCATGAGGTATCTTACGAGGAAATCTACTGGACTAAACATATGGTTTCAGCAATGAGCAATGGAAAGTATTTCCGATCCGTAAAGTCTTTGGTAAACGTAACCGGAAGGCAACTGGATTGACTTTTTTGATAATGTGAAATGGTCCAATAAATTTAGGACCCAATCTGGCTGAGGTTTGTCGAAGTTTAATGTTGCGAGTCGACAACCATACCCTATCTCCTACTTTAAAAGTGCACGGCCGCCGGAGCCTGTCAGAAATTCTCTTTTCCTGAAATGCCGCTTTTCTGAGAGCCAGGTGCACTTTTCTCCAAATGAGCCTAAGATGAGAGGTCAAGGTCAGTGAGGAGACAGAGGAATGTTGAAAAAAGGAATTAGCTCTGGGGTGAAAACCAAAAACTGCAAAAAATGGAGACACATTGGTGGAGGAATGACAGGCATTATTGTAAGCGAACTCCGCCAATGGAAGAAACTCAGACCAGTCATTTTGGAGTTTGGCCGAGTACAAACGCAAATATTGTTTTAGTGATTGATTAACTCGCTCAGTCTGCCCGTTGGATTGGGGATGGTAGCCTGACGTTAAGGATAATTTCATCTTCAATGAGACACAAAAAGATTTCCAAAACTGTGCAATGAATTGTGGACCCCGATCAGAAACAATATCAGTGGGTAACCCATGGAGTCTGAAAACATGGCGGAGGAACAAGACTGCCAATCCCTGGGCAGATGGCAATCTGGGAAGAGCAATGAAATGGGCCATTTTGCTAAAACGGTCCACTACCACCCATATGACTCGGCATCCGGCTGACAGAGGGAGGTCCACCACAAAATCCATGGAGATATGAGACCATGGCCTAAGAGGAACATTCAAGGGCATAAGCTGACCGATAGGCAAAGAACGGGGAACTTTATGTTGTGCACAGACCTGACACGAAAAAACAAACTCCTTAATGTCTTTGGAAAGACCAGGCCACCATACTGAGCGGGAGACTAATTCCAAAGTCTTAGCGATTCCTGGATGCCCGGCAACTTTGCTATCATGAAACTCCGTCAAAACAGTTGCTCTCAAAAACTCAGGGACAAAAAGACGACCAGCAGGAGTATTTCCAGGAGCTTGATGTTGAAGCAGCTTTAACTGGGTAAATAAATCCAGTGTGAGGCCTGCCCGAATGACTGAAGACGGAAGTATGGGAGTAACAGGACTGTTGTCTTGAACTGGAAGAAAACTGCGTGACAGGGCATCTGCCTTGGTATTCTTGGAACCTGGCCTGAAGGTGATAATGAATTTGAAACGAGTAAAAAATAAAGCCCAACGAGCCTGCCGGGCATTCAGTCGTTTAGCTGATTCAATGTATTGAAGATTTTTGTGATCAGTCAAAACTGAAATGATATGAGTAGCTCCCTCAAGCCAATGCCTCCACTCCTCGAAAGCCCATTTAATAGCCAATAATTCCCGGTTACCAACATCGTAGTTGGATTCAGCAGAAGAGAATTTCCTGGACATAAAGGCACAAGGATGTAATTCAAGGGAATCCGGATCCTTTTGAGATAGGATAGCCCCTACTCCAACCTCTGAGGCATCAACCTCAACAATGAAAGGCAATTCTGGGTTGGGGTGTCTGAGGACAGGGGCTGAGACAAAGGCTTGTTTCAAGGCCTGAAAAGATAACTCAGCTTCACGTGACCAATTGGTAGGATCTGCTCCTTTCTTAGTCAGTGCCACGATGGGAGCAACTAGGTCAGAGAAAGAGTGAATAAATCTTCTATAGTAGTTCGCAAACCCTAAAAAGCGCTGAATTGCTTTTAAGTTGGTGGGTTGCGCCCAACTAAGGATGGCTTGGAGCTTCTTTGGTTCCATACGGAATCCCCGAGGGGAAATAATGTATCCTAAAAAGGATACCTCCGTGACATGAAATTCACACTTCTCCAGCTTGGCATATAGGTGATTTTCACGTAATTTTTTTAGAACCTGACGCACCTGGGTAACATGTTGTTCTACAGAGTCAGAATAAATCAAAATATCGTCTAAATAGACTACAACGAATTTTCCAAGAAATTCACGGAGCACATCGTTAATGAGATCCTGGAAAACTGCCGGAGCGTTAGACAGGCCGAATGGCATAACCAGATACTCATAGTGGCCTGACTGAGTACTGAATGCCGTTTTCCACTCATCCCCTGACTTGATTCTGATGAGGTTATATGCTCCTCTCAGGTCAATCTTAGAAAAAAATCACAGCCGAACGTAGCTGATCAAAGAGGACAGAGATCAGTGGCAGAGGGTAAGTATTTTTTACTGAGATTTTATTCAAGGCTCTAAAGTCAATGCAGGGTCTGAGTGAACCATCCTTCTTCTCTACGAAGAAGAAGCCTGCACTTAAAGGGGATTTAGATGGCCTGATAAATCCTTTCCCTAGGCTTTCTTTAACATACTCATTCATGGCCACAGTTTCAGGTTTGGACAATGCATATAACCTTCCCTTAGGCAAAGTGGCACCAGGAATCAGCTCAATAGCACAATCATAAGGCCTATGGGGAGGCAGAATATCCGCATTGCCCTTGGAAAAAACATCAACAAAATCCTGGTATTCCACAGGAATGGGTGCGGGAATGGCAGCAGCTATTCTGATGGGAAGCGTAATACATTCTTTATTACAGATGGTACCCCATTGTGAGATCTCCCCCGACTGCCAATCAATGATGGGATTATGAAAGGCCAGCCAAGGGTGACCCAGAACCACTGGAACTGCTGGGCAATGGGTGAGGAAAAACTCAATTTTTTCAGAATGCAGAGCTCCTACCGAGAGTAGAACAGGAGGTGTACAGAGAGAAATAACCCCATTGGACAAGGGACTCCCATCTAAACCATGCATGGTGACACACCTACCCAAGGCTAACTGAGGAATACCTAAGGTCTTGGCCCATGTTAAATCCATAAAGTTCCCTGCAGCTCCACTGTCCACAAAAACAGAGACCGAGGAAAAGAGGCTGCCAAAGGAAACTTTAGCTGGGACTAACAGTGAATTATTTGAGGAGATAAGCTGCAGACCAAAGTGAACCCCCTCACAATTCACTTGGTCGAGACGTTTCCCGACTTGTTCGGACAATTACGGGCAAAATGTCCCTTACCTCCACAGTATAAACAAAGACCAGAATTTTGCCTTCTGGTTCTTTCTTCAGGAGACAGTTTGGAGAGACCTATCTGCATAGGCTCCTCTATGTCTGAGCGGCTCCGTGCGCCCGGCGTCTAGCGTTGCCAGGGAGCCGGCGGCTGTACGCGCACGGCGTCCCTGGTTGCTAGGCGCCGGGCCGCACCGACGAGCGGACCCCGGCGCCTAACAGGGATACAGGGAGTGTCAGGTAGAGAACAGAGGTGAGGCAGCTGTGTGCTAGGGATACAGGGAGTGTCAGGGAGAGAGCAGAGGTGAGGCAGCTGTGAGCTGTGGATACAAGGAGTGTCAGGTAGAGAACAGAGGTGAGGCAGCTGTGAGCTGGGGATACAGGGAGTGTCAGGGAGAGAGAATAGGTGAGGCAGCTGTGAGCTGGGAATACAGGGAGTGTCAGGGAGAGAGCAGAGGTGAGGCAGCTGTGAGCTGAGGATACAGGGACTGTCAGGCAGAGAGCAGAGTGAGGCAGCTGTGAGCTGTGGATACAGGCAGTGTCATGGAGAGAGCAGAGGTGAGGCAGCTGTGAGCTTGGGATACAGGGAGTGTCAGGGAGAGAGCAGAGGTGAGGCAGCTGTGAGCTGGGGATACAGGGAGTGTCAGGCAGAGAGCAGAGGTGAGGCAGCTGTGAGCTGGGGATACAGGGAGTGTAATGGAGAGAGCAGAGGTGAGGCAGCTGTGAGCTTGGGACACAGGGAGAGTCAGGGAGAGAGCAGAGGTGATGCAGCTGTGAGCTGGGGATACAGGGAGTGTCAGGTAGAGAACAGAGGTGAGGCAGCTGTGAGCTGAGGATACAGGGAGTGTCAGGGAGAGAGAATAGGTGAGGCAGCTGTGAGCTGGGAATACAGGGAGTGTCAGGGAGAGAGCAGAGGTGGGGCAGCTGTGAGCTGGGGATACAGGGAGTGTCAGGCAGAGACCAGAGGTGAGGCAGCTGTGAGCTGGGGATACAGGGAGTGTCAGAGAGAGAACAGAGGTGAGGCAGCTGTGAGCTGGGGATACAGGGAGTGTCAGGGAAAGAGAATAGGTGAGGCAGCTGTGAGCTGGTAATACAGGTAGTGTCAGGGAGAGAGCAGAGGTGAGGCAGCTGTGAACTGGGGATACAGGGAGTGTCAGGCAGAGAGCAGAGGTGAGGCAGCTGTGAGCTGGGGATACAGGGAGTGTCAGGGAGAGAGAAGAGGTGAGGCAGCTGTGAGCTGGGAATACAGGGAGTGTCATGTAGAAAGCAGAGGTGAGGCAGGTGTGAGCTGGGGATACAGTGAGTATCAGGGAGAGAGCAGAGGTGAGGCAGCTGTGAGCTGAGGATACAGGGAGTATCAGGGAGAGAGCAGAGGTGAGGCAGCTGTGAGTTGGGGATACAGGGAGTGTCAGGGAGAGAGCAGAGGTGAGGCAGCTGTGAGCTGAGGATACAGGGAGAGAGCAGAGGTGAGGCAGCTGTGAGCTGGGAATACAGGAAGTGTCAGGGAGAGAGCAGAGGCGAGGCAGCTGTGAGCTGGGGATACAGGGAGTGTCAGGGAGAGAGCAGATGTGATGCAGCTGTGAGCTGGGGATACAGGGAGTGTCAGGCAGAGAGCAGAGGTGAGGCAGCTGTGAGCTGGGGATACAGGGAGTGTCAGGGAGAGAGCAGAGGTGAGGCAGCTGTGTGCTGGGGACACATGGAGTGTCAGGGAGAGAGCAGAGGTGAGGCAGCTGTGAGCTGGGAATAAAGGGAGTGTCAGGGAGAGAGCAGAGTTGATGCATGTGTGAGCAGGGGATACAGGGAGTGTCAGGGAGAGAGCAGAGGTGAGGCAGCTGTGAGCTGGGGATACAGGGAGTGCCAGGGAGAGAGCAGAGGTGAGGCAGCTGTGAGCTGGGAATACAGGAAGTGTCAGGGAGAGAGCAGAGGCGAGGCAGCTGTGAGCTGGGGATACAGGGAGTGTCAGGGAGAGAGCAGATGTGATGCAGCTGTGAGCTGGGGATACAGGGAGTGTCAGGCAGAGAGCAGAGGTGAGGCAGCTGTGAGCTGGGGATACAGGGAGTGTCAGGGAGAGAGCAGAGGTGAGGCAGCTGTGTGCTGGGGACACATGGAGTGTCAGGGAGAGAGCAGAGGTGAGGCAGCTGTGAGCTGGGAATAAAGGGAGTGTCAGGGAGAGAGCAGAGTTGATGCATGTGTGAGCAGGGGATACAGGGAGTGTCAGGGAGAGAGCAGAGGTGAGGCAGCTGTGAGCTGGGGATACAGGGAGTGCCAGGGAGAGAGAAGAAGCGAGGCAGCTGTGAGCTGGGAATACAGGGAGTGTCAGGGAGAGAGCATAGGATAGGCAGTTGGGAGCTAGGAATACAGGGAGTGTCAGGGAGAGAGCAGAGGTGAGGCAGCTGTGAGCTGGGGATACAGGGAGTATCATGGAGAGAGCAGAGGTGAGGCAGCTGTGAGCTGGGGATACAGGGAGTGTCAGGGAAGATAGCAGAGGTGATGCAGCTGTGAGCTGGGGATACAGGGAGTGTCAGTGAGAGAGCAGAGGAGAGGCAGCTGTGAGCTGGGGATACAGGGAGTGTCAGGGAGAGAGCGGAGGTAAGCCAGCTGTGAGCTGGGGATACAGGGAGTTTCAGGGATAGAGCAGAGGTGAGGCGGCTATGAGCTGGGAATACAGGGAGTGTCAGGGAGAGAGCAGAGGTGAAGCAGCTGTGAGCTGAGGATACAGGGAGTGTCAGGGAGAGAGCAGAGGTGAGGCAGCTGTGAGCTGAGAATACAGGGAGTGTCAAGGAGAGAGCAGAGGTGAGGTGGCTGTGAGCTGGGGATACAGGAAGTGTCAGGGAGAGAGCAGAGGTGAGGCAGCTGTGAGCTGGGGATACAGAGAGAGTCAGGGAGAGAGCAGAGGTGAGGCAGCTGTGAGCTGAGGATACAGGGACTGTCAGGCAGAGAGCAAAGGTGAGGCAGCTGTGAGCTGTGGATACAGGCAGTGTCATGGAGAGAGCAGAGGTGAAGCAGCTGTGAGCTGGGAATACAGGGAGTGTCATTTAGAAAGCAGAGGTGAGGCAGCTGTGAGCTGGGGATACAGGGAGTATCAGGGAGAGAGCAGAGGTGAGGCAGCTGTGAGCTGAGGATACAGGGAGTGTCAGGGAGAGAGCAGAGGTGAGGCAGCTGTGAGTTGGGGATACAGGGAGTGTCAGGGAGAGAGCAGAGGTGAGGCAGCTGTGAGCTGAGGATACAGGGAGTGTCAGGAAGAGAGCAGAGGTGAGGCAACTGTGAGCTGGGGATACAGGGAGTGTCAGGGAGAGAGCAGAGGGGAGGCAGCTGTGTGCTGGGGATACAGGGAGTGTCAGGGAGAGAGCAGAGGTGAGTCAGCTGTGTGCTGGGGATACAGGGAGTGTCAGGGAGAGAGCAGAGGTGAGGCAGCTGTGAGCTGGGGATACAGGGAGTGCCACGGAGAGAACAGAGGTGAGGCAGCTCTGAGCTGGGGATACAGGGAGTATCAGGGAGAGAGAATAGGTGAGGCAGCTGTGAGCTGGGGATACAGGGAGTTTCAGGCAGAGAGCAGAGGTGAGGCAGCTGTGAGCTGGGGATACAGGGAGTGTAATGGAGAGCAGAGGTGAGGCAGCTGTGAGCTTGGGATACAGGGAGTGTCAGGGAGAGAGCAGAGGTGATGCAGCTGTGTGCTGGGGATACAGAAAGTGTCAGGGAGAGAGCAGAGGTGACGCAGCAGTGAGCTGGGGATACAGGGAGTGTCAGGTAGAGAACAGAGGTGAGGCAGCTGTGAGCTGGGGATACAGGGAGTGTCAGGGAGAGAGAATAGGTGAGGCAGCTGTGAGCTGGGAATACAGGGAGTGTCAGGGAGAGAGCAGAGGTGAGGCAGCTGTGAGCTGGGGATACAGGGAGTGTCAGGGAGAGAACAGAGGTGAGGCAGCTGTGAGCTGGGGATACAGGAAGTGTCAGGGAGAGAGAATAGGTGAGGCAGCTGTGAGCTGGGAATACAGGGAGTGTCAGGGAGAGAGCAGAGGTGAGGCAGCTGTGAGCTGAGGATACAGGGGCTGTCAGGCAGAGAGCAGAAGTGAGGCAGCTGTGAGCTGTGGATACAAGCAGTGTCATGGAGAGAGCAGAGGTGAGGCAGCTGTGAGCTTGGGATACAGGGAGTGTCAGGCAGAGAGCAGAGGTGAGGCAGCTGTGAGCTGGGGATACAGGGAGTGTCAGGCAGAGAGCAGAGGTGAGGCAGCTGTGAGCTGGGGATACAGGGAGTGTAATGGAGAGAGCAGAGGTGAGGCAGCTGTGAGCTTGGGACACAGGGAGTGTCAGGGATAGAGCAGAGGTGATGCAGCTGTGAGCTGGGGATACAGGGAGTGTCAGGTAGAGAACAGAGGTGAGGCAGCTGTGAGCTGGGGATACAGGGAGTGTCAAGGAGAGAGAATAGGTGAGGCAGCTGTGAGCTGGGAATACAGGGAGTGTCAGGGAGAGAGAAGAGGTGAGGCAGCTGTGAGCTGAGGATACAGGGAGTGTCAGGGAGAGAGCAGAGGTGAGGCAACTGTAAGCTGGGGATACAGGGAGTGTCAGGGAGAGAGCAGAGGTGAGGCAGCTGTGTGCTGGGGATACAGGGAGTGTCAGGGAGAGAGCAGCAAAGGTGAGGCAGCTGTGTGCTGGGGATACAGGGAGTGTCAGGGAGAGAGCAGAGGTGAGGCAGCTGTGAGCTGGGGATACAGGGAGTGTCAGGGAGAGAACAGAGGTGAGGCAGCTGTGAGCTGGGGATACAGGAAGTGTCAGGGAGAGAGAATAGGTGAGGCAGCTGTGAGCTGGGAATACAGGGAGTGTCAGGGAGAGAGCAGAGGTGAGGCAGCTGTGAGCTGAGGATACAGGGGCTGTCAGGCAGAGAGCAGAGGTGAGGCAGCTGTGAGCTGTGGATACAAGCAGTGTCATGGAGAGAGCAGAGGTGAGGCAGCTGTGAGCTTGGGATACAGGGAGTGTCAGGCAGAGAGCAGAGGTGAGGCAGCTGTGAGATGGGTATACAGGGAGTGTCAGGCAGAGAGCAGAGGTGAGGCAGCTTTGAGCTGGGGATACAGGGAGTGTAATGGAGAGAGCAGAGGTGAGGCAGCTGTGAGCTTGGGACACAGGGAGTGTCAGGGAGAGAGCAGAGGTGATGCAGCTGTGAGCTGGGGATACAGGGAGTGTCAGGTAGAGAACAGAGGTGAGGCAGCTGTGAGCTGGGGATACAGGGAGTGTCAAGGAGAGAGAATAGGTGAGGCAGCTGTGAGCTGGGAATACAGGGAGTGTCAGGGAGAGAGCAGAGGTGGGGCAGCTGTGAGCTGGGGATACAGGGAGTGTCAGGCAGAGACCAGAGGTGAGGCAGCTGTGAGCTGGGGATACAGGGAGTGTCAGGGAGAGAACAGAGGTGAGGCAGCTGTGAGCTGGGGATACAGGGAGTGTCAGGGAAAGAGAATAGGTGAGCCAGCTGTGAGCTGGGAATACAGGTAGTGTCAGGGAGAGAGCAGAGGTGAGGCAGCTGTGAGCTGGGGATACAGGGAGTGTCAGGCAGAGAGCAGAGGTGAGGCAGCTGTGAGCTGGGGATACAGGGAGTGTCAGGGAGAGAGAAGAGGTGAGGCAGCTGTGAGCTGGGGATACATGGAGTGTCATGGAGAGAGCAGAGGTGAGGCAGCTGTGAGCTTGGGATACAGGGAGTGTCAGGCATAGAGCAGAGGTGAGGCAGCTGTGAGCTGGGGATACAGGGAGTGTCAGGCAGAGAGCAGAGGTGAGGCAGCTGTGAGCTGGGGATACAGGGAGTGTAATGGAGAGAGCAGAGGTGATGCAGCTGTGAGCTGGGGATACAGGGAGTGTCAGGTAGAGAACAGAGGTGAGGCAGCTGTGAGCTGGGGATACAGGGAGTGTCAAGGAGAGAGAATAGGTGAGGCAGCTGTGAGCTGGGAATACAGGGAGTGTCAGGGAGAGATTAGAGGTGGGGCAGCTGTGAGCTGGGGATACAGGGAGTGTCAGGCAGAGACCAGAGGTGAGGCAGCTGTGAGCTGGGGATACAGGGAGTGTCAGGGAGAGAACAGAGGTGAGGCAGCTGTGAGCTGGGGATACAGGGAGTGTCAGGGAAAGAGAATAGGTGAGCCAGCTGTGAGCTGGGAATACAGGTAGTGTCAGGGAGAGAGCAGAGGTGAGGCAGCTGTGAGCTGGGGATACAGGGAGTGTCAGGCAGAGAGCAGAGGTGAGGCAGCTGTGAGCTGGGGATACAGGGAGTGTCAGGGAGAGAGAAGAGGTGAGGCAGCTGTGAGCTGGGGATACATGGAGTGTCATGGAGAGAGCAGAGGTGAGGCAGCTGTGAGCTTGGGATACAGGGAGTGTCAGGGAGAGAGCAGAGGTGATGCAGCTGTGAGCTGGGGATACAGAGAGTGTCAGGGAGAGAGCAGAGGTGACGCAGCTGTGAGCTGGGGATTCAGGGAGTGTCAGGTAGAGAACAGAGGTGAGGCAGCTGTGTGCTAGGGATACAGGGAGTATCAGGGAGAGAGCAGAGGTGAGGCAGCTGTGAGCTGTGGATACATGGAGTGTCAGGAAGAGAGCAGAGGTGAGGCAGCTGTGAGCTGGGGATACAGGGAGTGTCAGGGAGAGAGCAGAGGTGAGGCGCTGTGAGCTGGGAATACAGGGAGTGTCAGGGAGAGAGCAGAGGTGAGGCGCTGTGAGCTGGGAATACAGGGAGTGTCAGGGAGAGAGCAGAGGTGAGGCAGCTGTGAGCTGGGGATAGAGGGAGTGTCAGGGAGAGAGCAGAGGTGAGGCAGCTGTGAGCTGGGAATACAGGGAGTGTCAGAGAGAGCAGAGGTGAGGCAGCTGTGAGCTGGGTATACAGGGACTGTCAGGAAGAGAGCAGAGGTGAGGCAGCTGTGAGCTGGGTATACAGGGACTGTCAGGAAGAAAGCAGAGGTGAGGCAGCTGTGATCTGAGAATACAGGGAGTGTCAGGGAGAGAGCAGAGGTGAGGTGGCTGTGAGCTGTGGATACAGGGGGTGTCAGGGAGAGAGAAGAGGTGACACAGCTGTGAGCTGGGAATACAGGGAGTGTCAGGGAGAGAGCAGAGGTGAGGCAGCTGTGAGCTGGGGATACAGGGAGTGTCAGGGAGAGAGCAGAGGTGGGGCAGCTGTGTGCTGGGGATACAGGGAGTGTCAGGGAGAGAGCAGAGGTGAGGCAGCTGTGTGCTGGGGATACAGGGAGTGTCAGGGAGAGAGCAGAGGTGAGGCAGCTGTGAGCTGGGGATACAGGGAGTGTCACGGAGAGAACAGAGGTGAGGCAGCTCTGAGCTGGGGATACAGGGAGTATCAGGGAGAGAGAATAGGTGAGGCAGCTGTGAGCTTGGAATACAGGGAGTGTCAGGGAGAGAGCAGAGGTCAGGCAGCTGTGAGCTGGGGATACAGGGAGTGTCAGGCAGAGAGCAGAGGTGAGGCAGCTGTGAGCTGGGGATACAGGGAGTGTAATGGAGAGCAGAGGTGAGGCAGCTGTGAGCTTGGGATACAGGGATTGTCAGGGAGAGAGCAGAGGTGATGCAGCTGTGAGCTGGGGATACAGGGAGTGTCAGGTAGAGAACAGAGGTGAGGCAGCTGTGAGCTGGGGATACAGGGAGTGTCAGGGAGAGAGAATAGGTGAGGCAGCTGTGAGCTGGGAATACAGGGAGTGTCAGGGAGAGAGCAGAGGTGAGGCAGCTGTGAGCTGGGGACACAGGGAGTGTCAGGCAGAGAGCAGAGGTGAGGCAGCTGTGAGCTGGGGAGACAGGGAGTGTCAGGGAGAGAGCAGAGGTGAGGCAGCTGTGAGCTGGGGATACAGGAAGTGTCAGGGAGAGAGAATAGGTGAGGCAGCTGTGAGCTGGGAATACAGGGAGTGTCAGGGAGAGAGCAGAGGTGAGGCAGCTGTGAGCTGAGGATACAGGGACTGTCAGGCAGAGAGCAGAGGTGAGGCAGCTTTGAGCTGTGGATACAGGCAGTGTCATGGAGAGAGCAGAGGTGAGGCAGCTGTGAGCTTGGGATACAGGGAGTGTCAGGGAGAGAGCAGAGGTGATGCAGCTGTGAGCTGGGGATACAGGGAGTGTCAGGTAGAGAACAGAGGTGAGGCAGTTGTGAGCTGGGGATACAGGGAGTGTCAGGGAGAGAGAATAGGTGAGGCAGCTGTGAGCTGGGAATACAGGGAGTGTCAGGGAGAGAGCAGAGGTGAGGCAGCTGTGAGCTGGGGATACAGGGAGTGTCAGGCAGAGACCAGAGGTGAGGCATCTGTGAGCTGGGGATACAGGAAGTGTCAGGGAGAGAGAATAGGTGAGGCAGCTGTGAGCTGGGAATACAGGGAGTGTCAGGGAGAGAGCAGAGGTGAGGCAGCTGTGAGCTGAGGATACAGGGACTGTCAGGGAGAGAGCAGAGGTGAGGCAGCTGTGAGCTGAGAATACAGGGACTGTCAGGCAGAGAGCAAGAGTGAGGCAGCTGTGAGCTGTGGATACAGGCAGTGTCATGGAGAGAGCAGAGGTGAGGCAGCTGTGAGCTTGGGATACAGGGAGTGTCAGGGAGAGAGCAGAGGTGAGGCAGCTGTGAGCTGGGGACACAGGGAGTGTCAGGCAGAGAGCAGAGGTGACACAGCTGTGAGCTGGGGAGACAGGGAGTGTCAGGGAGAGAGCAGAGGTGAGGCAGCTGTGAGCTGGGGATACAGGAAGTGTCAGGGAGAGAGAATAGGTGAGGCAGCTATGAGCTGGGAATACAGGGAGTGTCAGGGAGAGAGCAGAGGTGAGGCAGCTGTGAGCTGAGGATACAGGGACTGTCAGGCAGAGAGCAGAGGTGAGGCAGCTGTGAGCTGTGGATACAGGCAGTGTCATGGAGAGAGCAGAGGTGAGGCAGCTGTGAGCTTGGGATACATGGAGTGTCAGGGAGAGAGCAGAGATGAGACAGCTGTGAGCTGGGGACACAGGGAGTGTCAGGCAGAGAGCAGAGGTGAGGCAGCTGTGAGCTGGGGATACAGGGGGTGTAATGGAGAGAGCAGAGGTGAGGCAGCTGTGAGCTTGGGACACAGGGAGTGTCAGGGAGAGAGCAGAGGTGATGCAGCTGTGAGCTGGGGATACAGGGAGTGTCAGGTAGAGAAGAGAGGTGAGGCAGCTGTTAGCTGGGGATACAGGGAGTGTCAGGGAGAGAGAATAGGTGAGGCAGCTGTGAGCTGGGAATACAGGGAGTGTCAGGGAGAGAGCAGAGGTGAGGCAGCTGTGAGCTGGGGATACAGGGAGTGTCAGGCAGAGAACAGAGGTGAGGCAGCTGTGAGCTGGGGATACAGGAAGTGTCAGGGAGAGAGAATAGGTGAGGCAGCTGTGAGCTGGGAATACAGGGAGTGTCAGGGAGAGAGCAGAGGTGAGGCAGCTGTGATTTGTGGATACAGGCAGTGTCATGGAGAGACCAGAGGTGAGGCAGCTGTGAGCTTGGGATACAGGGAGTGTCAGGGAGAGAGCAGAGGTGAGGCAACTGTGAGCTGGGGACACAGGGAGTGTCAGGCAGAGAGCAGAGGTGAGGCAGCTGTGAGCTGGGGATACAGGGAGTGTAATGGAGAGAGCAGAGGTGAGGCAGCTGTGAGCTTGGGACACAGGGAGTGTCAGGGAGAGAGCAGAGGTGATGCAGCTGTGAGCTGGGGATACAGGGAGTGTCAGGTAGAGAACAGAGGTAAGGCAGCTGTGAGCTGGGGATACAGGGAGTGTCAGGGAGAGAGAATAGGTGAGGCAGCTGTGAGCTGGGAATACAGGGAGTGTCAGGGAGAGAGCAGAGGTGAGGCAGCTGTGAGCTGAGGATACAGGGACTGTCAGGCAGAGAGCAGAGGTGAGGCAGCTGTGAGCTTGGGACACAGGGAGTGTCAGGGAGAGAGCAGAGGTGATGCAGCTGTGAGCTGGGGATACAGGGAGTGTCAGGTAGAGAAGAGAGGTGAGGCAGCTGTTAGCTGGGGATACAGGGAGTGTCAGGGAGAGAGAATAGGTGAGGCAGCTGTGAGCTGGGAATACAGGGAGTGTCAGGGAGAGAGCAGAGGTGAGGCAGCTGTGAGCTGGGGATACAGGGAGTGTCAGGCAGAGAACAGAGGTGAGGCAGCTGTGAGCTGGGGATACAGGAAGTGTCAGGGAGAGAGAATAGGTGAGGCAGCTGTGAGCTGGGAATACAGGGAGTGTCAGGGAGAGAGCAGAGGTGAGGCAGCTGTGATTTGTGGATACAGGCAGTGTCATGGAGAGAGCAGAGGTGAGGCAGCTGTGAGCTTGGGATACAGGGAGTGTCAGGGAGAGAGCAGAGGTGAGGCAACTGTGAGCTGGGGATACAGGAAGTGTCAGGGAGAGAGAATAGGTGAGGCAGCTGTGAGCTGGGAATACAGGGAGTGTCAGGGAGAGAGCAGAGGTGAGGCAGCTGTGAGCTGAGGATACAGGGACTGTCAGGGAGAGAGCAGAGGTGAGGCAGCTGTGAGCTGAGGATACAGGGACTGTCAGGCAGAGAGCAAGAGTGAGGCAGCTGTGAGCTGTGGATACAGGCAGTGTCATGGAGAGAGCAGAGGTGAGGCAGCTGTGAGCTTGGGATACAGGGAGTGTCAGGGAGAGAGCAGAGGTGAGGCAGCTGTGAGCTGGGGACACAGGGAGTGTCAGGCAGAGAGCAGAGGTGAGGCAGCTGTGAGCTGGGGAGACAGGGAGTGTCAGGGAGAGAGCAGAGGTGAGGCAGCTGTGAGCTGGGGATACAGGAAGTGTCAGGGAGAGAGAATAGGTGAGGCAGCTATGAGCTGGGAATACAGGGAGTGTCAGGGAGAGAGCAGAGGTGAGGCAGCTGTGAGCTGAGGATACAGGGACTGTCAGGCAGAGAGCAGAGGTGAGGCAGCTGTGAGCTATGGATACAGGCAGTGTCATGGAGAGAGCAGAGGTGAGGCAGCTGTGAGCTTGGGATACAGGGAGTGTCAGGGAGAGAGCAGAGATGAGACAGCTGTGAGCTGGGGACACAGGGAGTGTCAGGCAGAGAGCAGAGGTGAGGCAGCTGTGAGCTGGGGATACAGGGGGTGTAATGGAGAGAGCAGAGGTGAGGCAGCTGTGAGCTTGGGACACAGGGAGTGTCAGGGAGAGAGCAGAGGTGATGCAGCTGTGAGCTGGGGATACAGGGAGTGTCAGGTAGAGAAGAGAGGTGAGGCAGCTGTTAGCTGGGGATACAGGGAGTGTCACGGAGAGAGAATAGGTGAGGCAGCTGTGAGCTGGGAATACAGGGAGTGTCAGGGATAGAGCAGAGGTGAGGCAGCTGTGAGCTGGGTGTTATGATTCCTGTACTCCAGACCAGAGGAGATCTTGTGGCAGAGGTCTGAGTACAAGGAAAATATACTGGTTGTGGGAGCGGGAGAGCCTAGTAACCCCTGGCGCCCTAACTCCGTTGTCTCGCCCGTGTTATCAGAAATCCCCTGCGAGACTATGGTTGCTTGAGCCCATGGCAGCCGCGTTCGAAGGGCGGATTATGTCTGCCCAACCCCGATGCCCCTGCAGGTCTTAATGGGAGACAAGGGGAAATCCGAGACAGGGTGATAACAAGGGGCCCTCTGACTAAGCAACCAAGCCAGGGGTTACAAGCTAACTAACTAAACCAAAGGTATGTGCGGACTAGCCGCCAGGGAAAAGGACAACCAAAAGATCCCCTGATCCGTTACTCCTATCCAACACCGCTGGATACCAGAGTGGATCTGTGGGAGCGGAATCCTCCGCAAAAGCTCCAGAACACAAGTAACTAAATAATAACAGTAAGCGGACAAGCCGCAACACACGGCTGAGCCGCGACTCACGAACACCACAAGATGTTAAAGGTGCTCGGTCAGACTCCAGGAACAGATGACAAACTTCCGAGTTAGGATCTCTGAGGACAGGAACAACCGGACTGAGCAGGACTGGAAACTCTCTGTAGCAGACACAGGCAAACAGGAAGCTATCACCGGCGTCTGTAAGAAGTCCTGAGGGTGCCTTTATTCAGGAACCCTCCAATCCAGATCCAGACATGGTAATCACTGAAATGCCGTGCAGCTTGTATGCTGCACGGCCAGCACATAATAAAGTAATGAGGACAGACCCAGCAACGGGGAACGCGGCTGAACGTGGCGTCCCCGTTGCTAAGGTCAGAGCGGCTCCGTGCGCCCGGCGTCTAGCGTTGCCAGGGAGCCGGCGGCTGAACGCGCACGGCGTCCCTGGTTGCTAGGCGCCGGGCCGCACCGCCGAGCGGACCCCGGCGCCTAACAGTACCCCCCCCTTGAGGAGGGGTCAAGGAACCCCTAAAGCCAGGTTTCTCAGGAAATTCTCGAAAAAATGCCCTTTTGAGCCTTGGGGCATGAAGGTCCTTATCCAGGACCCAAGACCTTTCCTCTGGCCCATAACCTCTCCAATGTACCAAAAAATAAAGCCGACCCCGGGACAACTTGGAATCGAGAACCTTCTCCACCAAGAACTCCTGCTGACCCTGTACATTTACTGGTGATCTCCCCTGAGATATTTTACGAGGAAATCTACTGGACGAAACATATGGTTTAAGCAATGAGCAATGGAAGGTATTCCCAATCCGTAAAGTTTTTGGTAAACGTAACCGGAAAGCAACTGGATTGACTTTTTTGATAACGAGAAATGGTCCAATAAATCTAGGACCCAATCTGGCTGAGGTTTGTCGAAGTTTAATGTTGCGAGTCGACAACCACACCCTGTCTCCTACTTTAAAAGTGCACGGCCGCCGGAGCCTGTCAGAAATTTTTTTTTCCCGGAAAGCTGCTTTTCTGAGAGCCAGGTGCACTTTTTTCCAAATAAGTTTAAGATGAGAGGTCAGGGCCAGAGTGGAGACAGAGGAATGTTGAAAAAATGAATTAGCTCTGGGGTGAAAACCAAAAACTGCAAAAAATGGAGACACATTGGTGGAAGAATGACAGGCATTATTATAAGCAAACTCCGCCAATGGAAGAAACTCAGACCAGTCATTTTGGAGTTTGGCCGAGTACAAACGCAAATTTTGTTTAAGAGATTGGTTAACTCGCTCAGTCTGTCCATTGGATTGGGGATGATAGCCGGAGGTTATTGATAATTTCATCTTCAACGAAGCACAAAAAGACTTCCAAAATTGTGCAATGAATTGTGGACCCCGGTCAGAGACAATATCAGTGGGTAAGCCATGGAGTCTGAAAACATGGCGGAGGAACAAGACTGCCAATCCCTGGGCAGATGGCAATCGGGGAAGAGCAATGAAATGGGCCATTTTGCTAAAACGGTCCACTACCACCCATATGACTCGGCATCCGGCTGACAGAGGGAGGTCCACCACAAAATCCATGGAGATATGCGACCATGGCCTAAGAGGAACATTCAAGGGCATAAGTTGACCCATAGGCAAAGAACGGGGAACTTTATGCTGTGCACAGACCTGACATGAAAAAGCAAACTCTTTAATGTCTTTGGAAAGACCAGGCCACCATACTGAGCGGGAGACTAATTCCAAAGTCTTAGCGATTCCCGGATGCCCGGCAACTTTGCTATCATGAAACTCCGTCAAAACAGTTGCTCGCAAAAACTCAGGGACAAAAAGACGACCAGCAGGAGTATTTCCAGGAGCTTGATGTTGAAGCAGCTTTAACTGGGTAAATACATCCTGTGTGAGGCCTGCCTGAATGACTGAAGACGGAAGTATGGGAGTAACAGGACTGTTGTCTTGAACTGGAAGAAAACTGCGTGACAGGGCATCTGCCTTAGTATTTTTGGAACCTGGCCTGAAGGTGATAATGAATTTGAAACAAGTAAAAAATAAAGCCCAACGAGCCTGCCGGGCATTCAGTCGTTTAGCTGATTCAATGTATTGAAGATTTTTGTGATCCGTCAAAACTGAAATGGTATGGGTCGCTCCTTCAAGCCAATGCCTCCACTCCTCGAAAGCCCATTTAATAGCCAGCAATTCCCGGTTACCAACATCGTAGTTGGATTCTGCAGATGAGAATTTCCTGGACATAAAGGCACAAGGATGTAATTCGAGGGAATCAGGATCCTTCTGAGAAAGGATAGCCCCTACTCCAACCTCCGAGGCATCAACCTCAACAATGAAAGGCAATTCTGGGTTGGGATGTCTAAGGACGGGGGCTGAGACAAAGGCTTGTTTCAAGGCCTGAAAAGATAACTCAGCTTCACGTGACCAATTGGTAGGATCCGCTCCCTTCTTAGTCAGAGCCACAATGGGAGCTACTAGGTCAGAAAAAGCGTGAATAAATCTTCTATAGTAGTTCGCAAACCCTAAAAAGCGCTGAATTGCTTTTAAGTTGGTGGGTTGCGCCCAACTAAGGATGGCTTGGAGCTTCTTTGGTTCCATACGGAATCCCTGAGGGGAAATAATGTACCCTAAAAAGGATACCTCCGTGACATGAAATTCACACTTCTCCAGCTTGGCATAAAGGTGATTTTCACGTAATTTCTTTAGCACCTGACGCACCTGGGTAACATGTTGTTCTACAGAGTCAGAATATATCAAAATATTGTCTAAATAGACTACAACGAACCTTCCCAGAAACTCACGGAGCACATCGTTAATGAGATCCTGGAAAACTGCCGGAGCGTTAGACAGGCCGAATGGCATAACCAGATACTCATAGTGGCCTGACTGAGTACTGAATGCCGTTTTCCACTCATCCCCTGACTTGATTCTGATGAGGTTATATGCTCCTCTCAGGTCAATCTTAGAAAAAATCACAGCCGAACGTAGCTGATCAAAGAGGACAGAGATCCGCGGCAGAGGGTAAGTATTCTTTACTGAGATTTTATTCAAAGCTCTAAAGTCAATGCAGGGTCTGAGTGAACCATCCTTCTTCTCTACGAAGAAGAAACCTGCACTTAAAGGGGATTTAGATGGCCTGATAAATCCTTTCCCAAGGCTTTCTTTCACATACTCATTCATGGCCACAGTTTCAGGACCAGACAATGCATATAACCTTCCTTTAGGCAACGTGGCACCAGGAATTAACTCAATGGCACAATCATAAGGCCTATGGGGAGGCAAAATATCCGCATTGCCCTTGGAAAATACATCAATAAAATCCTGGTATTCCCCTGGAATAGGTGCAGGAACGGTGGCAGCTACTCGGATAGGAAGCGTAATACATTCTTTATTACAGATGGTACCCCATTGTAAGATCTCCCCAGACTGCCAATCAATGATGGGATTATGAAAGGCCAGCCAAGGGTGACCCAGAACCACAGGAACTGCTGGACAATGGGTAAGGAAAAACTCAATTTTTTCAGAATGCAGAGCTCCCACCGAGAGCAAAACAGGAGGTGTACATAGAGAAATAACCCCATTGGACAAGGGACTCCCATCTAAACCATGCATGGTGACACACCTACCCAAGGTTAACTGAGGAATACCTAAGGCCTTGGCCAATGTTAAATCCATAAAGTTTCCTGCAGCTCCACTGTCCACAAAAGCAGAGACCGAGGAACAGAGGCTGCAGACCAAAGTGAACCCCCTCACAACTCACTTGGTCAGAAAGTTTCCCGACTTGTTCGGACAACTACGGGCAAAATGTCCCTTACCTCCACAGTATAAACAAAGACCAGAATTTTGCCTCCTGGTTCTTTCTTCAGGAGACAATTTGGAGAGACCAATCTGCATAGGCTCCTCCATGTCTACAGGAATGAAAGGAACACAAGGAGTAGACCCAACAGATGCCCCTTTTTCAGCCCTCCGCTCTCTGAGCCGACGATCTATCTTAATAGAGAGCTCCATGAGTTTATCGAGAGTCTCAGGAGCGGGATACTGAAGGAGACTGTCTTTTATAGATTCAGATAAGCCGAGGCGAAACTGACTGCGCAGGGCTGGATCATTCCATCCACAGTCGTTCGACCAACGGCGAAACTCCGTACAATAATTCTCTGCGGGATTCCTACCCTGTCTAAGAGTACGCAACTGACTCTCCGCGGACGCCTCTCTATCAGGGTCGTCATACAATAGCCCTAAAGATTGTAAAAAGGCGTCTACAGACGATAAGGCCGGATCGTGTGTCTTTAAACCAAAAGCCCAGGTCTGAGGATCCCCCTGAAGCAGAGAAATAATAATTCCAACCCGCTGAGCCTCCGTACCTGAGGAGACTGGTCTTAAACGAAAATAAAGTTTACAAGACTCTTTAAAATTAAAAAACTGTTTTCTATCCCCAGAAAAACGGTCAGGCAGATGCATTTTTGGTTCAGGGATGACCCTCGGGGAAGTCCGTAACAGATCTTCCTGTGACCTCACCCGGAGGGACAGATCCTGAACCATTTGAGTAAGTTCTTGAATCTGACTAACTAGAAGCTGGCCAGGATTTGGCCCAACACCGGCGGGATTCATAAGGCCGACAAATTCTCCCAACTGAATAAGTGAAAAAAAATTAACTCCTGTTAAGTTAAATCTTTTCTTTTTGTTGGCCGGTGATAATGTTATGATTCCTGTACTCCAGACCAGAGGAGATCTTGTGGCAGAGGTCTGAGTACAAGGAAAATATACTGGTTGTGGGAGCGGGAGAGCCTAGTAACCCCTGGCGCCCTAACTCCGTTGTCTCGCCCGTGTTATCAGAAATCCCCTGCAAGACTATGGTTGCTTGAGCCCATGGCAGCCGCGTTCGTAGGGCGGATTATGTCTGCCCAACCCCGATGCCCCCGCAGGTCTTAATGGGAGACAAGGGGAAATCCGAGACAGGGTGATAACAAGGGGCCCTCTGACTAAGCAACCAAGCCAGGGGTTACAAGCTAACTAACTAAACCAAAGGTATGTGCGGACTAGCCGCCAGGGAAAAGGACAACCAAAAGATCCCCTGATCCATTACTCCTATCCAACACCGCTGGATACCAGAGTGGATCTGTGGGAGCGGAATCCTCCGCAAAAGCTCCAGAACACAAGTAACTAAATAATAACAGTAAGCGGACAAGCCGCAACACACGGCTGAGCCGCGACTCACGAACACCACAAGATGTTAAAGGTGCTCGGTCAGACTCCAGGAACAGATGACAAACTTCCGAGTTAGGATCTCTGAGGACAGGAACAACCGGACTGAGCAGGACTGGAAACTCTCTGTAGCAGACACAGGCAAACAGGAAGCTATCACCGGCGTCTGTAAGAAGTCCTGAGGGTGCCTTTATTCAGGAACCCTCCAATCCAGATCCAGACATGGTAATCACTGAAATGCCGTGCAGCTTGTATGCTGCACGGCCAGCACATAATAAAGTAATGAGGACAGACCCAGCAACGGGGAACGCGGCTGAACGTGGCGTCCCCGTTGCTAAGGTCAGAGCGGCTCCGTGCGCCCGGCGTCTAGCGTTGCCAGGGAGCCGGCGGCTGAACGCGCACGGCGTCCCTGGTTGCTAGGCGCCGGGCCGCACCGCCGAGCGGACCCCGGCGCCTAACACTGGGGATACAGGGAGTGTCAGGCAGAGAACAGAGGTGAGGCAGCTGTGAGCTGGGGATACAGGAAGTGTCAGGGAGAGAGAATAGGTGAGGCAGCTGTGAGCTGGGAATACAGGGAGTGTCAGGGAGAGAGCAGAGGTGAGGCAGCTGTGAGCTGTGGATACAGGGACTGTCAGGCAGAGAGCAGAGGTGAGGCAGCTGTGATTTGTGGATACAGGCAGTGTCATGGAGTGAGCAGAGGTGAGGCAGCTGTGAGCTTGGGATACAGGGAGTGTCAGGGAGAGAGCAGAGGTGAGGCAACTGTGAGCTGGGGACACAGGGAGTGTCAGGCAGAGAGCAGAGGTGAGGCAGCTGTGAGCTGGGGATACAGGGAGTGTAATGGAGAGAGCAGAGGTGAGGCAGCTGTGAGCTGGGGATACAGGGAGTGTCAGGGAGAGAGAATAGGTGAGGCAGCTGTGAGCTGGGAATACAGGGAGTGTCAGGGAGAGAGAATAGGTGAGGCAGCTGTGAGCTGGGAATACAGGGAGTGTCAGGGAGAGAGCAGAGGTGGGGCAGCTTTGAGCTGGGGATACAGGGAGTGTCAGGCAGAGACCAGAGGTGAGGCAGCTGTGAGCTGGGGATACAGGGTGTGTCAGGGATAGAACAGAGGTGAGGCAGCTGTGAGCTGGGGATACAGGGAGTGTCAGGGAAAGAGAATAGGTGAGGCAGCTGTGAGCTGGGAATACAGGTAGTGTCAGGGAGAGAGCAGAGGTGAGGCAACTGTGAGCTGGGGACACAGGGAGTGTCAGGCAGAGAGCAGAGGTGAGGCAGCTGTGAGCTGGGGATACAGGGAGTGTAATGGAGAGAGCAGAGGTGAGGCAGCTGTGAGCTTGGGACACAGGGAGTGTCAGGGAGAGAGCAGAGGTGATGCAGCTGTGAGCTGGGGATACAGGGAGTGTCAGGTAAAGAACAGAGGTGAGGCAGCTGTGAGCTGGGGATACAGGGTGTGTCAGGGAGAGAGAATAGGTGAGGCAGCTGTGAGCTGGGAAAACAGGGAGTGTCAGGGAGAGAGCAGAGGTGGGGCAGCTTTGAGCTGGGGATACAGGGAGTGTCAGGCAGAGACCAGAGGTGAGGCAGCTGTGAGCTGGGGATACAGGGAGTGTCAGGGAGAGAACAGAGGTGAGGCAGCTGTGAGCTGGGGATACAGGGAGTGTCAGGGAAAGAGAATAGGTGAGGCAGCTGTGAGCTGGAAATACAGGTAGTGTCAGGGAGAGAGCAGAGGTGAGGCAGCTGTGAGCTTGGGATGCAGGGAGTGTCAGGGAGAGAGCAGAGGTGATGCAGCTGTGAGGTGGGGATACAGAGAGTGTCAGGGAGAGAGCAGAGGTGACGCAGCTGTGAGCTGGGGATACAGGGAGTGTCAGGTAGAGAACAGAGGTGAGGCAGCTGTGTGCTAGGGATACAGGGAGTTTCAGGGAGAGAGCAGAGGTGAGGCAGCTGTGAGCTGTGGATACAAGGAGTGTCAGGAAGAGAGCAGAGGTGAGGCAGCTGTGAGCTGGGGATACAGGGAGTGTCATGGAGAGAGCAGAGGTGAGGCGGCTGTGAGCTGGGAATACAGGGAGTGTCAGGGAGAGAGCAGAGGTGAGGCAGCTGTGAGCTGGGGATAGAGGGAGTGTCAGGGAGAGAGCAGAGGTGAGGCAGCTGTGAGCTGGGAATACAGGGAGTGTCAGAGAGAGCAGAGGTGAGGCAGCTGTGAGCTGGGTATACAGGGACTGTCAGGAAGAGAGCAGAGGTGAGGCAGCTGTGATCTGAGAATACAGGGAGTGTCAGGGAGAGAGCAGAGGTGAGGTGGCTGTGAGCTGTGGATACAGGGGGTGTCAGGGAGAGAGAAGAGGTGACACAGCTGTGAGCTGGGAATACAGGGACTGTCAGGAAGAAAGCAGAGGTGAGGCAGCTGTGATCTGAGAATACAGGGAGTGTCAGGGAGAGAGCAGAGGTGAGGTGGCTGTGAGCTGTGGATACAGGGGGTGTCAGGGAGAGAGAAGAGGTGACACAGCTGTGAGCTGGGAATACAGGGAGTGTCAGGGAGAGAGCAGAGGTGAGGCAGCTGTGAGCTGGGAATACAGGGAGTGTCAGGGAGAGAGCAGAGGTGAGGCAGCTGTGAGCTGGGGATACAGGGAGTGTCAGGGAGAGAGCAGAGGTGAGGCAGCTGTGTGCTGGGGATACAGGGAGTGTCAGGGAGAGAGCAGAGGTGAGGCAGCTGTGTGCTGGGGATACAGGGAGTGTCAGGGAGAGAGCAGAGGTGAGGCAGCTGTGAGCTGGGGATACAGGGAGTGTCACGGAGAGAACAGAGGTGAGGCAGCTCTGAGCTGGGGATACAGGGAGTATCAGGGAGAGAGAATAGGTGAGGCAGCTGTGAGCTCGGAATACAGGGAGTGTCAGGGAGAGAGCAGAGGTCAGGCAGCTGTGAGCTGGGGATACAGGGAGTGTCAGGCAGAGAGCAGAGGTGAGGCAGCTGTGAGCTGGGGATACAGGGAGTGTAATGGAGAGCAGAGGTGAGGCATCTGTGAGCTTGGGATACAGGGAGTGTCAGGGAGAGAGCAGAGGTGATGCAGCTGTGAGCTGGGGATACAGGGAGTGTCAGGTAGAGAACAGAGGTGAGGCAGCTGTGAGCTGGGGATACAGGGAGTGTCAGGGAGAGAGAATAGGTGAGGCAGCTGTGAGCTGGGAATACAGGGAGTGTCAGGGAGAGAGCAGAGGTGAGGCAGCTGTGAGCTGGGGATACAGGGAGTGTCAGGCAGAGACCAGAGGTGAGGCATCTGTGAGCTGGGGATACAGGAAGTGTCAGGGAGAGAGAGTAGGTGAGGCAGCTGTGAGCTGGGAATACAGGGAGTGTCAGGGAGAGAGCAGAGGTGAGGCAGCTGTGAGCTGAGGATACAGGGACTGTCAGGGAGAGAGCAGAGGTGAGGCAGCTGTGAGCTGAGGATACAGGGACTGTCAGGCAGAGAGCAAGAGTGAGGCAGCTGTGAGCTGTGGATACAGGCAGTGTCATGGAGAGAGCAGAGGTGAGGCAGCTGTGAGCTTGGGATACAGGGAGTGTCAGGGAGAGAGCAGAGGTGAGGCAGCTGTGAGCTGGGGACACAGGGAGTGTCAGGCAGAGAGCAGAGGTGAGGCAGCTGTGAGCTGGGGATACAGGGAGTGTCAGGGAGAGAGCAGAGGTGAGGCAGCTGTGAGCTGGGGATACAGGAAGTGTCAGGGAGAGAGAATAGGTGAGGCAGCTGTGAGCTGGGAATACAGGGAGTGTCAGGGACAGAGCAGAGGTGAGGCAGCTGTGAGCTGAGGATACAGGGACTGTCAGGCAGAGAGCAGAGGTGAGGCAGCTGTGAGCTTGGGACACAGGGAGTGTCAGGGAGAGAGCAGAGGTGATGCAGCTGTGAGCTGGGGATACAGGGAGTGTCAGGTAGAGAAGAGAGGTGAGGCAGCTGTGAGCTGGGGATACAGGAAGTGTCAGGGAGAGAGAATAGGTGAGGCAGCTGTGAGCTGGGAATACAGGGAGTGTCAGGGACAGAGCAGAGGTGAGGCAGCTGTGAGCTGAGGATACAGGGACTGTCAGGCAGAGAGCAGAGGTGAGGCAGCTGTGAGCTTGGGACACAGGGAGTGTCAGGGAGAGAGCAGAGGTGATGCAGCTGTGAGCTGGGGATACAGGGAGTGTCAGGTAGAGAAGAGAGGTGAGGCAGCTGTTAGCTGGGGATACAGGGAGTGTCAGGGAGAGAGAATAGGTGAGGCAGCTGTGAGCTGGGAATACAGGGAGTGTCAGGGAGAGAGCAGAGGTGAGGCAGCTGTGAGCTGTGGATACAGGGACTGTCAGGCAGAGAGCAGAGGTGAGGCAGCTGTGAGCTGTGGATACAGGCAGTGTCATGGAGAGAGCAGAGGTGAGGCAGCTGTGAGCTTGGGATACAGGGAGTGTCAGGGAGAGAGCAGAGGTGAGGCAATTGTGAGCTGGGGACACAGGGAGTGTCAGGCAGAGAGCAGAGGTGAGGCAGCTGTGAGCTGGGGATACAGGGAGTGTAATGGAGAGAGCAGAGGTGAGGCAGCTGTGAGCTTGGGACACAGGGAGTGTCAGGTAGAGAACAGAGGTGAGGCAGCTGTGAGCTGGGAATACAGGGAGTGTCAGGGAGAGAGCAGAGGTGGGGCAGCTTTGAGCTGGGGATACAGGGAGTGTCAGGCAGAGACCAGAGGTGAGGCAGCTGTGAGCTGGGGATACAGGGAGTGTTAGGGAGAGAACAGAGGTGAGGCAGCTGTGAGCTGGGTATACAGGGAGTGTCAGGGAAAGAGAATAGGTGAGGCAGCTGTGAGCTGGGAATACAGGTAGTGTCAGGGAGAGAGCAGAGGTGAGGCAACTGTGAGCTGGGGACACAGGGAGTGTCAGGCAGAGAGCAGAGGTGAGGCAGCTGTGAGCTGGGGATACAGGGAGTGTAATGGAGAGAGCAGAGGTGAGGCAGGTGTGAGCTTGGGACACAGGGAGTGTCAGGGAGAGAGCAGAGGTGATGCAGCTGTGAGCTGGGGATACAGGGAGTGTCAGGTAAAGAACAGAGGTGAGGCAGCTGTGAGCTGGGAATACAGGGAGTGTCAGGGAGAGAGCAGAGGTGGGGCAGTTTTGAGCTGGGGATACAGGGAGTGTCAGGCAGAGACCAGAGGTGAGGCAGCTGTGAGCTGGGGATACAGGGAGTGTCAGGGAAAGAGAATAGGTGAGGCAGCTGTGAGCTGGGAATACAGGTAGTGTCAGGGAGAGAGCAGAGGTGAGGCAGCTGTGAGCTTGGGATACAGGGAGTGTCAGGGTGAGAGCAGAGGTGATGCAGCTGTGAGGTGGGGATACAGAGAGTGTCAGGGAGAGAGCAGAGGTGACGCAGCTGTGAGCTGGGGATACAGGGAGTGTCAGGTAGAGAACAGAGGTGAGGCAGCTGTGTGCTAGGGATACAGGGAGTTTCAGGGAGAGAGCAGAGGTGAGGCAGCTGTGAGCTGTGGATACAAGGAGTGTCAGGAAGAGAGCAGAGGTGAGGCAGCTGTGAGCTGGGGATACAGGGAGTGTCAGGGAGAGAGCAGAGGTGAGGCGGCTGTGAGCTGGGAATACAGGGAGTGTCAGGGAGAGAGCAGAGGTGAGGCGCTGTGAGCTGGGAATACAGGGAGTGTCAGGGAGAGAGCAGAGGTGAGGCAGCTGTGAGCTGGGGATAGAGGGAGTGTCATGGAGAGAGCAGAGGTGAGGCAGCTGTGAGCTGGGGATACAGGGAGTGTCAGGGAGAGAGCAGAGGTGATGCAGCTGTGAGCTAGGAATACAGGGATTGTCAGGGAGAGAGCAGAGGTGAGGCAGCTGTGTGCTGGGGATACAGGTAGTGTCAGGGAGAAAGCAGAGGTGAGGCAGCTGTGAGCTGGGGATACAGGTAGTGTCAGGGAGAGAGCAGAGGTGAGGCTGCTGTGTGCTGGGGATACAGGTAGTGTCAGGGAGAAAGCAGAGGTGAGGCAGCTGTGAGCTGGGGATACAGGGAGTGTCAGGCAGAGAGCAGAGGTGAGGCAGCTGTGAGCTGGGGATACAGGGAGTGTCAGGGAGAGAGAAGAGGTGAGGCAGCTGTGAGCTGGGGATACATGGAGTGTCATGGAGAGAGCAGAGGTGAGGCAGCTGTGAGCTTGGGATACAGGGAGTGTCAGGGAGAGAGCAGAGGTGATGCAGCTGTGAGCTGGGGATACAGAGAGTGTCAGGGAGAGAGCAGAGGTGACGCAGCTGTGAGCTGGGGATACAGGGAGTGTCAGGTAGAGAACAGAGGTGAGGCAGCTGTGTGCTAGGGATACAGGGAGTTTCAGGGAGAGAGCAGAGGTGAGGCAGCTGTGAGCTGTGGATACAAGGAGTGTCAGGAAGAGAGCAGAGGTGAGGCAGCTGTGAGCTGGGGATACAGGGAGTGTCAGGGAGAGAGCAGAGGTTTGGCGGCTGTGAGCTGGGAATACAGGGAGTGTCAGGGAGAGAGCAGAGGTGAGGCGCTGTGAGCTGGGAATACAGGGAGTGTCAGGGAGAGAGCAGAGGTGAGGCAGCTGTGAGCTGGGGATAGAGGGAGTGTCAGGGAGAGAGCAGAGGTGAGGCAGCTGTGAGCTGAGGATACAGGGAGTGTCAGAGAGAGAGCAGAGGTGAGGCAGCTGTGAGCTGGGGATACAGGGAGTGTCAGGGAGAGAGCAGAGGTGAGGCAGCTGTGAGCTGGGGATACAGGGAGTGTCAGGGAGAGAGCAGAGGTGAGGCAGCTGTGAGCTGGGAATACAGGGAGTGTCAGGGAGAGAGCAGAGGTGAGGCGGCTGTGAGCTGGGGGTACAGGAAGTGTCAGGCAGAGAGCTGAGGTGAGGCAGCTGTGAGTTGGGTATACAGGGAGTGTCAGGGAGAGAGCAGAGGTGATGCAGCTGTGTGCTGGGAATTCAGGGAGTGTCATGTAGAGAGCAGAGGTGAGGCAGCTGTGAGCTGGGGATACAGGCAGTGTCAGGGAGAAAGCAGAGTTGAGGCAGCTGTGTGCTGGGGACACAGGGAGTGTCAGCAAGAGAGCAGAGGTGAGGCAGCTGTGAGCTGGGAATACAGGGAGTGTCAGGGAGAGAGCAGAGGTGAGGTAGATGTGAGCTGGGGATACAGGAAGTGTCAGGGACAGAGCAGAGTTGAGGCAGCTGTGAGCTGGGAATACAGGGAGTGTCAGGGAGAGAGCAGAGGTGAAGTAGCTGTGAGCTGGGAATACAGGGAGTGCCAGGGAGAGAGCAGAGGTGAGGCAGCTGCGAGCTGGGGATACAGGGAGTGTCAGGGAGAGAGCAGAGGTGAGGCAGCTGTGAGAGAGCAGAGTTGATGCTTGTGTGAGCTGGTGATACAGGGAGTGTCAGGGAGAGAGCAGAGGTGAGGCAGCTGTGAGCTGGGGATACAGGGAGTGCCAGGGAGAGAGAAGAAGTGAGGCAGCTGTGAGCTGTGAATACAGGGAGTGTCAGGGAGAGAGCATAGGTGAGGCAGTTGGGAGCTAGGAATACAGGGAGTGTCAGGGAGAGAGCAGAGGTGAGGCAGCTGTGAGCTGGGGATACAGGGAGTATCATGGAAGAGAGCAGAGGTGATGCAGCTGTGAGCTGGGGATACAGGTAGTGTCAGGGAAGAAAGCAGAGGTGATGCAGCTGTGAGCTGGGGATACAGGGAGTGTCAGTGAGAGTGCAGAGGAGAGACAGCTGTGAGCTGGGGATACAGGGAGTGTCAGGGAGAGAGCAGAGGTAAGGCAGCTGTGAGCTGGGGATACAGGGTGTGTCAGGGATAGAGCAGAGGTGAGGCGGCTGTGAGATGGGAATACAGGGAGTGTCAGGAAGAGAGCAGAGGTGAAGCAGCTGTGAGCTGAGGATACAGGGAGTGTCAGGGAGAGAGCAGAGGTGAAGCAGCTGTGAGCTGGGAATACAGGGAGTGTCATGTAGAAAGCAGAGGTGAGGCAGCTGTGAGCTGGGGATACAGGGAGTGTCAGGGAGAGAGCAGAGGTGAGGCAGCTGTGAGCTGTGAATACAGGGAGTGTCAGGGAGAGAGCAGAGGTGAGGCGGCTGTGAGCTGGGGGTACAGGAAGTGTCAGGCAGAGAGCTGAGGTGAGGCAGCTGTGAGTTGGGGATACAGGGAGTGTCAGGGAGAGAGCAGAGGTGATGCAGCTGTGTGCTGGGAATACAGGGAGTGTCATGTAGAGAGCAGAGGTGAGGCAGCTGTGAGCTGGGGATACAGGGAGTGTCAGGGAGAAAGCAGAGTTGAGGCAGCTGTGTGCTGGGGACACAGGGAGTGTCAGCAAGAGAGCAGAGGTGAGGACGCTGTGAGCTGGGAATACAGGGAGTGTCAGGGAGAGAGCAGAGGTGAGGTAGATGTGAGCTGGGGATACAGGGAGTGTCAGGGAGAGAGCAGAGGTGAGGCAGCTGTGAGCTGGGAAAACAGGGAGTGTCAGAGAGAGCAGAGGTGTGGCAGCTGTGAGCTGGGGATACAGGGACTGTCAGGAAGAGAGCAGAGGTGAGGCGGCTGTGAGCTGTGGATACAGGGGGTGTCAGGGAGAGAGAAGAGGTAACACAGCTGTGAGCTGGGAAAACAGGGAGTGTCAGGGAGAGAGAATAGGTGAGGCAGCTGTGAGCTGGGGATACAGGGAGTGTCAGGGAGAGAGAATAGGTGAGGCAGCTGTGAGCTAGGAATACAGGGAGTGTCAGGGAGAGAGAATAGGTGAGGCAGCTGTGAGCTGGGGATACAGGGAGTGTCAGGCAAAGAGCAGAGGTGAGGCAACTGTGAGCTGGGGATACAGGGAGTGTAATGAAGAGAGCAGAGGTGAGGCAGCTGTGAGCTTGGGATACAGGGAGTGTCAGGGAGAGAGCAGAGGTGAGGCAGCTGTGAACTGGGGATACAGGGAGTGTCAGGAAGAAAGCAGAGGTGAGGCAGCTGTGATCTGAGAATACAGGGAGTGTCAGGGAGAGAGCAGAGGTGAGGTGGCTGTGAGCTGTGGATACAGGGGGTGTCAGGGAGAGAGAAGAGGTGACACAGTTGTGAGCTGGGAATACAGGGAGTGTCAGGGAGAGAGCAGAGGTGAGGCAGCTGTGAGCTGGGGATACAGGGAGTGCCACGGAGAGAACAGAGGTGAGGCAGCTCTGAGCTGGGGATACAGGGAGTATCAGGGAGAGAGAATAGGTGAGGCAGCTGTGAGCTGGGAATACAGGGAGTGTCAGGGAGAGAGCAGACGTCAGTCAGCTGTGAGCTGGGGATACAGGGAGTGTCAGGCAGAGAGCAGAGGTGAGGCAGCTGTGAGCTGGGGATACAGGGAGTGTAATGGAGAGCAGAGGTGAGGCAGCTGTGAGCTTGGGATACAGGGAGTGTCAGGGAGAGAGCAGAGGTGATGCAGCTGTGTGCTGGGGATACAGAAAGTGTCAGGGAGAGAGCAGAGGTGAAGCAGCTGTGAGCTGGGGATACAGGGACTGTCAGGCAGAGAGCAGAGGTGAGGCAGCTGTGAGCTGTGGATACAAGCAGTGTCGTGGAGAGAGCAGAGGTGAGGCAGCTGTGAGCTGAGGATACAGGGAGTGTCAGGGAGAGAGCAGAGGTGAGGCAGCTGTGAGCTGGGGATACAGGGAGTGTCAGGCAGAGAGCAGAGGTGAGGCAGCTGTGAGCTGAGGATACAGGGACTGTCAGGCAGAGAGCAGAGGTGAGGCAGCTGTGAGCTGTGGATACAAGCAGTGTCATGGAGAGAGCAGAGGTGAGGCAGCTGTGAGCTTGGGACACAGGGAGTGTCAGGGAGAGAGCAGAGGTGATGCAGCTGTGAGCTGGGGATACAGGGAGTGTCAGGTAGAGAACAGAGGTGAGGCAGCTGTGAGCTGGGGATACAGGGAGTGTCAGGGAGAGAGAATAGGTGAGGCAGCTGTGAGCTGGGAATACAGGGAGTGTCAGGGAGAGAGCAGAGGTGGGGCAGCTGTGAGATGGGGATACAGGGAGTGTCAGGGAGAGAGCAGAGGTGAGGCAGCTATGAGCTGGGGATACAGGGAGTATCAGGGAAAGAGAATAGGTGAGGCAGCTGTGAGCTGGAAATACAGGTAGTGTCAGGGAGAGAGCAGAGGTGAGGCAGCTGTGAGCTGGGGATACAGGGAGTGTCAGGGAGAGAACAGAGGTGAGGCAGCTGTGAGCTGGGGATACAGGGAGTGTCAGGGAAAGAGAATAGGTTAGGCAGCTGTGAGCTGGGAATACAGGGAGTGTCAGGGAGAGAGCAGAGGTGAGGTGGCTGTGAGCTGTGGATACAGGGGGTGTCAGGGAGAGAGAAGAGGTGACACAGCTGTGAGCTGGTAATACAGGGAGTGTCAGGGAGAGAGCAGAGGTGAGGCAGCTGTGAGCTGGGGATACATGGAGTGTCATGGAGAGAGCAGAGGTGAGGCAGCTGTGAGCTTGGGAGACAGGGAGTGTCAGGGAGAGAGCAGAGGTGATGCAGCTGTGAGCTGGGGATACAGAGAGTGTAAGGGAGAGAGCAGAGGTGACGCAGCTGTGAGCTGGGGATTGTTATGATTCCCGTACTCCAGACCAGAGGAGATCTTATGGCTGAGGTCTGAGTACTGGAAAGATATACTGGTTGTGGGAGCAGGAGAGCCTAGTAACCCCTGGCGCCCTAACTCCGTTGTCTCGCCCGTGTTATCAGAAATCCCCTGTGAGACTATGGTTGCTTGAGCCCATGGCAGCCGCGTTTGAAGGGCGGATTATGTCTGCCCAACTCCGATGCCCCCTCAGGTCTTAATGGGAGACAAAGGGAAATCCGAGACAGGGTGATAACAAGGGGCCCTCTGACTAAGCAACCAGGCCAGGGGTTACAAGCTAACTAACTTAAACCAAAAAGTATGTGCGGACTAGCCGCCAGGGAAAAGGACAACCAAAGATCCACTGATCCGTCACTCCTATCCAGCACCGCTGGATACCAGAGTGGATCAGGGGGAGCGGAATCCTCCGCAAAAGCTCCAGAACACAAAGATACAAAATAATAAACAGTAAGCGGTCAAGCCGCAACACACGGCTACGCCGCGACTCACGAACACCACAGGATGTTAAAGGTGCTCGGTCAGACTCCAGGAAAGATGACAACTTCCGAGTACAGGATCACTGAGGACAGGAACAACCGGATTGAGCAGGACTGGAAACTCTCTGTAACCGACACAGGCAAACAGGAAGCTATCACCGGCGTCTGTGAGAAGTCCAAAGGGTGCTTATAACTGTGAGCTCCCCAATCAGGAGCCAGACTGGGTAATCACAAGTAATGCCGTGCAGCTTGCATGCTGCACGGCCAGCACACCATTTATACAAATTAGAAAAGACCCAGCAACGGGGAACGCGGCCCGAACGTGGCGTCCCCATTGCTAGGGTCTGAGCGGCTCCGTGCGCCCGGCGTCTAGCGTTGCCAGGGAGCCGGCGGCTGTACGCGCACGGCGTCCCTGGTTGCTAGGCGCCGGGCCGCACCGACGAGCGGACCCCGACGCCTAACAGTACCCCCCCCCCTTGAGGAGGGGTCAAGGATCCCCTAAAGCCAGGTTTCCGAGGAAATTCTCGAAAAAATGCCCTCTTGAGCTTCGGGGCATGGAGATCCTTATCCAGGACCCAAGACCTTTCTTCTGGACCATAACCTCTCCAATGCACCAAAAAATAAAGCCGACCCCGGGACAACTTGGAATCGAGAACCTTCTCCACCAAGAACTCCTGCTGACCCTGTACATCTATTGGTGATCTCCCATGAGGTATCTTACGAGGAAATCTACTGGACTAAACATATGGTTTCAGCAATGAGCAATGGAAAGTATTTCCGATCCGTAAAGTCTTTGGTAAACGTAACCGGAAGGCAACTGGATTGACTTTTTTGATAATGTGAAATGGTCCAATAAATTTAGGACCCAATCTGGCTGAGGTTTGTCGAAGTTTAATGTTGCGAGTCGACAACCATACCCTATCTCCTACTTTAAAAGTGCACGGCCGCCGGAGCCTGTCAGAAATTCTCTTTTCCTGAAATGCCGCTTTTCTGAGAGCCAGGTGCACTTTTCTCCAAATGAGCCTAAGATGAGAGGTCAAGGTCAGTGAGGAGACAGAGGAATGTTGAAAAAAGGAATTAGCTCTGGGGTGAAAACCAAAAACTGCAAAAAATGGAGACACATTGGTGGAGGAATGACAGGCATTATTGTAAGCGAACTCCGCCAATGGAAGAAACTCAGACCAGTCATTTTGGAGTTTGGCCGAGTACAAACGCAAATATTGTTTTAGTGATTGATTAACTCGCTCAGTCTGCCCGTTGGATTGGGGATGGTAGCCTGACGTTAAGGATAATTTCATCTTCAATGAGACACAAAAAGATTTCCAAAACTGTGCAATGAATTGTGGACCCCGATCAGAAACAATATCAGTGGGTAACCCATGGAGTCTGAAAACATGGCGGAGGAACAAGACTGCCAATCCCTGGGCAGATGGCAATCTGGGAAGAGCAATGAAATGGGCCATTTTGCTAAAACGGTCCACTACCACCCATATGACTCGGCATCCGGCTGACAGAGGGAGGTCCACCACAAAATCCATGGAGATATGAGACCATGGCCTAAGAGGAACATTCAAGGGCATAAGCTGACCGATAGGCAAAGAACGGGGAACTTTATGTTGTGCACAGACCTGACACGAAAAAACAAACTCCTTAATGTCTTTGGAAAGACCAGGCCACCATACTGAGCGGGAGACTAATTCCAAAGTCTTAGCGATTCCTGGATGCCCGGCAACTTTGCTATCATGAAACTCCGTCAAAACAGTTGCTCTCAAAAACTCAGGGACAAAAAGACGACCAGCAGGAGTATTTCCAGGAGCTTGATGTTGAAGCAGCTTTAACTGGGTAAATAAATCCAGTGTGAGGCCTGCCCGAATGACTGAAGACGGAAGTATGGGAGTATCAGGACTGTTGTCTTGAACTGGAAGAAAACTGCGTGACAGGGCATCTGCCTTGGTATTCTTGGAACCTGGCCTGAAGGTGATAATGAATTTGAAACGAGTAAAAAATAAAGCCCAACGAGCCTGCCGGGCATTCAGTCGTTTAGCTGATTCAATGTATTGAAGATTTTTGTGATCAGTCAAAACTGAAATGATATGAGTAGCTCCCTCAAGCCAATGCCTCCACTCCTCGAAAGCCCATTTAATAGCCAATAATTCCCGGTTACCAACATCGTAGTTGGATTCAGCAGAAGAGAATTTCCTGGACATAAAGGCACAAGGATGTAATTCAAGGGAATCCGGATCCTTTTGAGATAGGATAGCCCCTACTCCAACCTCTGAGGCATCAACCTCAACAATGAAAGGCAATTCTGGGTTGGGGTGTCTGAGGACAGGGGCTGAGACAAAGGCTTGTTTCAAGGCCTGAAAAGATAACTCAGCTTCACGTGACCAATTGGTAGGATCTGCTCCTTTCTTAGTCAGTGCCACGATGGGAGCAACTAGGTCAGAGAAAGAGTGAATAAATCTTCTATAGTAGTTCGCAAACCCTAAAAAGCGCTGAATTGCTTTTAAGTTGGTGGGTTGCGCCCAACTAAGGATGGCTTGGAGCTTCTTTGGTTCCATACGGAATCCCCGAGGGGAAATAATGTATCCTAAAAAGGATACCTCCGTGACATGAAATTCACACTTCTCCAGCTTGGCATATAGGTGATTTTCACGTAATTTTTTTAGAACCTGACGCACCTGGGTAACATGTTGTTCTACAGAGTCAGAATAAATCAAAATATCGTCTAAATAGACTACAACGAATTTTCCAAGAAATTCACGGAGCACATCGTTAATGAGATCCTGGAAAACTGCCGGAGCGTTAGACAGGCCGAATGGCATAACCAGATACTCATAGTGGCCTGACTGAGTACTGAATGCCGTTTTCCACTCATCCCCTGACTTGATTCTGATGAGGTTATATGCTCCTCTCAGGTCAATCTTAGAAAAAAATCACAGCCGAACGTAGCTGATCAAAGAGGACAGAGATCAGTGGCAGAGGGTAAGTATTTTTTACTGAGATTTTATTCAAGGCTCTAAAGTCAATGCAGGGTCTGAGTGAACCATCCTTCTTCTCTACGAAGAAGAAGCCTGCACTTAAAGGGGATTTAGATGGCCTGATAAATCCTTTCCCTAGGCTTTCTTTAACATACTCATTCATGGCCACAGTTTCAGGTTTGGACAATGCATATAACCTTCCCTTAGGCAAAGTGGCACCAGGAATCAGCTCAATAGCACAATCATAAGGCCTATGGGGAGGCAGAATATCCGCATTGCCCTTGGAAAAAACATCAACAAAATCCTGGTATTCCACAGGAATGGGTGCGGGAATGGCAGCAGCTATTCTGATGGGAAGCGTAATACATTCTTTATTACAGATGGTACCCCATTGTGAGATCTCCCCCGACTGCCAATCAATGATGGGATTATGAAAGGCCAGCCAAGGGTGACCCAGAACCACTGGAACTGCTGGGCAATGGGTGAGGAAAAACTCAATTTTTTCAGAATGCAGAGCTCCTACCGAGAGTAGAACAGGAGGTGTACAGAGAGAAATAACCCCATTGGACAAGGGACTCCCATCTAAACCATGCATGGTGACACACCTACCCAAGGCTAACTGAGGAATACCTAAGGTCTTGGCCCATGTTAAATCCATAAAGTTCCCTGCAGCTCCACTGTCCACAAAAACAGAGACCGAGGAAAAGAGGCTGCCAAAGGAAACTTTAGCTGGGACTAACAGTGAATTATTTGAGGAGATAAGCTGCAGACCAAAGTGAACCCCCTCACAATTCACTTGGTCGAGACGTTTCCCGACTTGTTCGGACAATTACGGGCAAAATGTCCCTTACCTCCACAGTATAAACAAAGACCAGAATTTTGCCTTCTGGTTCTTTCTTCAGGAGACAGTTTGGAGAGACCTATCTGCATAGGCTCCTCTATGTCTGAGCGGCTCCGTGCGCCCGGCGTCTAGCGTTGCCAGGGAGCCGGCGGCTGTACGCGCACGGCGTCCCTGGTTGCTAGGCGCCGGGCCGCACCGACGAGCGGACCCCGGCGCCTAACAGGGATACAGGGAGTGTCAGGTAGAGAACAGAGGTGAGGCAGCTGTGTGCTAGGGATACAGGGAGTGTCAGGGAGAGAGCAGAGGTGAGGCAGCTGTGAGCTGTGGATACAAGGAGTGTCAGGTAGAGAACAGAGGTGAGGCAGCTGTGAGCTGGGGATACAGGGAGTGTCAGGGAGAGAGAATAGGTGAGGCAGCTGTGAGCTGGGAATACAGGGAGTGTCAGGGAGAGAGCAGAGGTGAGGCAGCTGTGAGTTGAGGATACAGGGACTGTCAGGCAGAGAGCAGAGTGAGGCAGCTGTGAGCTGTGGATACAGGCAGTGTCATGGAGAGAGCAGAGGTGAGGCAGCTGTGAGCTTGGGATACAGGGAGTGTCAGGGAGAGAGCAGAGGTGAGGCAGCTGTGAGCTGGGGATACAGGGAGTGTCAGGCAGAGAGCAGAGGTGAGGCAGCTGTGAGCTGGGGATACAGGGAGTGTAATGGAGAGAGCAGAGGTGAGGCAGCTGTGAGCTTGGGACACAGGGAGAGTCAGGGAGAGAGCAGAGGTGATGCAGCTGTGAGCTGGGGATACAGGGAGTGTCAGGTAGAGAACAGAGGTGAGGCAGCTGTGAGCTGAGGATACAGGGAGTGTCAGGGAGAGAGAATAGGTGAGGCAGCTGTGAGCTGGGAATACAGGGAGTGTCAGGGAGAGAGCAGAGGTGGGGCAGCTGTGAGCTGGGGATACAGGGAGTGTCAGGCAGAGACCAGAGGTGAGGCAGCTGTGAGCTGGGGATACAGGGAGTGTCAGAGAGAGAACAGAGGTGAGGCAGCTGTGAGCTGGGGATACAGGGAGTGTCAGGGAAAGAGAATAGGTGAGGCAGCTGTGAGCTGGTAATACAGGTAGTGTCAGGGAGAGAGCAGAGGTGAGGCAGCTGTGAACTGGGGATACAGGGAGTGTCAGGCAGAGAGCAGAGGTGAGGCAGCTGTGAGCTGGGGATACAGGGAGTGTCAGGGAGAGAGAAGAGGTGAGGCAGCTGTGAGCTGGGAATACAGGGAGTGTCATGTAGAAAGCAGAGGTGAGGCAGGTGTGAGCTGGGGATACAGTGAGTATCAGGGAGAGAGCAGAGGTGAGGCAGCTGTGAGCTGAGGATACAGGGAGTATCAGGGAGAGAGCAGAGGTGAGGCAGCTGTGAGTTGGGGATACAGGGAGTGTCAGGGAGAGAGCAGAGGTGAGGCAGCTGTGAGCTGAGGATACAGGGAGAGAGCAGAGGTGAGGCAGCTGTGAGCTGGGAATACAGGAAGTGTCAGGGAGAGAGCAGAGGCGAGGCAGCTGTGAGCTGGGGATACAGGGAGTGTCAGGGAGAGAGCAGAAGTGATGCAGCTGTGAGCTGGGGATACAGGGAGTGTCAGGCAGAGAGCAGAGGTGAGGCAGCTGTGAGCTGGGGATACAGGGAGTGTCAGGGAGAGAGCAGAGGTGAGGCAGCTGTGTGCTGGGGACACATGGAGTGTCAGGGAGAGAGCAGAGGTGAGGCAGCTGTGAGCTGGGAATAAAGGGAGTGTCAGGGAGAGAGCAGAGTTGATGCATGTGTGAGCAGGGGATACAGGGAGTGTCAGGGAGAGAGCAGAGGTGAGGCAGCTGTGAGCTGGGGATACAGGGAGTGCCAGGGAGAGAGAAGAAGCGAGGCAGCTGTGAGCTGGGAATACAGGGAGTGTCAGGGAGAGAGCATAGGATAGGCAGTTGGGAGCTAGGAATACAGGGAGTGTCAGGGAGAGAGCAGAGGTGAGGCAGCTGTGAGCTGGGGATACAGGGAGTATCATGGAGAGAGCAGAGGTGAGGCAGCTGTGAGCTGGGGATACAGGGAGTGTCAGGGAAGATAGCAGAGGTGATGCAGCTGTGAGCTGGGGATACAGGGAGTGTCAGTGAGAGAGCAGAGGAGAGGCAGCTGTGAGCTGGGGATACAGGGAGTGTCAGGGAGAGAGCGGAGGTAAGCCAGCTGTGAGCTGGGGATACAGGGAGTTTCAGGGATAGAGCAGAGGTGAGGCGGCTATGAGCTGGGAATACAGGGAGTGTCAGGGAGAGAGCAGAGGTGAAGCAGCTGTGAGCTGAGGATACAGGGAGTGTCAGGGAGAGAGCAGAGGTGAGGCAGCTGTGAGCTGAGAATACAGGGAGTGTCAAGGAGAGAGCAGAGGTGAGGTGGCTGTGAGCTGGGGATACAGGAAGTGTCAGGGAGAGAGCAGAGGTGAGGCAGCTGTGAGCTGGGGATACAGAGAGAGTCAGGGAGAGAGCAGAGGTGAAGCAGCTGTGAGCTGGGAATACAGGGAGTGTCATGTAGAAAGTAGAGGTGAGGCAGCTGTGAGCTGGGGATACAGTGAGTATCAGGGAGAGAGCAGAGGTGAGGCAGCTGTGAGCTGAGGATACAGGGAGTGTCAGGGAGAGAGCAGAGGTGAGGCAGCTGTGAGCTGGAGATACAGGGAGTATCATGGAGAGAGCAGAGGTGAGGCAGCTGTGAGCTGAGGATACAGGGAGTGTCAGGGAGAGAGCAGAGGTGAGGCAGCTGTGAGCTGAGGATACAGGGAGTGTCAGGGAGAGAGCAGAGGTGAGGCAGCTGTGAGCTGGGAATACAGGGAGTGTCAAGGAGAGAGCAGAGGTGATGCAGCTGTTAGCTGAAAGTACAGGGAGTGTCATGTAGAGAGCAGAGGTGAGGCAGCTGTGAGCTGGGGAAACAGGGAGTGTCAGGGAGAGAGCAGAGGTGAGGCAGCTGTGTGCTGGGGACACAGGGAGTGTCAGGAAGAGAGCAGAGGTGAGGCAGCTGTGAGCTGGGAATACAGGGAGTGTCAGGGAGAGAGCAGAGGTGAGGTAGATGTGAGCTGGGGATACAGGGAGTGTCAGTGAGAGAGCAGAGGTGAGGCAGCTGTGAGCTGGGAATAAAGGGAGTGTCAGGGAGAGAGCAGAGGTGAGGCAGCTGTGAGCTGGGGATACAGGGAGTGTCAGGGAGAGAGCAGAGGTAAGGCAGCTGTGAGCTGGGAATACAGGGAGTGTCAGGGAGAGAGCAGAGTTGATGCATGTGTGAGCTGGGGATTCAGGGAGTGTCAGGGAGAGAGCAATGGTGAGGCAGCTGTGAGCTGGGGATACAGGGAGTGCCAGGGAGAGAGAAGAAGCGAGGCAGCTGTGAGCTGGGAATACAGGTAGTGTCAGGGAGAGAACATAGGTGAGGCAGTTGCGAGCTAGGAATACAGGGAATGTCAGGGAGAGAGCAGAGGTGAGGCAGCTGTGAGCTGGAGATACAGGGAGTATCATGGAGAGAGCAGAGGTGAGGCAGCTGTGAGCTGGGGATACAGGGAGTGTCAGTGAGAGAGCAGAGAAGAGGCAGCTGTGAGCTGGGAATACAGGGAGTGTCATTTAGAAAGCAGAGGTGAGGCAGCTGTGAGCTGGGGATACAGGGAGTGTCATTTAGAAAGCAGAGGTGAGGCAGCTGTGAGCTGGGGATACAGGGAGTATCAGGGAGAGAGCAGAGGTGAGGTAGCTGTGAGCTGAGGATACAGGGAGTGTCAGGAAGAGAGCAGAGGTGAGGCAGCTGTGAGTTGGGGATACAGGGAGTGTCAGGGAGAGAGCAGAGGTGAGGCAGGTGTGAGCTGAGGATACAGGGAGTGTCAGGGAGAGAGCAGAGGTGAGGCAACTGTGAGCTGGGGATACAGGGAGTGTCAGGGAGAGAGCAGAGGTGAGGAAGCTGTGTGCTGGGGATACAGGGAGTGTCAGGGAGAGAGCAGAGGTGAGGCAGCTGTGTGCTGGGGATACAGGGAGTGTCAGGGAGAGAGCAGAGGTGAGGCAGCTGTGAGCTGGGGATACAGGGAGTGCCACGGAGAGAACAGAGGTGAGGCAGCTCTGAGCTGGGGATACAGGGAGTATCAGGGAGAAAGAATAGGTGAGGCAGCTGTGAGCTGGGCATACAGGGAGTGTCAGGCAGAGAGCAGAGGTGAGGCAGCTGTGAGCTGGGGATACAGGGAGTGTAATGGAGAGCAGAGGTGAGGCAGCTGTCAGCTTGGGATACAGGGAGTGTCAGGGAGAGAGCAGAGGTGATGCAGCTGTGTGCTGGGGATACAGAAAGTGTCAGGGAGAGAGCAGAGGTGACACAGCTGTGAGATGGGGATACAGGGAGTGTCAGGTAGAGAACAGAGGTGAGGCAGCTGTGAGCTGGGGATACAGGGAGTGTCAGGGAAAGAGAATAGGTGAGGCAGCTGTGAGCTGGGAATACAGGAAGTGTCAGGTAGAGAACAGAGGTGAGGCAGCTGTGAGCTGGGGATACAGGGAGTGTCAGGGAAAGAGAATAGGTGAGGCAGCTGTGAGCTGGGGATACAGGGAGTGTCAGGCAGAGACCAGAGGTGAGGCAGCTGTGAGCTGGGGATACAGGGAGTGCAGGGAGAGAACAGAGGTGAGGCAGCTGTGAGCTGGGGATACAGGAAGTGTCAGGGAGAGAGAATAGGTGAGGCAGCTGTGAGCTGGGAATACAGGGAGTGTCAGGGAGAGAGCAGAGGTGAGGCAGCTGTGAGCTGAGGATACAGGGACTGTCAGGCAGATAGCAGAGGTGAGGCAGATGTGAGCTGTGGATACAAGCAGTGTCATGGAGAGAGCAGAGGTGAGGCAGCTGAGAGCTTGGGATACAGGGAGTGTCAGGCAGAGAGCAGAGGTGAGGCAGCTGTGAGCTGGGGATACAGGGAGTGTCAGGCAGAGAGCAGAGGTGAGGCAGCTGTGAGCTGGGGATACAGGGAGTGTAATGGAGAGAGCAGAGGTGAAGCAGCTGTGAGCTTGGGACACAGGGAGTGTCAGGGAGAGAGCAGAGGTGATGCAGCTGTGAGCTGGGGATACAGGGAGTGTCAGGTAGAGAACAGAGGTGAGGCAGCTGTGAGCTGGGGATACAGGGAGTGTCAGGCAGAGACCAGAGGTGAGGCAGCTGTGAGCTGGGGATACAGGGAGTGTCAGGGAGAGAACAGAGGTGAGGCAGCTGTGAGCTGGGGATACAGGGAGTGTCAGGGAAAGAGAATAGGTGAGGCAGCTGTGAGCTGGGAATACAGGTAGTGTCAGGGAGAGAGCAGAGGTGAGGCAGCTGTGAGCTGAGGATACAGGGACTGTCAGGCAGAGAGCAGAGGTGAGGCAGCTGTGAGCTGTGGATACAGGCAGTGTCATGGAGAGAGCAGAGGTGAGGCAGCTGTGAGCTTGGGATACAGGGAGTGTCAGGGAGAGAGCAGAGGTGAGGCAGCTGTGAGCTGGGGACACAGGGAGTGTCAGGCAGAGAGCAGAGGTGAGGCGGCTGTGAGCTGGGGATACAGGGAGTGTCAGGGAGAGAGCAGAGGTGAGGCAGCTGTGAGCTGGGGATACAGGAAGTGTCAGGGAGAGAGAATAGGTGAGGCAGCTGTGAGCTGGGAATACAGGGAGTGTCAGGGAGAGAGCAGAGGTGAGGCAGCTGTGAGCTGAGGATACAGGGACTGTCAGGCAGAGAGCAGAGGTGAGGCAGCTGTGAGCTGGGGATACATGGAGTGTCATGGAGAGAGCAGAGGTGAGGCAGCTGTGAGCTTGGGATACAGGGAGTGTCAGGGAGAGAGCAGAGGTGATGCAGCTGTGAGCTGGGGATACAGAGAGTGTCAGGGAGAGAGCAGAGGTGACGCAGCTGTGAGCTGGGGATACAGGGAGTGTCAGGTAGAGAACAGAGGTGAGGCAGCTGTGTGCTAGGGATACAGGGAGTGTCAGGGAGAGAGCAGAGGTGAGGCAGCTGTGAGCTGTGGATACAAGGAGTGTCAGGAAGAGAGCAGAGGTGAGGCAGCTGTGAGCTGGGGATACAGGGAGTGTCAGGGAGAGAGCAGAGGTGAGGCGGCTGTGAGCTGGGAATACAGGGAGTATCAGGGATAGAGCAGAGGTGAGGCGCTGTGAGCTGGGAATACAGGGAGTGTCAGGGAGAGAGCAGAGGTGAGGCAGCTGTAAGCTGGGAATACAGGGAGTGTCAGAGAGAGCAGAGGTGAGGCAGCTGTGAGCTGGGGATACAGGGACTGTCAGGAAGAGAGCAGAGGTGAGGCAGCTGTGAGCTGGGTATACAGGGACTGTCAGGAAGAAAGCAGAGGTGAGGCAGCTGTGATCTGAGAATACAGGGAGTGTCAGGGAGAGAGCAGAGGTGAGGTGGCTGTGAGCTGTGGATACAGGGGTTGTCAGGGAGAGAGAAGAGGTGACACAGCTGTGAGCTGGGAATACAGGGAGTGTCAGGGAGAGAGCAGAGGTGAGGCAGCTGTGAGCTGGGAATACAGGGAGTGTCAGGGAGAGAGCAGAGGTGAGGCAGCTGTGAGCTGGGGATACAGGGAGTGTCAGGGAGAGAGCAGAGGTGAGGCAGCTGTGTGTTGGGGATACAGGGAGTGTCAGGGAGAGAGCAGAGGTGATGAAGCTGTGTGCTGGGGATACAGGGAGTGTCAGGGAGAGAGCAGAGGTGAGGCAGCTGTGAGCTGGGGATACAGGGAGTGTCACGGAGAGAACAGAGGTGAGGCAGCTCTGAGCTGGGGATACAGGGAGTATCAGGGAGAGAGAATAGGTGAGGCAGCTGTGAGCTGGGAATACAGGGAGTGTCAGGGAGAGAGCAGAGGTCAGGCAGCTGTGAGCTGGGGATACATGGAGTGTCAGGCAGAGAGCAGAGGTGAGGCAGCTGTGAGCTGGGGATACAGGGAGTGTAATGGAGAGCAGAGGTGAGGCAGCTGTGAGCTTGGGATACAGGGAGTGTTAGGGAGAGAGCAGAGGTGATGCAGCTGTGTGCTGGGGATACAGAAAGTGTCAGGGAGAGAGCAGAGGTGACGCAGCTGTGAGCTTGGGATACAGGGAGTGTCAGGTAGAGAACAGAGGTGAGGCAGCTGTGAGCTGGGGATACAGGGAGTGTCAGGGAGAGAGAATAGGTGAGGCAGCTGTGAGCTGGGAATACAGGGAGTGTCAGGGAGAGAGCAGAGGTGAGGCAGCTGTGACCTGGGGATACAGGGAGTGTCAGGCAGAGACCAGAGGTGAGGCAGCTGTGAGCTGGGGATACAGGAAGTGTCAGGGAGAGAGAATAGGTGAGGCAGCTGTGAGCTGGGAATACAGGGAGTGTCAGGGAGAGAGCAGAGATGAGGCAGCTGTGAGCTGAGGATACAGGGACTGTCAGGGAGAGAGCAGAGGTGAGGCAGCTGTGAGCTGAGGATACAGGGACTGTCAGGCAGAGAGCAGAGGTGAGGCAGCTGTGAGCTGTGGATACAGGCAGTGTCATGGATAGAGCAGAGGTGAGGCAGCTGTGAGCTTGGGATACAGGGAGTGTCAGGGAGAGAGCAGAGGTGAGGCAGCTGTGAACTGGGGACACAGGGAGTGTCAGGCAGAGAGCAGAGGTGAGGCAGCTGTGAGCTGGGGATACAGGGAGTGTCAGGGAGAGAGCAGAGGTGAGGCAGCTGGGAGCTGGGGATACAGGTAGTGTCAGGGAGAGAGAATAGGTGAGGCAGCTGTGAGCTGGGAATACAGGGAGTGTCAGGGAGAGAGCAGAGGTGAGGCAGCTGTGAGCTGAGGATACAGGGACTGTCAGGCAGATAGCAGAGGTGAGGCAGCTGTGAGCTGTGGATACAGGCAGTGTCATGGAGAGAGCAGAGGTGAGGCAGCTGTGAGCTTGGGATACAGGGAGTGTCAGGGAGAGAGCAGAGGTGAGGCAACTGTGAGCTGGGGACACAGGTAGTGTCAGGCAGAGAGCAGAGGTGAGGCAGCTGTGAGCTGGGGATACAGGGAGTGTCAGGCAGAGACAAGAGGTGAGGCAGCTGTGAGCTGGGGATACAGGGAGTGTCAGAGAGAGAACAGAGGTGAGGCAGCTGTGAGCTGGGGATACAGGGAGTGTCAGGGAAAGAGAATAGGTGAGGCAGCTGTGAGCTGGTAATACAGGTAGTGTCAGGGAGAGAGCAGAGGTGAGGCAGCTGTGAACTGGGGATACAGGGAGTGTCAGGCAGAGAGCAGAGGTGAGGCAGCTGTGAGCTGGGGATACAGGGAGTGTCAGGGAGAGAGAAGAGGTGAGGCAGCTGTGAGCTGGGAATACAGGGAGTGTCATGTAGAAAGCAGAGGTGAGGCAGCTGTGAGCTGGGGATACAGTGAGTATCAGGGAGAGAGCAGAGGTGAGGCAGCTGTGAGCTGAGGATACAGGGAGTGTCAGGGAGAGAGCAGAGGTGAGGCAGCTGTGAGTTGGGGATACAGGGAGTGTCAGGGAGAGAGCAGAGGTGAGGCAGCTGTGAGCTGAGGATACAGGGAGAGAGCAGAGGTGAGGCAGCTGTGAGCTGAGGATACAGGGAGAGAGCAGAGGTGAGGCAGCTGTGAGCTGGGAATACAGGGAGTGTCAGGGAGAGAGCAGAGGTGAGGCGGCTGTGAGCTGGGGATACAGGAAGTGTCAGGGAGAGAGCAGAGGCAAGGCAGCTGTGAGCTGGGGATACAGGGAGTGTCAGGGAGAGAGCAGAGGTGATGCAGCTGTGAGCTGGGAATACAGGGAGTGTCATGTACAGAGCAGAGGTGAGGCAGCTGTGAGCTGGGGATACAGGGAGTGTCAGGGAGAGAGCAGAGGTGAGGCAGCTGTGTGCTGGGGACACATGGAGTGTCAGGGAGAGAGCAGAGGTGAGGCAGCTGTGAGCTGGGAATAAAGGGAGTGTCAGGGAGAGAGCAGAGTTGATGCATGTGTGAGCAGGGGATACAGGGAGTGTCAGGGAGAGAGCAGAGGTGAGGCAGCTGTGAGCTGGGGATACAGGGAGTGCCAGGGAGAGAGAAGAAGTGAGGCAGCTGTGAGCTGGGAATACAGGGAGTGTCAGGGAGAGAGCATAGGATAGGCAGTTGGGAGCTAGGAATACAGGGAGTGTCAGGGAGAGAGCAGAGGTGAGGCAGCTGTGAGCTGGGGATACAGGGAGTATCATGGAGAGAGCAGAGGTGAGGCAGCTGTGAGCTGGGGATACAGGGAGTGTCAGGGAAGATAGCAGAGGTGATGCAGCTGTGAGCTGGGGATACAGGGAGTGTCAGTGAGAGAGCAGAGGAGAGGCAGCTGTGAGCTGGGGATACAGGGAGTGTCAGGGAGAGAGCGGAGGTAAGCCAGCTGTGAGCTGGGGATACAGGGAGTTTCAGGGATAGAGCAGAGGTGAGGCGGCTATGAGCTGGGAATACAGGGAGTGTCAGGGAGAGAGCAGAGGTGAAGCAGCTGTGAGCTGAGGATACAGGGAGTGTCAGGGAGAGAGCAGAGGTGAGGCAGCTGTGAGCTGAGAATACAGGGAGTGTCAAGGAGAGAGCAGAGGTGAGGTGGCTGTGAGCTGGGGATACAGGAAGTGTCAGGGAGAGAGCAGAGGTGAGGCAGCTGTGAGCTGGGGATACAGGGAGTGTCAGGGAGAGAGCAGAGGTGAAGCAGCTGTGAGCTGGGAATACAGGGAGTGTCATGTAGAAAGTAGAGGTGAGGCAGCTGTGAGCTGGGGATACAGTGAGTATCAGGGAGAGAGCAGAGGTGAGGCAGCTGTGAGCTGAGGATACAGGGAGTGTCAGGGAGAGAGCAGAGGTGAGGCAGCTGTGAGCTGGAGATACAGGGAGTATCATGGAGAGAGCAGAGGTGAGGCAGCTGTGAGCTGAGGATACAGGGAGTGTCAGGGAGAGAGCAGAGGTGAGGCAGCTGTGAGCTGAGGATACAGGGAGTGTCAGGGAGAGAGCAGAGGTGAGGCAGCTGTGAGCTGGGAATACAGGGAGTGTCAAGGAGAGAGCAGAGGTGATGCAGCTGTGAGCTGGAAGTACAGGGAGTGTCATGTAGAGAGCAGAGGTGAGGCAGCTGTGAGCTGGGGATACAGGGAGTGTCAGGGAGAGAGCAGAGGTGAGGCAGCTGTGTGCTGGGGACACAGGGAGTGTCAGGAAGAGAGCAGAGGTGAGGCAGCTGTGAGCTGGGAATACAGGGAGTGTCAGGGAGAGAGCAGAGGTGAGGTAGATGTGAGCTGGGGATACAGGGAGTGTCAGTGAGAGAGCAGAGGTGAGGCAGCTGTGAGCTGGGAATAAAGGGAGTGTCAGGGAGAGAGCAGAGGTGAGGCAGCTGTGAGCTGGGGATACAGGGAGTGTCAGGGAGAGAGCAGAGGTAAGGCAGCTGTGAGCTGGGAATACAGGGAGTGTCAGGGAGAGAGCAGAGTTGATGCATGTGTGAGCTGGGGATTCAGGGAGTGTCAGGGAGAGAGCAATGGTGAGGCAGCTGTGAGCTGGGGATACAGGGAGTGCCAGGGAGAGAGAAGAAGCGAGGCAGCTGTGAGCTGGGAATACAGGTAGTGTCAGGGAGAGAACATAGGTGAGGCAGTTGCGAGCTAGGAATACAGGGAGTGTCAGGGAGAGAGCAGAGGTGAGGCAGCTGTGAGCTGGAGATACAGGGAGTATCATGGAGAGAGCAGAGGTGAGGCAGCTGTGAGCTGGGGATACAGGGAGTGTCAGTGAGAGAGCAGAGAAGAGGCAGCTGTGAGCTGGGAATACAGGGAGTGTCATTTAGAAAGCAGAGGTGAGGCAGCTGTGAGCTGGGGATACAGGGAGTGTCATTTAGAAAGCAGAGGTGAGGCAGCTGTGAGCTGGGGATACAGGGAGTATCAGGGAGAGAGCAGAGGTGAGGTAGCTGTGAGCTGAGGATACAGGGAGTGTCAGGAAGAGAGCAGAGGTGAGGCAGCTGTGAGTTGGGGATACAGGGAGTGTCAGGGAGAGAGCAGAGGTGAGGCAGGTGTGAGCTGAGGATACAGGGAGTGTCAGGGAGAGAGCAGAGGTGAGGCAACTGTGAGCTGGGGATACAGGGAGTGTCAGGGAGAGAGCAGAGGTGAGGAAGCTGTGTGCTGGGGATACAGGGAGTGTCAGGGAGAGAGCAGAGGTGAGGCAGCTGTGTGCTGGGGATACAGGGAGTGTCAGGGAGAGAGCAGAGGTGAGGCAGCTGTGAGCTGGGGATACAGGGAGTGCCACGGAGAGAACAGAGGTGAGGCAGCTCTGAGCTGGGGATACAGGGAGTATCAGGGAGAAAGAATAGGTGAGGCAGCTGTGAGCTGGGCATACAGGGAGTGTCAGGCAGAGAGCAGAGGTGAGGCAGCTGTGAGCTGGGGATACAGGGAGTGTAATGGAGAGCTGAGGTGAGGCAGCTGTCAGCTTGGGATACAGGGAGTGTCAGGGAGAGAGCAGAGGTGATGCAGCTGTGTGCTGGGGATACAGAAAGTGTCAGGGAGAGAGCAGAGGTGACGCAGCTGTGAGCTGGGGATACAGGGAGTGTCAGGTAGAGAACAGAGGTGAGGCAGCTGTGAGCTGGGGATACAGGGAGTGTCAGGGAAAGAGAATAGGTGAGGCAGCTGTGAGCTGGGAATACAGGAAGTGTCAGGGAGAGAGCAGAGGTGAGGCAGCTGTGAGCTGGGGATACAGGGAGTGTCAGGCAGAGACCAGAGGTGAGGCAGCTGTGAGCTGGGGATACAGGGAGTGTCAGGGAGAGAACAGAGGTGAGGCAGCTGTGAGCTGGGGATACAGGAAGTGTCAGGGAGAGAGAATAGGTGAGGCAGCTGTGAGCTGGGAATACAGGGAGTGTCAGGGAGAGAGCAGAGGTGAGGCAGCTGTGAGCTGAGGATATAGGGACTGTCAGGCAGATAGCAGAGGTGAGGCAGCTGTGAGCTGTGGATACAAGCAGTGTCATGGAGAGAGCAGAGGTGAGGCAGCTGAGAGCTTGGGATACAGGGAGTGTCAGGCAGAGAGCAGAGGTGAGGCAGCTGTGAGCTGGGGATACAGGGAGTGTCAGGCAGAGAGCAGAGGTGAGGCAGCTGTGAGCTGGGGATACAGGGAGTGTAATGGAGAGAGCAGAGGTGAAGCAGCTGTGAGCTTGGGACACAGGGAGTGTCAGGGAAAGAGAATAGGTGAGGCAGCTGTTAGCTGGGAATACAGGTAGTGTCAGGGAGAGAGCAGAGGTGAGGCAGCTGTGAGCTGAGGATACAGGGACTGTCAGGCAGAGAGCAGAGGTGAGGCAGCTGTGAGCTGTGGATACAGGCAGTGTCATGGAGAGAGCAGAGGTGAGGCAGCTGTGAGCTTGGGATACAGGGAGTGTCAGGGAGAGAGCAGAGGTGAGGCAGCTGTGAGCTGGGGACACAGGGAGTGTCAGGCAGAGAGCAGAGGTGAGGCGGCTGTGAGCTGGGGATACAGGGAGTGTCAGGGAGAGAGCAGAGGTGAGGCAGCTGTGAGCTGTGGATACAGGCAGTGTCATGGAGAGAGCAGAGGTGAGGCAGCTGTGAGCTTGGGATACAGGGAGTGTCAGGGAGAGAGCAGAGGTGAGGCAGCTGTGAGCTGGGGACACAGGGAGTGTCAGGCAGAGAGCAGAGGTGAGGCGGCTGTGAGCTGGGGATACAGGGAGTGTCAGGGAGAGAGCAGAGGTGAGGCAGCTGTGAGCTGGGGATACAGGAAGTGTCAGGGAGAGAGAATAGGTGAGGCAGCTGTGAGCTGGGAATACAGGGAGTGTCAGGGAGAGAGCAGAGGTGAGGCAGCTGTGAGCTGAGGATACAGGGACTGTCAGGCAGAGAGCAGAGGTGAGGCAGCTGTGAGCTGGGGATACAGGGAGTGTCAGGGAGAGAGAAGAGGTGAGGCAGCTGTGAGCTGGGGATACATGGAGTGTCATGGAGAGAGCAGAGGTGAGGCAGCTGTGAGCTTGGGATACAGGGAGTGTCAGGGAGAGAGCAGAGGTGATGCAGCTGTGAGCTGGGGATACAGAGAGTGTCAGGGAGAGAGCAGAGGTGACGCAGCTGTGAGCTGGGGATACAGGGAGTGTCAGGTAGAGAACAGAGGTGAGGCAGCTGTGTGCTAGGGATACAGGGAGTGTCAGGGAGAGAGCAGAGCTGAGGCAGCTGTGAGCTGTGGATACAAGGAGTGTCAGGGAGAGAGCAGAGGTGAGGCAGCTGTGAGCTGAGGATACAGGGACTGTCAGGCAAAGAGCAGAGGTGAGGCAGCTGTGAGCTGTGGATACAGGCAGTGTCATGGAGAGAGCAGAGGTGAGGCAGCTGTGAGCTTGGGATACAGGGAGTGTCAGGGAGAGAGCAGAGGTGAGGCAACTGTGAGCTGGGGACACAGGGAGTGTCAGGCAGAGAGCAGAGGTGAGGCAGCTGTGAGCTGGGGATACAGGGAGTGTAATGGAGAGAGCAGAGGTGAGGCAGCTGTGAGCTTGGGACACAGGGAGTGTCAGGTAGAGAGCAGAGGTGATGCAGCTGTGAGCTGGGGATACAGGGAGTGTCAGGTAGAGAACAGAGGTGAGGCAGCTGTGAGCTGGGGATACAGGGAGTGTCAGGGAGAGAGAATAGGTGAGGCAGCTGTGAGCTGGGAATACAGGGAGTGTCAGGGAGAGAGCAGAGGTGGGGCAGCTTTGAGATGGGGATACAGGGAGTGTCAGGCAGAGACCAGAGGTGAGGCAGCTGTGAGCTGGGGATACAGGGAGTGTCAGGGAGAGAACAGAGGTGAGGCAGCTGTGAGCTGGGGATACAGGGAGTGTCAGGGAAAGAGAATAGGTGAGGCAGCTGTGAGCTGGGAATACAGGTAGTGTCAGGGAGAGAGCAGAGGTGAGGCAGCTGTGAGCTGGGGATACAGGGAGTGTCAGGCAGAGAGCAGAGGTGAGGCAGCTGTGAGCTGGGGATACATGGAGTGTCATGGAGAGAGCAGAGGTGAGGCAGCTGTGAGCTTGGGATACAGGGAGTGTCAGGGAGAGAGCAGAGGTGATGCAGCTGTGAGCTGGGGATACAGAGAGTATCAGGGAGAGAGCAGAGGTGACGCAGCTGTGAGCTGGGGATACAGGGAGTGTCAGGTAGAGAACAGAGGTGAGGCAGCTCTGTGCTAGGGATACAGCGAGTGTCAGGTAGAGAGCAGAGGTGAGGCAGCTGTGAGCTGTGGATACAAGGAGTGTCAGGAAGAGAGCAGAGGTGAGGCAGCTGTGAGCTGGGGATACAGGGAGTGTCACGGAGAGAGCAGAGGTGAGGCGGCTGTGAGCTGGGAATACAGGGAGTGTCAGGGAGAGAGCAGAGGTGAGGCGCTGTGAGCTGGGAATACAGGGAGTGTCAGGGAGAGAGCAGAGGTGAGGCAGCTGTGAGCTGGAGATATAGGGAGTGTCATGGAGAGAGCAGAGGTGAGGCAGCTGTGAGCTGGGGATACAGGGAGTGTCAGGGAGAGAGCAGAGGTGATGCAGCTGTGAGCTAGGAATACAGGGATTGTCAGGGAGAGAGCAGAGGTGAGGCAGCTGTGTGCTGGGGATACAGGTAGTGTCAGGGAGAAAGCAGAGGTGAGGCAGCTGTGAGCTGGGGATACAGGTAGTGTCAGGGAGAGAGCAGAGGTGAGGCAGCTGTGTGCTGGGGATACAGGTAGTGTCAGGGAGAAAGCAGAGGTGAGGCAGATGTGAGCTGGGGATACAGGTAGTGTCAGGGAGAGAGCAGAGGTGATGCAGCTGTGAGCTGGAGATATAGGGAGTGTCAGGGAGAGAGCAGAGTTGAGGCAGCTGTGAGCTGGGAATACAGGGAGTGTCAGGGAGAGAGCAGAGGTGAGGTGGCTGTGAGCTGGGAATACAGGGAGTGTCATGGAGAGAGCAGAGGTGAGGCGGCTGTGAGATGGGAATACAGGGAGTGTCAGGGAGAGAGCAGAGGTGATGCAGCTGTGAGCTGGGGATACAGGGATTGTCAGGGAGAGAGCAGACGTGAGGCAGCTGTGAGCTGGGAATACAGGGAGTGTCAGGGAAAGAGCAGAGGTGAGGCAGCTGTGAGCTGGGGATACATGGAGTGTCAGGGAGAGAGCAGAGGTGAGGCAGCTGTGAGCTGGGAATACAGGGAGTGTCAGGGAGAGAGCAGAGTTGATGCATGTGTGAGCTGGGGATACACGGAGTGTAAGGGAGAGAGCAGAGGTGAGGCAGCTGTGAGCTGGGGATACAGGGAGTGCCAGGGAGAGAGAAGAAGCGAGGCAGCTGTGAGCTGGGAATACAGGGAGTGTCAGGGAGAGAGCATAGGTGAGGCAGTTGGGAGCTAGGAATACAGGGAGTGTCAGGGAGAGAGCAGAGGTGAGGCAGCTGTGAGCTGGGGATACAGGGAGTATCATGGAGAGAGCAGAGGTGAGGCAGCTGTGATCTGGGGATACAGGGAGTGTCAGGGAAGATAGCAGAGGTGATGCAGCTGTGAGCTGGGGATACAGGGAGTGTCAGTGAGAGAGCAGAGGAGAGGCAGCTGTGAGCTGGGGATACAGGGAGGGTCAGGGAGAGAGCAGAGGTAAGGCAGCTGTGAGCTGGGGATACAGGGAGTTTCAGGGATAGAGCTGAGGTGAGGCGGCTATGAGCTGGGAATACAGGGAATGTCAGGGAGAGAGCAGATGTGAAGCAGCTGTGAGCTGATGTTAGGGTCTCCTGCCCTGTGCTGCCACGTCGTCATGGCAACCGGGAAACAAGTGCTAGTGGAGTAACCTGAGCGCAGCTGATACTCCGGTTCGGGTCTTTTGCTGTGCAGTGGTTATAGGCTCTATGCACGGCAGGGGATCCGGTGCTGGTTTTTGTGCTCACAGTCTGTGAGGTCTGAGTGGGGCGTGGACAGCACCTGCTTTATAAGGCCTCTTTTCAGGGTAAGCAGATGCTGCTGAATCTTTGTTGGTTAGTCAGTTCATGAAAGTTAGCCAGTACTGTGTAGCTTTGTATTTGTTTGTTGCTTACTGCAAATAGGCCTGGGGATTTGGTATTACACTCTGCCAATCCAGACCTAGCAGTAAGACTGGAGTCAGTCGTTTAGCTTGCTGGGGTTCTGTTACTACTCTGTGAACTTAGCAAGTTTGCGGCTGTATTCTAAGACTTGCCTGTCTAATCCTGTCTCACTGTGCTAGGTGTCAGGGGTCAGTTTAGTGGCAGTAAGCTAAAACCTGTGCACTGCAAGTGAGAATCAGGATTGTGGAGACTCTCCTTGTGTCTATCATTCCATCTCTGACCAAGGAGTTTACTGCCACACCCGTTGGTAACCCTTTAGGGTTTTGCTGTTGCCCTTAGCAACAGCATTTCGGGTTCTCTACGTATTAAAACACAACATCTTGCTTTTTACATCTGAGCAGTTCTAATACAAGGGAGATACCCAGTTCCTTAGCCTCTGGGCTTCTCTGTTCACTTTGTGTGTATTTTGTTACCCTATCACCTTCTGTGTACGTTATGTCATATTCCCCAGTTTGTCTGTGAGTCCATTTGTTTTGCATAACAGTTCAAACACCAGTACATTCCTGCAGACACTGGAGTGCATAACAGTTCTGACACCAGTACTTTCCTGCAGGCACTGGTGTGCATAACATATTCAGCAGCCTAATACTCCTGTTGAAATTTTGTGGGAATATGGAGCATACCCCTCAAAATACGTTGCAACAGGTGGTCGATCAGGTGCAGGTCCTGACTCGACAATTTAATGATTTGTCCATTAAAATGCACACCTCCCAGGCTGCTGGCGGAGCTCCCGCAGCAGCAGCACCTGCAGGGGTTAAGGAGCCGAAAGTAAATCTCCCGGATCGTTTTTCTGGAGATCGCTCGCAGTTCTTTTGTTTCAAGGAGAGCTGCAAGCTATACTTCCGGCTTAGGCCTCAGTCTTCTGAGTCGGAGATTCAGCGGGTGGGCATAGTGATTTCCTTGCTACAAGGAGACCCACAGGTCTGGGCATATGGGTTGCAGCCTGACTGTCCGTCGCTTAAAAGTGTTGATGCTTTTTTTACGGCACTGGGCATGTTGTATGATGACCCTGACAAGACGGCCTCAGCCGAGGCTCAGATTTCGATCCTTAAGTAAGGGCGAAGGCCAGTTGAGGTTTACTGTACGGAGTTTCGGAGGTTGGCCCATGATACCCAGTGGAATGACCCAGCCCTGAGACACCAGTACCGAAGAGGTCTTTCTAACCAGATAAAGGACCAACTGGTACAATATCCCTTGCCTGATAGCTTGGATCAGCTCATGCAGTTATCCATCCGGGTGGATAGACGGCTGAGAGAGCGTAGGCTTGAAAGGGAGACTGAGATTTCCTTCCTTCCCAAGGGAACCTCAGACTCTGAGGAATTTTCTGAGGAGCCTATGCAGATTGGGGCTACCCGCCTCTCCTCGCGTGAGAAGATGCGGAGGAGACAGCAGGGGTTGTGTTTGTACTGTGGGAATAAAGGTCATGTGGTAGTATCATGCCCAGAAAAGCCGGAAAACTTCAGGGCCTGAGGGTGATGGGAAATATCCTGTCAGGCCAGAAGTCAGAATTCCCCAAGAAGACTTTTATCATTCCGGTGACCTTGAAGATCCTCGGTCAAACTGTCAAGACTGAGGCCTTTGTGGACAGTGGGGCCGACGGGGTTTTTATGGACCGCCAATTCGCCCTGAAACACTCTGTTCCCTTAGTACCCTTGGCATCGGAAATTGAGATTTGTGGGTTAAACGGGGAACCATTATCCCAAGGTAAAATTACCTCTTGCACTAGCCAGATTTCTTTGTTTATTGGAGCCACACACTCTGAAAAATTGTCCTTTTATGTGACTGTCTGTACTTTTGCCCCATTGGTGTTGGGGTTATCCTGGTTAAGGGCCCACAATCCTCAATTTGACTGGGTCTCTGGGGAGATTCTTAGTTGGGGTACTGATTGTTTCAGGAGTTGCTTGAGCCTTCCAGTCAGGCTCTCGCAGCTAAGTTTGCCAGGATTGCCAGGGTGTTATGCAGATTTTGCGGACGTGTTCTCCAAAAAAGTTGCAGAGGTACTACCTCCCCATCGCCCCTATGACTGTGCCATTGATTTGTTGCCAAATGCTAAGCTTCCCAAGAGCAGGTTGTACTCCCTGTCACGTCCTGAGACTCAGGCTATGGCAGAGTACATTCAGGAGAACTTGGCTAAGGGATTTATCAGACCTTCACAGTCTCCAGTTGGGTCGGGGTTCTTCTTCGTGGGTAAAAAGGACGGGTCGTTGCGACCCTGCATCGACTTCAGGGAATTGAACCGTATCACGATTAAAAACTCATACCCACTGCCTCTCATTTCGGTCTTGTTTGACCAGCTTCGTACTGCCACCATTTTTTCTAAGATTGACCTACGCGGTGCGTACAATCTAATCCGAATAAGAGAGGGGGATGAATGGAAGACTGCCTTTAATACCCACTCAGGGCATTATGAATATTTGGTGATGCCTTTTGGGCTCTGTAATGCCCCGGCAGTCTTCCAGGATTTCATGAATGATGTGCTCAGGGAATATTTGGATAGATTCTTAGTTGTATACTTAGATGACATCCTAATCTTCTCCCATTCCCTGGAGGAACATCGGAAGCATGTACGCTTAGTCCTCCAGAAACTCAGAGACCACCGGCTTGGGGCGAAGCTGGAGAAGTGCGAATTTGAAGTTCAGCAAATCGCATTTCTAGGATATATTATCTCCCCAGAAGGTTTCCAAATGGAGGGTTCCAAGGTACAGGCAGTCCTGGAATGGGTGCAGCCCACTAGTTTGAAGGCGCTTCAGCGTTTCCTGGGCTTTGCGAATTTTTATAGACGATTTATCGCTGGATTTTCGTCTATAGTGGCGCCCTTGGTGGCACTCACTAAGAAAGGGGCGGATGTTGCTCACTGGTCTTGTGAGGCTAAAGCGGCTTTTGCCCGTCTTAAAAGGGCATTTGTTTCGGCCAAGGTGCTGCGACACCCTGATCCAGAGCATCCTTTTGTGGTGGAGGTGGATGCCTCTGAGATGGGTATTGGGGCAGTGCTTTCTCAGATGGGAGTGTCTGATAATCGCCTTCATCCCTGTGCTTACTTTTCCCGTAAATTTTCGCCTGCCGAGATGAATTATGACGTGGGTAACCGGGAATTGTTGGCTATTAAGGATGCACTCGAGGAGTGGAGACACTGGCTTGAGGGGGCTAAGTTTGTGGTCTCAATTCTCACTGACCATAAGAATCTGGCATATTTAGAGTCAGCGAAGCGTCTCAATGCCAGGCAGGCACGATGGGCTCTGTTTTTTGCTCGCTTTAATTTTTTGATAACATATCGCCCTGGGTCAAAAAACATCAAGGCTGATGCGCTCTCGCGGAGTTTTGCTCCAATCCAGGAGACCACCGAGGAGCCGTTGCCCATTGTTTCCCCATCATGTATTAAAGTGGGCATTACCCAGGACCTCTTATCATTAGTCCTTAGAGCACAGGAGCAAGCTCCTCCAGACCTTCCGGTAGGTCTTTTGTTTGTGCCTCCTAGGTTAAGACAGCGAGTGTTCCTGGAATTCCATGCCAAGAAGTCGGCAGGTCACCCAGGTATTGCCAGAACTCGGGAGTTGCTATCTAGGGCGGTGTGGTGGCCATCGGTGGCTAAGGATGTGGATCAGTGGGTTCGGGCATGTGACATCTGTGCCCGAAATAAGACTCCTAGAGGGGTTCCTGTTGGCCCATTACATCCACTCTCTATCCCATCTAAGCCATGGACCCACATTTCAATGGATTTTGTGGTGGACTTGCCCAAATCCTCGGGGATGACAGCCATCTGGGTTGTCGTTGACAGGTTTTCGAAGATGGCGCACTTCGTTCCACTGGTTGGGCTGCCATCAGCCAGACGCCTGTCTGAATTATTTATGCTGCATGTTGTGCGTCTCCACGGGTTGCCACTTGATGTGGTCTCTGACCGCGGATCCCAGTTTGTGGCCAAATTCTGGAGGGCATTTTGTTCCGATCTCCAGATTTCTGTCAGCTTGTCGTCAGGCTACCATCCGCAGTCTAATAGGCAGACTGAAAGGGTGAACCAGTCCTTGGAGCAGTTCCTCAGGTGTTATGTCTCCAAGTGTCAGACTGACTGGGTTGCTCATCTGTCCATGGCGGAGTTTGCCTATAACAACGCGGCTCACTCTGCTACAGGGATCTCTCCCTTCCTTTGTGTGTATGGGCATCATCCTAAGGCCAATTCTTTTGACCCCCTGGACTCCACGCCTGGTGGTTCCTCTGTGGTTTCGGTCCTTAGAGGTATTTGGCGGAAAGTGAAGAAAGCCCTTGTGTCTGTGTCATTAGTGACCAAAAGGGTTTTTGATAAGCGGAAAAGACCCTGCAGCTTCAAATTAGGAGACTTCGTCTGGTTGTCTACCAAGAATTTGAAGTTGAGACAGCCATCTCATAAGTTAGGCCCCCGGTTCATCGGCCCTTATAAGATCACCAGGGTTATCAATCCGGTGGCATTTCAGTTAGAACTGCCCCGTTCTTTGGGTATCAATAAAACATTTCATTGTTCCCTTTTAAAACGGGCGATTAGTAATCCTTCTTCCAGTGGAAGACCTTCCCCTCTTCTGATACGTGGCCAGAGGGAGTTTGTTGTTGAAAGGATTCTTGACTCCAAGGTGGTTCGGGGTCGGCTGTCATTTTTGGTGCACTGGAAGGGGTATGGCCCGGAGGAGCGGTCGTGGGTGCGCAGTTGTGATCTTCATGCCCCCAGACTGATACGCTCTTTCTTCTCGCAGTTCCCCGATAAACCCGGTGGTAGGGGTTCTTTGACCCCTCGTCAGAGGGGGGGTACTGTTAGGGTCTCCTGCCCTGTGCTGCCACGTCGTCATGGCAACCGGGAAACAAGTGCTAGTGGAGTAACCTGAGCGCAGCTGATACTCCGGTTCGGGTCTTTTGCTGTGCAGTGGTTATAGGCTCTGTGCACGGCAGGGGATCCGGTGCTGGTTTTTGTGCTCACAGTCTGTGAGGTCTGAGTGGGGCGTGGACAGCACCTGCTTTATAAGGCCTCTTTTCAGGGTAAGCAGATGCTGCTGAATCTTTGTTGGTTAGTCAGTTCATGAAAGTTAGCCAGTACTGTGTAGCTTTGTATTTGTTTGTTGCTTACTGCAAATAGGCCTGGGGATTTGGTATTACACTCTGCCAATCCAGACCTAGCAGTAAGACTGGAGTCAGTCGTTTAGCTTGCTGGGGTTCTGTTACTACTCTGTGAACTTAGCAAGTTTGCGGCTGTATTCTAAGACTTGCCTGTCTAATCCTATCTCACTGTGCTAGGTGTCAGGGGTCAGTTTAGTGGCAGTAAACTAAAACCTGTGCACTGCAAGTGAGAATCAGGATTGAGGAGACTCTCCTTGTGTCTATCATTCCATCTCTGACCAAGGAGTTTACTGCCACACCCGTTGGTAACCCTTTAGGGTTTTGCTGTTGCCCTTAGCAACAGCATTTTGGGTTCTCTACGTATTAAAACACAACATCTTGCTTTTTACATCTGAGCAGTTCCAATACAAGGGAGATACCCAGTTCCTTAGCCTCTGGGCTTCTCTGTTCACTTTGTGTGTATTTTGTTACCCTATCACCTTCTGTGTACGTTATGTCATATTCCCCAGTTTGTCTGTGAGTCCATTTGTTTTGCATAACAGTTCAAACACCAGTACATTCTTGCAGACACTGGAGTGCATAACAGTTCTGACACCAGTACTATCCTGCAGGCACTGGTGTGCATAACAGCTGAGGATACAGGGAGTGTCATGGAGAGAGCAGAGGTGAGGCAGCTGTGAGCTGAGAATACAGGGAGTGTCAAGGAGAGAGCAGAGGTGAGGTGGCTGTGAGCTGGGGATACAGGAAGTGTCAGGGAGAGAGCAGAGGTGAGGCAGCTGTGAGCTGGGGATACAGGGAGTGTCAGGGAGAGAGCAGAGGTGAAGCAGCTGTGAGCTGGGAATACAGGGAGTGTCATGTAGAAAGCAGAGGTGAGGCAGCTGTGAGCTGGGGATACAGTGAGTATCAAGGAGAGAGCAGAGGTGAGGCAGCTGTGAGCTGAGGATACAGGGAGTGTCAGGGAGAGAGCAGAGGTGAGGCAGCTGTGAGTTGGGGATACAGGGAGTGTCAGGGAGAGAGCAGAGGTGAGGCAGCTGTGAGCTGAGGATACAGGGAGTGTCAGGGAGAGAGCAGAGGTGAGGCAGCTGTGAGCTGGGAATACAGGGAGTGTCAGGGAGAGAGCAGATGTGAGGCGGCTGTGAGCTGGGGGTACAGGAAGAGTCAGGGAGAGAGCAGAGGCTAGGCAGCTGTGAGCTGGGAATACAGGGAGTGTCAGGAAGAGAGCAGAGGTGAGGCAGCTGTGAGCTGGGAATACAGGGAGTGTCAGGGAGAGAGCAGAGGTGAGGTAGATGTGAGCTGAGGATACAGGGAGTGTCAGTGAGAGAGCAGAGAAGAGGCAGCTGTGAGCTGGGGATACAGGGAGTGTCAGGGACAGAGGCAGCTGTGAGCTGGGGATACAGGGAGTTTCAGGGATAGAGCAGACGTGAGGCAGCTGTGAGCTGGGAATACAGGGAGTGTCAGGGAGAGAGCAGAGGTGAAGCAGCTGTGAGCTGGGAAAACAGGGAGTGTCATGTAGAAAGCAGAGGTGAGGCAGCTGTGAGCTGGGGATACAGGGAGTGTCAGGGAGAGAGCAGAGGTGAGGCAGCTGTGAGCTGAGGATACAGGGAGTGTCATGGAGAGAGCAGAGGTGAGGCAGCTGTGAGTTGGGGATACAGGGAGTGTCAGGGAGAGAGCAGAGGTGAGGCAGCTGTGAGCTGAGGATACAGGGAGTGTCAGGGAGAGAGCAGAGGTGAGGCAGCTGTGAGCTGAGGATACAGGGAGTGTCAGGGAGAGAGCAGAGGTGAGGCAGCTGTGAGCTGGGGATACAGGGAGTGTCAGGGAGAGAGCAGAGGTGATGCAGCTGTGAGCTGGGAATACAGGGAGTGTCATGTAGAGAGCAGAGGTGAGGCAGCTGTGAGCTGGGGATACAGGGAGTGTCAGGGAGAGAGCAGAGGTCAGGCAGCTGTGAGCTGGGTATACAGGGACTGTCAGGAAGAGAGCAGAAGTGAGGCAGCTGTGAGCTGAGAATACAGGGAGTGTCAGGGAGAGTTCAGAGGTCAGGCAGCTGTGAGCTGGGGATACAGGGAGTGTCAGGGAGAGAGCAGAGGTGAGTCAGCTGTGAGCTGAGGATACAGGGAGTGTCAGGGAGAGAGCAGAGGTGAGGCAGCTGTGAGCTGGGAATACAGGGAGTGTCAGGGATAGAGCAAAGGTGAGGCGGCATTGAGCTGGGGGTACAGGAAGTGTCAGGGAGAGAGCAGATGTGAGGCAGCTGTGAGCTGGGGATACAGGGAGTGTCAGGGAGAGAGCAGAGGTCAGGCAGCTGTGAGCTGGGTATACAGGGACTGTCAGGAAGAGAGCAGAGGTGAGGCAGCTGTGAGCTGAGAATACAGGGAGTGTCAGGGAGAGAGCAGAGGTGAGGCAGCTGTGAGCTGGGGATACAGGGAGTGTCAGGGAGAGAGCAGAGGTGAGTCAGCTGTGAGCTGAGGATACAGGGAGTGTCAGGGAGAGAGCAGAGGTGAGGCAGCTGTGAGCTGGGAATACAGGGAGTGTCAGGGATAGAGCAAAGGTGAGGCGGCTGTGAGCTGGGGGTACAGGAAGTGTCAGGGAGAGAGCAGAGGTGAGGCAGTTGTGAGCTGGGGATACAGGGAGTGTCAGGGAGAGAGCAGAGGTGATGCAGCTGTGAGCTGGGAATACAGGGAGTGTCATGTAGAGTGCAGAGGTGAGGCAGCTGTGAGCTGGGGATACAGGGAGTGTCAGGGAGAGAGCAGAGGTGAGGCAGCTGTGAGCTGGGGATACAGGGAGTGTCAGGGAGAGAGCAGAGGGGAGGCAGCTGTGAGCTGGGGATACAGGGAGTGTCAGGGAGAGAGCAGAGGTGAGGCAGCTGTGAGCTGGGGATACAGGGAGTGTCAGGGAGAGAGCAGAGGGGAGGCAGCTGTGTGCTGGGGACACAGGAAGTGTCAGGGAGAGAGCACAGGTGAGGCAGCTGTGAGCTGGGAATTAAGGGAGTGTCAGGGAGAGAGCAGAGGTGAGGTAGATGTGAGCTGGGGACACAGGGAGTGTCAGGGAGAGAGCAGAGGTGAGGCAGCTGTGAGCTGGGAATACAGGGAGTGTCAGGGAGAGAGCAGAGTTGATGCATGTGTGAGCTGGGGATACAGGGAGTGTCAGGGAGAGAGCAATGGTGAGGCAGCTGTGAGCTGGGAATACAGGGAGTGCCAGGGAGAGAGAAGAAGCGAGGCAGCTGTGAGCTGGGAATACAGGGAGAGTCAGGGAGAGAGCAGAGGTGAGGCAGCTGTGAGCTGGAGATACAGGGAGTATCATGGAGAGAGCCGAGGTGAGGCAGCTGTGAGCTGGGGATACAGGGAGTGTCAGTGAGAGAGCAGAGAAGAGGCAGCTGTGAGCTGGGGATACAGGGAGTGTCAGGGACAGAGGCAGCTGTGAGCTGGGGATACAGGGAGTTTCAGGGATAGAGCAGACGTGAGGCAGCTGTGAGCTGGGAATACAGGGAGTGTCAGGGAGAGAGCAGAGGTGAAGCAGCTGTGAGCTGGGAATACAGGGAGTGTCATGTAGAAAGCAGAGGTGAGGCAGCTGTGAGCTGGGGATACAGGGAGTGTCAGGGAGAGAGCAGAGGTGAGGCAGCTGTGAGCTGAGGATACAGGGAGTGTCAGGGAGAGAGCAGAGGTGAGGCAGCTGTGAGTTGGGGATACAGGGAGTGTCAGGGAGAGAGCAGAGGTGAGGCAGCTGTGAGCTGAGGATACAGGGAGTGTCAGGGAGAGAGCAGAGGTGAGGCAGCTGTGAGCTGAGGATACAGGGAGTGTCAGGGAGAGAGCAGAGGTGAGGCAGCTGTGAGCTGGGGATACAGGGAGTGTCAGGGAGAGAGCAGAGGTGATGCAGCTGTGAGCTGGGAATACAGGGAGTGTCATGTAGAGAGCAGAGGTGAGGCAGCTGTGAGCTGGGGATACAGGGAGTGTCAGGGAGAGAGCAGAGGTCAGGCAGCTGTGAGCTGGGTATACAGGGACTGTCAGGAAGAGAGCAGAGGTGAGGCAGCTGTGAGCTGAGAATACAGGGAGTGTCAGGGAGAGTTCAGAGGTGAGGCAGCTGTGAGCTGGGGATACAGGGAGTGTCAGGGAGAGAGCAGAGGTGAGTCAGCTGTGAGCTGAGGATACAGGGAGTGTCAGGGAGAGAGCAGAGGTGAGGCAGCTGTGAGCTGGGAATACAGGGAGTGTCAGGGATAGAGCAAAGGTGAGGCGGCTGTGAGCTGGGGGTACAGGAAGTGTCAGGGAGAGAGCAGATGTGAGGCAGCTGTGAGCTGGGGATACAGGGAGTGTCAGGGAGAGAGCAGAGGTGAGGCAGCTGTGAGCTGGGGATACAGGGAGTGTCAGGGAGAGAGCAGAGGTGAGGCAGCTGTGAGCTGGGAATTAAGGGAGTGTCAGGGAGAGAGCAGAGGTGAGGTAGATGTGAGCTGGGGACACAGGGAGTGTCAGGGAGAGAGCAGAGGTGAGGCAGCTGTGAGCTGGGAATAAAGGGAGTGTCAGGGAGAGAGCAGAGGTGAGGCAGCTGTGAGCTGGGAATACAGGGAGTGTCAGGAAGAGAGCAGAGGTCAGGCAGCTGTGAGCTGGGTATACAGGGACTGTCAGGAAGAGAGCAGAGGTGAGGCAGCTGTGAGCTGAGAATACAGGGAGTGTCAGGGAGAGAGCAGAGGTGAGGCAGCTGTGAGCTGGGGATACAGGGAGTGTCAGGGAGAGAGCAGAGGTGAGTCAGCTGTGAGCTGAGGATACAGGGAGTGTCAGGGATAGAGCAAAGGTGAGGCGGCTGTGAGCTGGGGGTACAGGAAGTGTCAGGGAGAGAGCAGATGTGAGGCAGCTGTGAGCTGGGGATACAGGGAGTGTCAGGGAGAGAGCAGAGGTCAGGCAGCTGTGAGCTGGGTATACAGGGACTGTCAGGAAGAGAGCAGAGGTGAGGCAGCTGTGAGCTGAGAATACAGGGAGTGTCAGGGAGAGAGCAGAGGTGAGGCAGCTGTGAGCTGGGGATACAGGGAGTGTCAGGGAGAGAGCAGAGGTGAGGCAGCTGTGAGCTGGGAATACAGGGAGTGTCAGGGATAGAGCAAAGGTGAGGCGGCTGTGAGCTGGGGGTACAGGAAGTGTCAGGGAGAGAGCAGAGGTGAGGCAGCTGTGAGCTGGGGATACAGGGAGTGTCAGGGAGAGAGCAGAGGTCAGGCAGCTGTGAGCTGGGTATACAGGGACAGTCAGGAAGAGAGCAGAGGTGAGGCAGCTGTGAGCTGAGAATACAGGGAGTGTCAGGGAGAGAGCAGAGGTGAGGCAGCTGTGAGCTGGGGATACAGGGAGTGTCAGGGAGAGAGCAGAGGTGAGGCAGCTGTGAGCTGGGAATACAGGGAGTGTCAGGGATAGAGCAAAGGTGAGGCGGCTGTGAGCTGGGAGTACAGGAAGTGTCAGGGAGAGAGCAGAGGTGAGGCTGCTGTGAGCTGGGGATACAGGGAGTGTCAGGGAGAGAGCAGAGGTTATGCAGCTGTGAGCTGGGAATACAGGGAGTGTCATGTAGAGAGCAGAGGTGAGGCAGCTGTGAGCTGGGGATACAGGGAGTGTCAGGGAGAGAGCAGAGGGGAGGCAGCTGTGTGCTGGGGACACAGGAAGTGTCAGGGAGAGAGCACAGGTGAGGCAGCTGTGAGCTGGGAATTAAGGGAGTGTCAGGGAGAGAGCAGAGGTGAGGTAGATGTGAGCTGGGGACACAGGGAGTGTCAGGGAGAGAGCAGAGGTGAGGCAGCTGTGAGCTGGGAATAAAGGGAGTGTCAGGGAGAGAGCAGAGGTGAGGCAGCTGTGAGCTGGGAATACAGGGAGTGTCAGGAAGAGAGCAGAGGTCAGGCAGCTGTGAGCTGGGTATACAGGGACTGTCAGGAAGAGAGCAGAGGTGAGGCAGCTGTGAGCTGAGAATACAGGGAGTGTCAGGGAGAGAGCAGAGGTGAGGCAGCTGTGAGCTGGGGATACAGGGAGTGTCAGGGAGAGAGCAGAGGTGAGTCAGCTGTGAGCTGAGGATACAGGGAGTGTCAGGGATAGAGCAAAGGTGAGGCGGCTGTGAGCTGGGGGTACAGGAAGTGTCAGGGAGAGAGCAGATGTGAGGCAGCTGTGAGCTGGGGATACAGGGAGTGTCAGGGAGAGAGCAGAGGTCAGGCAGCTGTGAGCTGGGTATACAGGGACTGTCAGGAAGAGAGCAGAGGTGAGGCAGCTGTGAGCTGAGAATACAGGGAGTGTCAGGGAGAGAGCAGAGGTGAGGCAGCTGTGAGCTGGGGATACAGGGAGTGTCAGGGAGAGAGCAGAGGTGAGGCAGCTGTGAGCTGGGAATACAGGGAGTGTCAGGGATAGAGCAAAGGTGAGGCGGCTGTGAGCTGGGGGTACAGGAAGTGTCAGGGAGAGAGCAGAGGTGAGGCAGCTGTGAGCTGGGGATACAGGGAGTGTCAGGGAGAGAGCAGAGGTCAGGCAGCTGTGAGCTGGGTATACAGGGACAGTCAGGAAGAGAGCAGAGGTGAGGCAGCTGTGAGCTGAGAATACAGGGAGTGTCAGGGAGAGAGCAGAGGTGAGGCAGCTGTGAGCTGGGGATACAGGGAGTGTCAGGGAGAGAGCAGAGGTGAGGCAGCTGTGAGCTGGGAATACAGGGAGTGTCAGGGATAGAGCAAAGGTGAGGCGGCTGTGAGCTGGGGATACAGGGAGTGTCAGGGAGAGAGCAGAGGTTATGCAGCTGTGAGCTGGGAATACAGGGAGTGTCATGTAGAGAGCAGAGGTGAGGCAGCTGTGAGCTGGGGTTACAGGAAGTGTCAGGAAGAGAGCAGAGGTGAGGCAGCTGTGAGCTGGGGTCACAGGAAGTGTCAGGAAGAGAGCAGAGGTGAGGCAGCTGTGTGCTGGGGTCACAGGAAGTGTCAGGAAGAGAGCAGAGGTGAGGCAGCTGTGAGCTGGGAATACAGGGAGTGTCAGGAAGAGAGCAGAGGTGAGGCAGCTGAGAGCTGGGAATACAGGGAGTGTCAGGGAGAGAGCAGAGGTGAGGTAGATGTGAGCTGGGGATACAGGGAGTGTCAGGGAGAGAGCAGAGGTGAGGCAGCTGTGAGCTGGGAATACAGGGAGTGTCAGAGAGAGCAGATGTGAGACAGCTGTGAGCTGGGGATACAGGGACTGTGAGGAAGAGAGCAGAGGTGAGGCAGCTGTGAGCTGGGTATACAGGGACTGTCAGGAAGAAAGCAGAGGTGAGGCAGCTGTGATCTGAGAATACAGGGAGTGTCAGGGAGAGAGCAGAGGTGAGGTGGCTGTGAGCTCTGGATACAGGGGGTGTCAGGGAGAGAGAAGAGGTGACACAGCTGTGAGCTGGGAATACATAGAGTGTCGGGAAGAGAGCAGAGGTGAGGCAGCTGTGAGCTGGGTATACAGGGACTGTCAGGAAGAGAGCAGAGGTGAGGCAGCTGTGAGCTGAGAATACAGGGAGTGTCAGGGTGAGAGCAGAGGTGAGGCAGCTGTGAGCTGGGAATACAGGGAGTGTCATGTAGAGAGCAGAGGTGAGGCAGCTGTGAGCTGAGGATACAGGGAGTGTCAGGGAGAGAGCAGAGGTGAGGCAGCTGTGAGCTGAGGATACAGGGAGTGTCAGGGAGAGAGCAGAGGTGAGGCAGCTGTGAGCTGGGGATACAGGGAGTGTCAGGGAGAGAGCAGAGGTGATGCAGCTGTGAGCTGGGAATACAGGGAGTGTCATGTAGAGAGCAGAGGTGAGGCAGCTGTGAGCTGGGGATACAGGGAGTGTCAGGGAGAGAGCAGAGGTCAGGCAGCTGTGAGCTGGGTATACAGGGACTGTCAGGAAGAGAGCAGAGGTGAGGCAGCTGTGAGCTGAGAATACAGGGAGTGTCAGGGAGAGTCCAGAGGTGAGGCAGCTGTGAGCTGGGGATACAGGGAGTGTCAGGGAGAGAGCAGAGGTGAGTCAGCTGTGAGCTGAGGATACAGGGAGTGTCAGGGAGAGAGCAGAGGTGAGGCAGCTGTGAGCTGGGAATACAGGGAGTGTCAGGGATAGAGCAAAGGTGAGGCGGCTGTGAGCTGGGGGTACAGGAAGTGTCAGGGAGAGAGCAGATGTGAGGCAGCTGTGAGCTGGGGATACAGGGAGTGTCAGGGAGAGAGCAGAGGTCAGGCAGCTGTGAGCTGGGTATACAGGGACTGTCAGGAAGAGAGCAGAGGTGAGGCAGCTGTGAGCTGAGTATACAGGGAGTGTCAGGGAGAGAGCAGAGGTGAGGCAGCTGTGAGCTGGGGATACAGGGAGTGTCAGGGAGAGAGCAGAGGTGAGTCAGCTGTGAGCTGAGGATACAGGGAGTGTCAGGGAGAGAGCAGAGGTGAGGCAGCTGTGAGCTGGGAATACAGGGAGTGTCAGGGATAGAGCAAAGGTGAGGCGGCTGTGAGCTGGGGGTACAGGAAGTGTCAGGGAGAGAGCAGAGGTGAGGCAGTTGTGAGCTGGGGATACAGGGAGTGTCAGGGAGAGAGCAGAGGTGATGTAGCTGTGAGCTGGGAATACAGGGAGTGTCAGGGATAGTGCAGAGGTGAGGCAGCTGTGAGCTGGGGATACAGGGAGTGTCAGGGAGAGAGCAGAGGTGAGGCAGCTGTGAGCTGGGGATACAGGGAGTGTCAGGGAGAGAGCAGAGGGGAGGCAGCTGTGTGCTGGGGACACAGGAAGTGTCAGGGAGAGAGCACAGGTGAGGCAGCTGTGAGCTGGGAATTAAGGGAGTGTCAGGGAGAGAGCAGAGGTGAGGTAGATGTGAGCTGGGGACACAGGGAGTGTCAGGGAGAGAGCAGAGGTGAGGCAGCTGTGAGCTGGGAATAAATGGAGTGTCAGGGAGAGAGCAGAGGTGAGGCAGCTGTGAGCTGGGAATACAGGGAGTGTCAGGAAGAGAGCAGAGGTCAGGCAGCTGTGAGCTGGGTATACAGGGACTGTCAGGAAGAGAGCAGAGGTGAGGCAGCTGTGAGCTGAGAATACAGGGAGTGTCAGGGAGAGAGCAGAGGTGAGGCAGCTGGGAGCTGGGGATACAGGGAGTGTCAGGGAGAGAGCAGAGGTGAGTCAGCTGTGAGCTGAGGATACAGGGAGTGTCAGGGAGAGAGCAGAGGTGAGGCAGCTGTGAGCTGGGAATACAGGGAGTGTCAGGGATAGAGCAAAGGTGAGGCGGCTGTGAGCTGGGGGTACAGGAAGTGTCAGGGAGAGAGCAGATGTGAGGCAGCTGTGAGCTGGGGATACAGGGAGTGTCAGGGAGAGAGCAGAGGTCAGGCAGCTGTGAGCTGGGTATACAGGGACTGTCAGGAAGAGAGCAGAGGTGAGGCAGCTGTGAGCTGAGAATACAGGGAGTGTCAGGGAGAGAGCAGAGGTGAGGCAGCTGTGAGCTGGGGATACAGGGAGTGTCAGGGAGAGAGCAGAGGTGAGGCAGCTGTGAGCTGGGAATACAGGGAGTGTCAGGGATAGAGCAAAGGTGAGGCGGCTGTGAGCTGGGGGTACAGGAAGTGTCAGGGAGAGAGCAGAGGTGAGGCAGCTGTGAGCTGGGGATACAGGGAGTGTCAGGGAGAGAGCAGAGGTCAGGCAGCTGTGAGCTGGGTATACAGGGACTGTCAGGAAGAGAGCAGAGGTGAGGCAGCTGTGAGCTGAGAATACAGGGAGTGTCAGGGAGAGAGCAGAGGTGAGGCAGCTGTGAGCTGGGGATACAGGGAGTGTCAGGGAGAGAGCAGAGGTGAGGCAGCTGTGAGCTGGGAATACAGGGAGTGTCAGGGATAGAGCAAAGGTGAGGCGGCTGTGAGCTGGGGGTACAGGAAGTATCAGGGAGAGAGCAGAGGTGAGGCAGCTGTTAGCTGGGGATACAGGGAGTGTCAGGGAGAGAGCAGAGGTGATGCAGCTGTGAGCTGGGAATACAGGGAGTGTCATGTAGAGAGCAGAGGTGAGGCAGCTGTGAGCTGGGGTCACAGGAAGTGTCAGGAAGAGAGCAGAGGTGAGGCAGCTGTGAGCTGGGGTCACAGGAAGTGTCAGGAAGAGAGCAGAGGTGAGGCAGCTGTGTGCTGGGGTCACAGGAAGTGTCAGGAAGAGAGCAGAGGTGAGGCAGCTGTGAACTGGGAATACAGGGAGTGTCAGGAAGAGAGCAGAGGTGAGGCAGCTGAGAGCTGGGAATACAGGGAGTGTCAGGGAGAGAGCAGAGGTGAGGTAGATGTGAGCTGGGGATACAGGGAGTGTCAGGGAGAGAGCAGAGGTGAGGCAGCTGTGAGCTGGGAATACAGGGAGTGTCAGAGAGAGCAGATGTGAGACAGCTGTGAGCTGGGGATACAGGGACTGTCAGGAAGAGAGCAGAGGTGAGGCAGCTGTGAGCTGGGTATACAGGGACTGTCAGGAAGAAAGCAGAGGTGAGGCAGCTGTGATCTGAGAATACAGGGAGTGTCAGGGAGAGAGCAGAGGTGAGGTGGCTGTGAGCTCTGGATACAGGGGGTGTCAGGGAGAGAGAAGAGGTGACACAGCTGTGAGCTGGGAATACATAGAGTGTCGGGAAGAGAGCAGAGGTGAGGCAGCTGTGAGCTGGGTATACAGGGAGTGTCAGGAAGAGAGCAGAGGTGAGGCAGCTGTGAGCTGAGAATACAGGGAGTGTCAGGGTGAGAGCAGAGGTGAGGCAGCTGTGAGTTGGGGATACAGGGAGTGTCAGGGAGAGAGCAGAGGTGAGGCAGCTGTGAGCTGAGGATACAGGGAGTGTCAGGGAGAGAGCAGAGGTGAGGCAGCTGTGAGCTGAGGATACAGGGAGTGTCAGGGAGAGAGCAGAGGTGAGGCAGCTGTGAGCTGGGGATACAGGGGGTGTCAGGGAGAGAGCAGAGGTGATGCAGCTGTGAGCTGGGAATACAGGGAGTGTCATGTAGAGAGCAGAGGTGAGGCAGCTGTGAGCTGGGGTCACAGGAAGTGTCAGGAAGAGAGCAGAGGTGAGGCAGCTGTGAGCTGGGGTCACAGGAAGTGTCAGGAAGAGAGCAGAGGTGAGGCAGCTGTGTGCTGGGGTCACAGGAAGTGTCAGGAAGAGAGCAGAGGTGAGGCAGCTGTGAACTGGGAATACAGGGAGTGTCAGGAAGAGAGCAGAGGTGAGGCAGCTGAGAGCTGGGAATACAGGGAGTGTCAGGGAGAGAGCAGAGGTGAGGTAGATGTGAGCTGGGGATACAGGGAGTGTCAGGGAGAGAGCAGAGGTGAGGCAGCTGTGAGCTGGGAATACAGGGAGTGTCAGAGAGAGCAGATGTGAGACAGCTGTGAGCTGGGGATACAGGGACTGTCAGGAAGAGAGCAGAGGTGAGGCAGCTGTGAGCTGGGTATACAGGGACTGTCAGGAAGAAAGCAGAGGTGAGGCAGCTGTGATCTGAGAATACAGGGAGTGTCAGGGAGAGAGCAGAGGTGAGGTGGCTGTGAGCTCTGGATACAGGGGGTGTCAGGGAGAGAGAAGAGGTGACACAGCTGTGAGCTGGGAATACATAGAGTGTCGGGAAGAGAGCAGAGGTGAGGCAGCTGTGAGCTGGGTATACAGGGAGTGTCAGGAAGAGAGCAGAGGTGAGGCAGCTGTGAGCTGAGAATACAGGGAGTGTCAGGGTGAGAGCAGAGGTGAGGCAGCTGTGAGTTGGGGATACAGGGAGTGTCAGGGAGAGAGCAGAGGTGAGGCAGCTGTGAGCTGAGGATACAGGGAGTGTCAGGGAGAGAGCAGAGGTGAGGCAGCTGTGAGCTGAGGATACAGGGAGTGTCAGGGAGAGAGCAGAGGTGAGGCAGCTGTGAGCTGGGGATACAGGGAGTGTCAGGGAGAGAGCAGAGGTGATGCAGCTGTGAGCTGGGAATACAGGGAGTGTCATGTAGAGAGCAGAGGTGAGGCAGCTGTGAGCTGGGGATACAGGGAGTGTCAGGGAGAGAGCAGAGGTCAGGCAGCTGTGAGCTGGGTATACAGGGACTGTCAGGAAGAGAGCAGAGGTGAGGCAGCTGTGAGCTGAGAATACAGGGAGTGTCAGGGAGAGTTCAGTGGTGAGGCAGCTGTGAGCTGGGGATACAGGGAGTGTCAGGGAGAGAGCAGAGGTGAGTCAGCTGTGAGCTGAGGATACAGGGAGTGTCAGGGAGAGAGTAGAGGTGAGGCAGCTGTGAGCTGGGAATACAGGGAGTGTCAGGGATAGAGCAAAGGTGAGGCGGCTGTGAGCTGGGGGTACAGGAAGTGTCAGGGAGAGAGCAGATGTGAGGCAGCTGTGAGCTGGGGATACAGGGAGTGTCAGGGAGAGAGCAGAGGTCAGGCAGCTGTGAGCTGGGTATAAAGGGACTGTCAGGAAGAGAGCAGAGGTGAGGCAGCTGTGAGCTGAGAATACAGGGAGTGTCAGGGAGAGAGCAGAGGTGAGGCAGCTGTGAGCTGGGGATACAGGGAGTGTCAGGGAGAGAGCAGAGGTGAGTCAGCTGTGAGCTGAGGATACAGGGAGTGTCAGGGAGAGAGCAGAGGTGAGGCAGCTGTGAGCTGGGAATACAGGGAGTGTCAGGGATAGAGCAAAGGTGAGGCGGCTGTGAGCTGGGGGTACAGGAAGTGTCAGGGAGAGAGCAGAGGTGAGGCAGTTGTGAGCTGGGGATACAGGGAGTGTCAGGGAGAGAGCAGAAGTGATGTAGCTGTGAGCTGGGAATACAGGGAGTGTCATGTAGAGTGCAGAGGTGAGGCAGCTGTGAGCTGGGGATACAGGGAGTGTCAGGGAGAGAGCAGAGGTGAGGCAGCTGTGAGCTGGGGATACAGGGAGTGTCAGGGAGAGAGCAGAGGGGAGGCAGCTGTGTGCTGGGGACACAGGAAGTGTCAGGGAGAGAGCACAGGTGAGGCAGCTGTGAGCTGGGAATTAAGGGAGTGTCAGGGAGAGAGCAGCGGTGAGGTAGATGTGAGCTGGGGACACAGGGAGTGTCAGGGAGAGAGCAGAGGTGAGGCAGCTGTGAGCTGGGAATAAAGGGAGTGTCAGGGAGAGAGCAGAGGTGAGGCAGCTGTGAGCTGGGAATACAGGGAGTGTCAGGAAGAGAGCAGAGGTCAGGCAGCTGTGAGCTGGGTATACAGGGACTGTCAGGAAGAGAGCAGAGGTGAGGCAGCTGTGAGCTGAGAATACAGGGAGTGTCAGGGAGAGAGCAGAGGTGAGGCAGCTGTGAGCTGGGGATACAGGGAGTGTCAGGGAGAGAGCAGAGGTGAGTCAGCTGTGAGCTGAGGATACAGGGAGTGTCAGGGAGAGAGCAGAGGTGAGGCAGCTGTGAGCTGGGAATACAGGGAGTGTCAGGGATAGAGCAAAGGTGAGGCGGCTGTGAGCTGGGGGTACAGGAAGTGTCAGGGAGAGAGCAGATGTGAGGCAGCTGTGAGCTGGGGATACAGGGAGTGTCAGGGAGAGAGCAGAGGTCAGGCAGCTGTGAGCTGGGTATACAGGGACTGTCAGGAAGAGAGCAGAGGTGAGGCAGCTGTGAGCTGAGAATACAGGGAGTGTCAGGGAGAGAGCAGAGGTGAGGCAGCTGTGAGCTGGGGATACAGGGAGTGTCAGGGAGAGAGCAGAGGTGAGGCAGCTGTGAGCTGGGAATACAGGGAGTGTCAGGGACAGAGCAAAGGTGAGGCGGCTGTGAGCTGGGGGTACAGGAAGTGTCAGGGAGAGAGCAGAGGTGAGGCAGCTGTGAGCTGGGGATACAGGGAGTGTCAGGGAGAGAGCAGAGGTCAGGCAGCTGTGAGCTGGGTATACAGGGACTGTCAGGAAGAGAGCAGAGGTGAGGCAGCTGTGAGCTGAGAATACAGGGAGTGTCAGGGAGAGAGCAGAGGTGAGGCAGCTGTGAGCTGGGGATACAGGGAGTGTCAGGGAGAGAGCAGAGGTCAGGCAGCTGTGAGCTGGGTATACAGGGACTGTCAGGAAGAGAGCAGAGGTGAGGCAGCTGTGAGCTGAGAATACAGGGAGTGTCAGGGAGAGAGCAGAGGTGAGGCAGCTGTGAGCTGGGGATACAGGGAGTGTCAGGAAGAGAGCAGAGGTCAGGCAGCTGTGAGCTGGGTATACAGGGACTGTCAGGAAGAGAGCAGAGGTGAGGCAGCTGTGAGCTGAGAATACAGGGAGTGTCAGGGAGAGAGCAGAGGTGAGGCAGCTGTGAGCTGGGGATACAGGGAGTGTCAGGGAGAGAGCAGAGGTGAGTCAGCTGTGAGCTGAGGATACAGGGAGTGTCAGGGAGAGAGCAGAGGTGAGGCAGCTGTGAGCTGGGAATACAGGGAGTGTCAGGGATAGAGCAAAGGTGAGGCGGCTGTGAGCTGGGGGTACAGGAAGTGTCAGGGAGAGAGCAGATGTGAGGCAGCTGTGAGCTGGGGATACAGGGAGTGTCAGGGAGAGAGCAGAGGTCAGGCAGCTGTGAGCTGGGTATACAGGGACTGTCAGGAAGAGAGCAGAGGTGAGGCAGCTGTGAGCTGAGAATACAGGGAGTGTCAGGGAGAGAGCAGAGGTGAGGCAGCTGTGAGCTGGGGATACAGGGAGTGTCAGGGAGAGAGCAGAGGTGAGGCAGCTGTGAGCTGGGAATACAGGGAGTGTCAGGGACAGAGCAAAGGTGAGGCGGCTGTGAGCTGGGGGTACAGGAAGTGTCAGGGAGAGAGCAGAGGTGAGGCAGCTGTGAGCTGGGGATACAGGGAGTGTCAGGGAGAGAGCAGAGGTCAGGCAGCTGTGAGCTGGGTATACAGGGACTGTCAGGAAGAGAGCAGAGGTGAGGCAGCTGTGAGCTGAGAATACAGGGAGTGTCAGGGAGAGAGCAGAGGTGAGGCAGCTGTGAGCTGGGGATACAGGGAGTGTCAGGGAGAGAGCAGAGGTGAGGCAGCTGTGAGCTGGGAATACAGGGAGTGTCAGGGATAGAGCAAAGGTGAGGCGGCTGTGAGCTGGGGGTACAGGAAGTGTCAGGGAGAGAGCAGAGGTGAGGCAGCTGTGAGCTGGGGATACAGGGAGTGTCAGGGAGAGAGCAGAGGTGATGCAGCTGTGAGCTGGGAATACAGGGAGTGTCATGTAGAGAGCAGAGGTGAGGCAGCTGTGAGCTGGGGTCACAGGAAGTGAGCAGAGGTGAGGCAGCTGTGAGCTGGGGTCACAGGAAGTGTCAGGAAGAGAGCAGAGGTGAGGCAGCTGTGTGCTGGGGTCACAGGAAGTGTCAGGAAGAGAGCAGAGGTGAGGCAGCTGTGAGCTGGGAATACAGGGAGTGTCAGGGAGAGAGCAGAGGTGAGGCAGCTGAGAGCTGGGAATACAGGGAGTGTCAGGGAGAGAGCAGAGGTGAGGTAGATGTGAGCTGGGGATACAGGGAGTGTCAGGGAGAGAGCAGAGGTGAGGCAGCTGTGAGCTGGGAATACAGGGAGTGTCAGAGAGAGCAGATGTGAGACAGCTGTGAGCTGGGGATACAGGGACTGTCAGGAAGAGAGCAGAGGTGAGGCAGCTGTGAGCTGGGTATACAGGGACTGTCAGGAAGAAAGCAGAGGTGAGGCAGCTGTGATCTGAGAATACAGGGAGTGTCAGGGAGAGAGCAGAGGTGAGGTGGCTGTGAGCTCTGGATACAGGGGGTGTCAGGGAGAGAGAAGAGGTGACACAGCTGTGAGCTGGGAATACATAGAGTGTCGGGAAGAGAGCAGAGGTGAGGCAGCTGTGAGCTGGGTATACAGGGACTGTCAGGAAGAGAGCAGAGGTGAGGCAGCTGTGAGCTGAGAATACAGGGAGTGTCAGGGTGAGAGCAGAGGTGAGGCAGCTGTGTGCTGCGGATACAGGGAGTGTCAGGGAGAGAGCAGAGGTGAGGCAGCTGTAAGCTGGGGATAGAGGGAGTGTCAGGGAGAGAGCAGAGGTGAGGCAGCTGTGAGCTGGGGATACAGGGAGTGTCAGGGAGAGAGAATAGATGAGGCAGCTGTGAGCTGGGAATACAGGGAGTGTCAGGGAGAGAGCAGAGGTGATGCAGCTGTGAGCTGGGATTACATGGAGTGTCAGGCAGAGAGCAGAGGTGAGGCAGCTGTGAGCTGGGGATACAGGGAGTGTCAGGGAGAGAGCAGAGGTGAAGCAGCTGTGAGCTGGGGATACAGGGAGTGTCAGGGATAGAGCAGAGGTGAGGCGGCTGTGAGCTGGGGATACAGGGAGTGCCAGGGAGAGAGCAGAGGTGATGCAGCTGTGAGCTGGGGATACAGGGAGTGTCAGGGAGAGAACAGAGGTGATGCAGCTGTGAGCTGGGGATACAGGGAGTGTCAGGGAGAGAACAGAGGTGAGGCAGCTGTGAGCTGGGGATACAGGAAGTGTCAGGGAGAGAGCAGAGGTGAGGCAGCTGTGAACTGGGGATACAGGAAGTGTCAGGGAGAGAGCAGAGGTGAGGCAGCTGTGAACTGGGGATACAGGGAGTGTCAGGTAGAGAACAGAGGTGAGGCAGCTGTGAGCTGGGGATACATGGAGTGTCAGGGAGAGAGAATAGGTGAGGCAGCTGTGAGCTGGGAATACAGGGAGTGTCAGGGAGAGAGCAGAGGTGAGGCAGCTGTGAGCTGGGGATACAGGGAGTGTCAGGCAGAGAACAGAGGTGAGGCAGTTGTGTGCTGGGGATACAGGGAGTGTCAGGCAGAGACCAGAGGTGAGGCAGCTGTGAGCTTGGAATACTGGGAGTATCAGAGAGAGAGCAGTAGTGAGGCAGCTGTGAGCTTGGAATACTGGGAGTGTCAAAGAGAGAGCAGTAGTGAGGCAGCTGTGAGCTTGGAATACTGGGAGTGTCAGAGAGAGAGCAGTAGTGAGGCAGCTGTGAGCTGAAAATACAGGGAGTGTCAGGGAGAGAGCAGAGGTGATGCAGCTGTGAGCTGGGAATACAGGGAGTGTCATGTAGAGAGCAGAGGTGAGGCAGCTGTGAGCTGGGGTCACAGGAAGTGTCAGGAAGAGAGCAGAGGTGAGGCAGCTGTGAGCTGGGGTCACAGGAAGTGTCAGGAAGAGAGCAGAGGTGAGGCAGCTGTGTGCTGGGGTCACAGGAAGTGTCAGGAAGAGAGCAGAGGTGAGGCAGCTGTGAGCTGGGAATACAGGGAGTGTCAGGAAGAGAGCAGAGGTGAGGCAGCTGAGAGCTGGGAATACAGGGAGTGTCAGGGAGAGAGCAGAGGTGAGGCAGCTGTGAGCTGGGAATACAGGGAGTGTCAGAGAGAGCAGATGTGAGACAGCTGTGAGCTGGGGATACAGGGACTGTCAGGAAGAGAGCAGAGGTGAGGCAGCTGTGAGCTGGGGGTACAGGAAGTGTCAGGGAGAGAGCAGAGGTGAGGCAGCTGTGAGCTGGGAATACAGGGAGTGTCAGGGAGAGAGCAGAGGTCAGGCAGCTGTGAGCTGGGTATACAGGGACTGTCAGGAAGACAGCAGAGGTGAGGCAGCTGTGAGCTGAGAATACAGGGAGTGTCAGGGAGAGAGCAGAGGTGAGGCAGCTGTGAGCTGGGAATACAGGGAGTGTCATGTAGAGTGCAGAGGTGAGGCAGCTGTGAGCTGGGGATACAGGGAGTGTCAGGGAGAGAGCAGAGGTGAGGCAGCTGTGAGCTGGGGGTACAGGAAGTGTCAGGGAGAGAGCAGAGGTGAGGCAGCTGTGAGCTGGGGATACAGGGAGTGTCAGGGAGAGAGCACAGGTGAGGCAGCTGTGAGCTGGGTATACAGGGACAGTCAGGAAGAGAGCAGAGGTGAGGCAGCTGTGAGCTGAGAATACAGGGAGTGTCAGGGAGAGAGCAGAGGTGAGGCAGCTGTGAGCTGGGGATACAGGGAGTGTCAGGGAGAGAGCAGAGGTGAGGCAGCTGTGAGCTGGGAATACAGGGAGTGTCAGGGATAGAGCAAAGGTGAGGCGGCTGTGAGCTGGGGGTACAGGAAGTGTCAGGGAGAGAGCAGAGGTGAGGCAGCTGTGAGCTGGGGATACAGGGAGTGTCAGGGAGAGAGCAGAGGTCAGGCAGCTGTGAGCTGGGTATACAGGGACAGTCAGGAAGAGAGCAGAGGTGAGGCAGCTGTGAGCTGAGAATACAGGGAGTGTCAGGGAGAGAGCAGAGGTGAGGCAGCTGTGAGCTGGGGATACAGGGAGTGTCAGGGAGAGAGCAGAGGTGAGGCAGCTGTGAGCTGGGAATACAGGGAGTGTCAGGGATAGAGCAAAGGTGAGGCGGCTGTGAGCTGGGGGTACAGGAAGTATCAGGGAGAGAGCAGAGGTGAGGCAGCTGTGAGCTGGGGATACAGGGAGTGTCAGGGAGAGAGCAGAGGTGATGCAGCTGTGAGCTGGGAATACAGGGAGTGTCATGTAGAGAGCAGAGGTGAGGCAGCTGTGAGCTGGGGTCACAGGAAGTGTCAGGAAGAGAGCAGAGGTGAGGCAGCTGTGAGCTGGGGTCACAGGAAGTGTCAGGAAGAGAGCAGAGGTGAGGCAGCTGTGTGCTGGGGTCACAGGAAGTGTCAGGAAGAGAGCAGAGGTGAGGCAGCTATGAGCTGGGAATACAGGGAGTGTCAGGAAGAGAGCAGAGGTGAGGCAGCTGAGAGCTGGGAATACAGGGAGTGTCAGGGAGAGAGCAGAGGTGAGGTAGATGTGAGCTGGGGATACAGGGAGTGTCAGGGAGAGAGCAGAGGTGAGGCAGCTGTGAGCTGGGAATACAGGGAGTGTCAGAGAGAGCAGATGTGAGACAGCTGTGAGCTGGGGATACAGGGACTGTCAGGAAGAGAGCAGAGGTGAGGCAGCTGTGAGCTGGGTATACAGGGACTGTCAGGAAGAAAGCAGAGGTGAGGCAGCTGTGATCTGAGAATACAGGGAGTGTCAGGGAGAGAGCAGAGGTGAGGTGGCTGTGAGCTCTGGATACAGGGGGTGTCAGGGAGAGAGAAGAGGTGACACAGCTGTGAGCTGGGAATACATAGAGTGTCGGGAAGAGAGCAGAGGTGAGGCAGCTGTGAGCTGGGTATACAGGGAGTGTCAGGAAGAGAGCAGAGGTGAGGCAGCTGTGAGCTGAGAATACAGGGAGTGTCAGGGTGAGAGCAGAGGTGAGGCAGCTGTGAGTTGGGGATACAGGGAGTGTCAGGGAGAGAGCAGAGGTGAGGCAGCTGTGAGCTGAGGATACAGGGAGTGTCAGGGAGAGAGCAGAGGTGAGGCAGCTGTGAGCTGAGGATACAGGGAGTGTCAGGGAGAGAGCAGAGGTGAGGCAGCTGTGAGCTGGGGATACAGGGAGTGTCAGGGAGAGAGCAGAGGTGATGCAGCTGTGAGCTGGGAGTACAGGGAGTGTCATGTAGAGAGCAGAGGTGAGGCAGCTGTGAGCTGGGGATACAGGGAGTGTCAGGGAGAGAGCAGAGGTCAGGCAGCTGTGAGCTGGGAATACAGGGAGTGTCAGGGATAGAGCAAAGGTGAGGCGGCTGTGAGCTGGGGGTACAGGAAGTGTCAGGGAGAGAGCAGATGTGAGGCAGCTGTGAGCTGGGGATACAGGGAGTGTCAGGGAGAGAGCAGAGGTCAGGCAGCTGTGAGCTGGGGATACAGGGACTGTCAGGAAGAGAGCAGAGGTGAGGCAGCTGTGAGCTGAGAATACAGGGAGTGTCAGGGAGAGAGCAGAGGTGAGGCAGCTGTGAGCTGGGGATACAGGGAGTGTCAGGGAGAGAGCAGAGGTGAGTCAGCTGTGAGCTGAGGATACAGGGAGTGTCAGGGAGAGAGCAGAGGTGAGGCAGCTGTGAGCTGGGAATACAGGGAGTGTCAGGGATAGAGCAAAGGTGAGGCGGCTGTGAGCTGGGGGTACAGGAAGTGTCAGGGAGAGAGCAGAGGTGAGGCAGTTGTGAGCTGGGGATACAGGGAGTGTCAGGGAGAGAGCAGAGGTGATGTAGCTGTGAGCTGGGAATACAGGGAGTGTCATGTAGAGTGCAGAGGTGAGGCAGCTGTGAGCTGGGGATACAGGGAGTGTCAGGGAGAGAGCAGAGGTGAGGCAGCTGTGAGCTGGGGATACAGGGAGTGTCAGGGAGAGAGCAGAGGGGAGGCAGCTGTGTGCTGGGGACACAGGAAGTGTCAGGGAGAGAGCACAGGTGAGGCAGCTGTGAGCTGGGAATTAAGGGAGTGTCAGGGAGAGAGCAGAGGTGAGGTAGATGTGAGCTGGGGACACAGGGAGTGTCAGGGAGAGAGCAGAGGTGAGGCAGCTGTGAGCTGGGAATACAGGGAGTGTCAGGAAGAGAGCAGAGGTCAGGCAGCTGTGAGCTGGGTATACAGGGACTGTCAGGAAGAGAGCAGAGGTGAGGCAGCTGTGAGCTGAGAATACAGGGAGTGTCAGGGAGAGAGCAGAGGTGAGGCAGCTGTGAGCTGGGGATACAGGGAGTGTCAGGGAGAGAGCAGAGGTGAGTCAGCTGTGAGCTGAGGATACAGGGAGTGTCAGGGAGAGAGCAGAGGTGAGGCAGCTGTGAGCTGGGAATACAGGGAGTGTCAGGGATAGAGCAAAGGTGAGGCGGCTGTGAGCTGGGGGTACAGGAAGTGTCAGGGAGAGAGCAGATGTGAGGCAGCTGTGAGCTGGGGATACAGGGAGTGTCAGGGAGAGAGCAGAGGTCAGGCAGCTGTGAGCTGGGTATACAGGGACTGTCAGGAAGAGAGCAGAGGTGAGGCAGCTGTGAGCTGAGAATACAGGGAGTGTCAGGGAGAGAGCAGAGGTGAGGCAGCTGTGAGCTGGGGATACAGGGAGTGTCAGGGAGAGAGCAGAGGTGAGGCAGCTGTGAGCTGGGAATACAGGGAGTGTCAGGGATAGAGCAAAGGTGAGGCGGCTGTGAGCTGGGGGTACAGGAAGTGTCAGGGAGAGAGCAGAGGTGAGGCAGCTGTGAGCTGGGGATACAGGGAGTGTCAGGGAGAGAGCAGAGGTCAGGCAGCTGTGAGCAGGGTATACAGGGACTGTCAGGAAGAGAGCAGAGGTGAGGCAGCTGTGAGCTGAGAATACAGGGAGTGTCAGGGAGAGAGCAGAGGTGAGGCAGCTGTGAGCTGGGGATACAGGGAGTGTCAGGGAGAGAGCAGAGGTGAGGCAGCTGTGAGCTGGGAATACAGGGAGTGTCAGGGATAGAGCAAAGGTGAGGCGGCTGTGAGCTGGGGGTACAGGAAGTGTCAGAGAGAGAGCAGAGGTGAGGCAGCTGTGAGCTGGGGATACAGGGAGTGTCAGGGAGAGAGCAGAGGTGATGCAGCTGTGAGCTGGGAATACAGGGAGTGTCATGTAGAGAGCAGAGGTGAGGCAGCTGTGAGCTGGGGTCACAGGAAGTGTCAGGAAGAGAGCAGAGGTGAGGCAGCTGTGAGCTGGGGTCACAGGAAGTGTCAGGAAGAGAGCAGAGGTGAGGCAGCTGTGTGCTGGGGTCACAGGAAGTGTCAGGAAGAGAGCAGAGGTGAGGCAGCTGTGAGCTGGGAATACAGGGAGTGTCAGGGAGAGAGCAGAGGTGAGGCAGCTGAGAGCTGGGAATACAGGGAGTGTCAGGGAGAGAGCAGAGGTGAGGTAGATGTGAGCTGGGGATACAGGGAGTGTCAGGGAGAGAGCAGAGGTGAGGCAGCTGTGAGCTGGGAATACAGGGAGTGTCAGAGAGAGCAGATGTGAGACAGCTGTGAGCTGGGGATACAGGGACTGTCAGGAAGAGAGCAGAGGTGAGGCAGCTGTGAGCTGGGTATACAGGGACTGTCAGGAAGAAAGCAGAGGTGAGGCAGCTGTGATCTGAGAATACAGGGAGTGTCAGGGAGAGAGCAGAGGTGAGGTGGCTGTGAGCTCTGGATACAGGGGGTGTCAGGGAGAGAGAAGAGGTGACACAGCTGTGAGCTGGGAATACATAGAGTGTCGGGAAGAGAGCAGAGGTGAGGCAGCTGTGAGCTGGGTATACAGGGACTGTCAGGAAGAGAGCAGAGGTGAGGCAGCTGTGAGCTGAGAATACAGGGAGTGTCAGGGTGAGAGCAGAGGTGAGGCAGCTGTGTGCTGCGGATACAGGGAGTGTCAGGGAGAGAGCAGAGGTGAGGCAGCTGTAAGCTGGGGATAGAGGGAGTGTCAGGGAGAGAGCAGAGGTGAGGCAGCTGTGAGCTGGGGATACAGGGAGTGTCAGGGAGAGAGAATAGATGAGGCAGCTGTGAGCTGGGAATACAGGGAGTGTCAGGGAGAGAGCAGAGGTGATGCAGCTGTGAGCTGGGATTACATGGAGTGTCAGGCAGAGAGCAGAGGTGAGGCTGCTGTGAGCTGGGGATACAGGGAGTGTCAGGGAGAGAGCAGAGGTGAAGCAGCTGTGAGCTGGGGATACAGGGAGTGTCAGGGATAGAGCAGAGGTGAGGCGGCTGTGAGCTGGGGATACAGGGAGTGCCAGGGAGAGAGCAGAGGTGATGCAGCTGTGAGCTGGGGATACAGGGAGTGTCAGGGAGAGAACAGAGGTGATGCAGCTGTGAGCTGGGGATACAGGGAGTGTCAGGGAGAGAACAGAGGTGAGGCAGCTGTGAGCTGGGGATACAGGAAGTGTCAGGGAGAGAGCAGAGGTGAGGCAGCTGTGAACTGGGGATACAGGAAGTGTCAGGGAGAGAGCAGAGGTGAGGCAGCTGTGAACTGGGGATACAGGGAGTGTCAGGTAGAGAACAGAGGTGAGGCAGCTGTGAGCTGGGGATACATGGAGTGTCAGGGAGAGAGCAGAGGTGAGGCAGCTGTGAGCTGGGAATACAGGGAGTGTCAGGGAGAGAGCAGAGGTGAGGCAGCTGTGAGCTGGGGATACAGGGAGTGTCAGGCAGAGAACAGAGGTGAGGCAGTTGTGTGCTGGGG